>NC_090658.1:91803304-92106334 GCF_013368605.1 Nyctibius grandis | reverse complement strand
CCCTGGAGGCTTTGCTCCAGGATCTGATTGTCTCTGTCTGTCTGTTCATGGGATGGCGTGAGGAGGAGAGGTGAGTTGGCCTTAGAGGAGGTCCAGGAACTCCTTCCAAAATCTGTGAATGGGCTCCCCTGTTTGGTAATGATGCAACGTGGCAGGCCACAGCATGGGAAAACATGGTGGGAATAGTTAGACAGTCAGCAGGGCCACAGGCAACACCCTGAAGGTGAGAAACTGAGCTGTCTTGGCGAACAGGTCCACAACAACCAGAATGGTTGTATTCCCTGTGAGAGGACGGGTCTACTGTGAAACCCGTGGGTACGAGTTGCCACAGACAGGCAGGTATGAAGAGGGTCTCTGAGAGCCCTGGGGCCTTTGCAGAGGCCGTTGGTGTGGGCACAGGTCTCGTAGGCCAGGATGTAACCAACTACATCGGCTCATGCTCTGGGCCACCCATCTGCCCAAGTGGTCAGGTGGTGTGTCCTCCAGCAGCCCCCATGCCTGGCTGAGGGTGCATTGGTTGGGGAATGGTGTCTGCTGTGGTTCCCAAGCAGTGTATGGCTGCTTGCTCCAAGTATGAGAAGACGTCTTTTTCTTGTAAGCAGAGGAATGGAGAAAAGAGAGGCTGCAGATCCTGTTACTGCAGTCGGGGTCCTGTGACCCAGTCCCAATTCCTCTTCATCTCCTTTTCCAGGCTTAGTCTTTCACTAGGCTAATTAAACCTCCCCACTGCCTTCCCTGAACTTAATTTCTAGTCCTAGTTCTCAATATCCCACAAACCTCAGCCTCAACCCTACTTCCCAGTGTGTCTGCCACCAAAGCACTTGTCTACTCCTTCCCCTCGTCCTCCTCCTCTTGCTGCCACTCTCCTCTTGCTGCGGCCTAGGTGTTTGGGCTACGCAAAGGGAGTGGAGGAGAGAAGAAAAGCAATCACCTCCCAGTTTGGATAACTCACTTCAAGATTTATCCCAGCCTCAGCAACACAAAGCTGAGGCTGCAAGGAGAGCCCTGGTCAGTTCTGGATGAAATAAGCCCCAGGCAGATTTAATTCTTCAAGGAATTTAGCAAGTAAATTCTTCAAAGTCGTTTTAGTGAGCGACTAAAACTATCATTTTTATAGACCTGGAAATTGGCTGAATTTGAGTGGATTTTCAGAGAAAGACCAAAAGGCAAACACCTGGTGCGATGGCAAACTTCACGGTCCAAAAGCGTGCAGTGCTCCTGTACTTGTTAAACTCCTCCCTAAAAAAGGCACTAGAAGTTTTCTATGTTGCAAGATGACTTTTCTACCATTTCTCCCTCATTCTTGGAAATGGCTCAATAATTTGAGCTGTCTTATTTTGATTGCAGTTTCCCCCTCAAACTAAGCCTGAATAAACCTACCGTGGGAAAATTAAGTCCAGATAAAACTTGGAAAGTTATAAGTAACAGAAATTGTGATTTTTAATGGTACTGACAGGCAGCCTTAAAGATAAGTGACACCAATATTTACCTTTGTTACCTCTGCCATTTATCTGCACCTCCATCAAGACAGGCAGACTACCAGCCCATACAATGAGCTCCCTATTCCCTGTGTTCATGCTACCGTTAAGGTTCCCTGGGCTGTGAGCATGCAATGAAGAACTGAAATTCTGCCACGATGGCATTTGCAGCCTCGTAACATCAGTCACCAGAAGCCAGGGAGGAACCGCAGGGCTAGGGGGTCCCTGTCAGCGCTTATCTCTGGGCGCCTGTGTAAGAGCTCTGACATCCCCGCAGTGCAGTACAAGACACCGTGTGTACTTCTCAGGGCTGGCGCTGCTATCTTTAGGACTCACGTTGCCTTTCGCAGGTGCTTGTTTGTCAGAGGTATGGCTCACACATCACTCTTTCTTGCAATTCATTCCCTCCTGCCAGAGGTTAAATGCTGCATTGTATACATCACCAGCTTAGTGGCATGCATCTGTTCTGAGAGTTGATGCTGTGCTGATGTCGTAGAGGTACAGGGGAAATTGAAAAGCAACCGCTCTGCTTCCATGTCTATCTTTGTAGCCAGGAAAGCAACACATCTGAAGGAACAGTTAATTGAAGGGTACATTGTGAGAGGCGAGATGACACTGCTAGGGACTGTATTACCAGTCAGACAAGTCAGATCAGGACATTCCAATGATTATCTAATTTCTTTATCTCTTCTATCAATAGCTGTTGGGCTAGAGCGACATCATTTAATTTGGCTGCCTCTCACTTCTTTTTGGAGGCGAGAGGGCAAATCCTGCCACTGCCACACTGCAGCACCGCGCATTCCAGCTGCAGCGAACACCGTGCCATTGTGCTGCATTATGCTGAGTGAGCCAGACGCTCCTGCTGAGCCCCGGCATTAATGATGTATCAGTGTTTCACTGACTCCCATTATATTAAAAGAAGTTACAAGATTGGTGTTCAGCACCGATGTCTCTATTTCTTATCTGCCTGCAATTTAAAGTGCCCAGAACTCAACAGCAAATGCTATTCTTATTTTTTAAAAGATCCCTGTAACCGGTGGCTGATCCCATTACACACTCTCAGTCCCTTAATGTGTTGCTTTCCCATGTGGATACATTATCCTTTACCATTTGCCAGCCTGGGCCTGGGAGCGGAGTGCAATGAGGGAGGGAAATGAGGAAGCCCAACCTGCTGCGTGGAGTCACACCTTGCCACATGGACACACAAGTAGGTGTGCGTGTGCCACACACACAAACACAAACGTATTGCTTATGCCACAGCAGATACCACTGACCACCCGGACACATTCATGTGACCACAAAGTTTATGGCGGCATCAGGGCTGGAATAAATCTGGGAAAGTTGGAGGTTTTCAGTCTCCTTGAAGGAGCGGACTGTAGAGCTGTTCCCCTTTGAGTGAGGCCATTCGCTGTTGAATCCTCTAACCCCAGGTGATGGTGCTCCCCAAGTCACCAGGAACTAGGTTCCCAATAGCACAAAGAGGGTTAAAAGACGAGTGCTTTCCTGCAAACGCATCCCTGCTTCTCACAAAGTTTTCCTTCCAGGGTTCCTGCATCTCTTCATTTCCAGTCAAAGAGAGGAAGGGGAAGAATCATTTTCTCCATAACATGAAAGAATGACATTTAATAGTATTACAGCCTGCTCAAAATCCAGAGAGATGGGGAGAAGAGGGATGGATGTCTGCATGAAAGAGCATTTCATGTTGGTTAGCCATAGGCCTCCAAACGTACCTCTCCATAAGAAACACCGTGCACTTGGGCTTAAGTGGAATGACACTGTTTGAATATGTGCTGCATTTTTATATGTAAATAGGATGGAAAAAATACACAACAGCAATAGGACAAGCATGGTCTTTATTAGCCAACCAATAGCTTTATAGCCTTTGGTAATGTGAATAGACTGATCTGCTGATTAAGTTCTGGTCCTTTTTTTTTTTTATAAGAAAACTTAACTTGTATTTATTTTACTTCTTAGGATCTAGTTTGGATCTCATATTACTTCCTGACAAAAAAAATCATTTTGTGGAAACGCTGAACCAAGCCCACTGTCAGGTACATTAGTGATATCAAAAATCCTGTATCAAAAACAAAAAATGGTGAGGATAGAGGTTGGTAAAACCATCTGTGCTGTTCTTTGTTCTTTACAAACTGATGCTTTACTTTCAAATTATAGTAGAAAAAAATGCCTTATATATCATATCACAACTAAAAAATGTTTGATGCCTCATAAGACACTGCTGTAACGTTTCCAGTAAAGTAATTATAATTGCACACAGATGAACCAAAGTTGTACATATAAATTTCCTATGCAAACTTTGCATTTACTGGCAAAAAAAAGAGACACATTCATGAGCTAATTGACCAAACATGTATATAAATGACACATGCATCTACAGTCAGTATCCGTATGCAAATACCAGGCATACACTTAATTTCCAAAACCTGGTCCTAATGTGTTGCCAAAATTGGAAGCACCAAGATGAAGCTAGGCTATTAAATACCCAAGATCAAATTTTGTCTGTTAATCAGTTTCCTCAGTCCGGTCTCAGTAAGCAGAGGAGCAGTTCCACACGTTTGACCTTGCCTTTCTCACTAAAACAAAGTCCTAACGAGATCAAGCCAATTCTCTCCCTATATCAACTCATGCAATAATTTTCATACAATGTCCCTGTTTTACTAATAAGTGAGAGCTATCACCGCCTTCGGAGAGGCTAATACAAACCCAGCTGAGTGTCCTCTGTCCAGATATTCCCATGTCCAAGTGTGATTAGCACTGTCTTGTCAAATTTAGCTCTAAGCCATTTGTGAACACCTTCTTTGTTTATAGTAGTACACTCAAATCTGCACAGACCTCTGTGTTTGCTCTTCTGTGTATCCTATTAACAGTGCATTACACTTCAAGATGTCATACCGCAGAAAGCCACAAAAGCACTTTTAATCAATTTAAACCAAACCAAGCGAATTACTTTCATTCTGGATAAATACTGCTTGGTATACATTCTGAGAAAACAAAATTGGGTTTTTAGTTCTACTGCTGTAAATCCAGAGTGACTGTACAAGAATTTTTTGTACTGCATTTGAAATTGTTCAATTGCAATTATACAAAAATCCCTACAAAAATCAACCTGTGGCTAAACAGCATTGAACCCTGTAAATTGCCAGTTATGACCTGCTTGGAAAGTGGTATAGGGAAATAAAAAAAATCTATGATCTTGAGAGAAATTTTCAAGAAGCTGAGAACTGCTGGAATGCCTAGATATTTTTATTATTGTGTAAGAGAGTAAATAAAACCATATAACACCATATTTCAGTTTTAATTCCACTATATATTTAAAGCACAGTGTACTAGATCCTGACTCCCAGCCTTGCTTTACTAAAGGCAGTCTAGTTATATATGTACAACCAAGAGCAACCTTCAGCTCAGGAGTTATACTTTTTTTTTTTAAAGTTGAAATACAAAAAAGCAGGAACTAAGGCACAGAAAGGAGAATATCATTTTAATTAGATGAGTCAAGAATGCATGAGGGGACTGCCTCTACCAGACTTCATGATGAATTCAGAGCTACACTTTCCACTACCATATGCAAAAAAACGTTTTTAAGCCTGTTCCATCACTCCCATTTGACGAAGCGTTTGCTCAGCGGCTGTATGTAGGTCCTGCCTACGGAGGTTTTAGCACAATGAAACCGCAGCTCGGATAGTAACTTACCAATGCACTGTTACTCTTGCTCTGTACACAAACTGAAGAAGACAAGACAGCCATGACAACGAATCTTCTAGCCTTGATTTAACAATTTATAACCTGTATTTCAAGGCCAGTGGGAAGAGGGCAAAACGTTAGGGGTTTTTTTGGGTTTTTTATGGTGTCAATGAGAATAAGTTATTATTGCAAAGACAGATATTTGTATTTCTCTCAATAAACAGGACAGCATTACTAAACTATAAAGCCAAGAAGAGTCATATAGTGTGAAAATATGCAGGGGAACAACAGCTGTTAGTCATTATTTCCTCCTTATCCCTTCAACACCTCTGTTTCAGTTTGCTCTCTAATGGGTAAATCACACTTTCTCCCTAGGACATTTTCTCATTTCGGGCAGGTACAAAAAAGAATCCTGAGACAATTAAGAGTCATTGGCCAAAGACACCCCTTCTTTTGTTGCTTTTACTGTAGACATTGAAACTAATTTTTATGCTTTATCAAACAGATAAAGCTGATGTTTGTTCTCTTAGTCCTTTATCACTACTAATGATGTGATGGAGGATGTTTCTGCTTTTCTTCTTTAGACAATGAACCTAGCCTCTATTCCTTTTTTTTTTCTTACACAGCTTGTGTTATATTTCTGAAAAGAGAAATACCAACTACAAAAATTATTGCTTTCACTTCATTCAGGCAAAAGAAGAATCTACCATCAGACACCTTTTGAACATCTGTTTTACACTTTACCTCATCTGACAAGGTTTCACAGTAGCCATTTGGAAACAGAGAAAAAAATAGATAAATTTTTGCTTACAATGAAACTCAACTTATTGCATGAGCTACTTTGCTCTGTTCTCCATTTCTTAACTGTAAGATGAATATTTACTGGGAGTTTGAGCCTTTTGTTCGCTCTGATTTTAATTAATCTGTCTCTAGGCCACAGTGAAAATGAGTCGGGAAAAAATGCAAACAGCTACAAACATCACAGTGCAGTAAAATTACTCTGGAAATCTTATTATTTTAAACATTTGGCTTAACCCTAATGTCCTACTAAGTTGGGTTTTTCACTATGAGATACATTTTTCCTTTAATAACTCCTAAAGTCATAATAATTATAATTTTTTCCAAGAGGTCAAATGGCAGAAACCTCTGAAATGACAGAATACATCCACTGATGAAGTTGGAATGTATCACAGCATGTGCAAGCTTCAGTGCATGCACTCTTAATCTATTTCTCTTTCAAAGTAAGAGGTTGCTTTTCTTCAGAAAGGCAGGTATTCAGTCTACATCTGGTTTTGACTTAAAGATCTGAAAAAAATGCTATGAATCTGATGCTATTAATCTGATTACATTTCCCACACAGCTTCTAATAGGTAATGTTTTTTACAACTGATACTGCTGATACTGTTTAGTGAAACGGCTGGTGCTGAAGATATTGTGGAGAAGGCACAAGTAACCTTCTATCTGCAGCTGTTCTTGGGCAGTGCTAAGGTAGACACACTCCTTATGGCTACGCTCAAAAAGGCAAAATATTATTCCAAAGGGTACAGTGCCTCTGTCTTTGTGGTGCCTCAGTAATGTTACTCTTTAATGGGCCAATAAATTACGTGGGTTTGAAGCCCTCTTTCAGAATCTAGGGCAGCTCCATCCCACCAACCCTCCTAGCTTTGCCAGGGCTGATATTACTACTGTTTACTAGCTCTTATATACAATCACTGTTGCTTCTGTCCTCCTCACATGCATCAGTCATTGCAACCTCAGGAAAAAAAAAAAGGAAAAAAAAAAAAAAAAGACATGAAAACAAGCTCCCTTGGTACTGGGGAACATGGAAATGGTCCGAGTTTGGCATAAAACCTTGCACATGTAGCAACAGCATCTGATGCTGGCAGCGGAATGAAGCATCGGGACCACACGAAAAAATAATAAAAGGCGGCACGTTTCCTCGGTAAAAATACACCACAGAAAGCAATGTTATCTTAGGGGGCTGTGTCACGGGGCGTATCGGGGGGTGACGCGTTATGAAACAAGGACCCCTCTAAGGAGCGCCGTTTTCTCCACCACCCCACGGTGAAACCCCTTTGTCGGTGACTGCGCAGCCTGCGCGGCCGCCCCGGGAAGCGCTGCCCCGCCCCCCCCCCGTCGCCAGCCCTGCTCCCATCGCCGTGGCCGCGGGGACCGGCGCTACCAGGACCGGCGCGGAGGCGCTGGCCGTCCCTTCCCACACGACGTGCCTTGCCGCTTCAGGAGATGAACAAACACGTTTTTAACGACAAAAGGCCGCGCTTGCGGCGGCTGGGCCCCGCCGCCGGGGCGGGAGAGCGGCCCGGGCACGGCCCCGGTGCTGCGTCGCCCGCCGCCCGCCGCTCCGTTCCCACAGGGGCTGCCCCCCGCCCCCGGCAGCAGCCATGTGTCTGCTCAAGTGCGATTAACACCCACTTGCCAAATCCCCCCCCGGGCCATTTGGGGCACGCCCGCGCCCGCGCCCCGTGTTTACACAGCGGCGCCTTCGCGCGGAGCCTTGTTGTCGATGGCGCTGGCACATGAGCCGGGGGAGGTGGGCTCCGCGCCGCGCAGCGCCCGCCGCCGGCTATAAAAGCCTCAGGTCCCGGGGCAGGCAGGGCCAGCCAAGCGGCCGCGGACCGGCGGAGGATGGAGGGCGGAGGGATGGGGTGCCGCTGTCCCCGCCCGCCCTCAGCGGCCCTGCCCCCGCAGGGGTACTCGCCCCTCGCCTCCTCCTCCCGATGCGGGGCGCGGCCCGGCCCGGCCCTGACGGTCCTGCCCTTGCCCCGCAGGTCCGCGCCCTTCTGGAGGCCCTGGGTGCCTGAGGCGGGCCGGCGGAGCGGCACCGGCACCGGCCCCGCCGCGGTGAGTTGGAGGCGTGGGGCGCGGAGCCCCTGCCGCCGGCACCGCCGTCCTAACGCCTCGGGCGTCGCGGCGGGGCGGGGGCTGCTGGGGTGGGCCCCCCCCGAGGGCTGGGTGCCGTGGCGGCTGGCTGATCTCTGCTCTCTCCTCCCCAGCCTCACAGTCCCTGCGGGCTGGCGGGAGCCCCCCGAAAGCTGGCGCAGTACAGGCACCCCGTCAGGTAAGTGCTGTCCCGGGCCGCCGCCCGTTCCCGCGGGGGAGCTCCGGGCACCCGGGGGCCCGCGGCGCTGCGCGGCCGGGAGGGAAGAGTCCCTTGGCCGGCAGCGTAGTGTAGGGCTGGCCAAGCACTGGCTCCCACACCCCTTTTGATCCTACCCATGTATTTATGTAGATATTAAAGTGCCTTCGGAGTGATTTAGGCATCTAAGTGCATTTGAACTGACAGGTCCTGGGGCAAATGACTGCCAGGACTTGTGGATTTACCAGATCTTTACGAGGAGATGTTGACATGCTTCCGTGGTGTGGGACTTAGACATGTTACAGTTCAGTGGGTTTTTTTGTGGTGGCAGGGTTGGCTGAAGCAGCTTGCTACTCGTTCCTGTGGCCAGGATTAAAAAAAGGTGGTGGTGGGGGGTAGCTCCTAGGCTGTCTGGCTGTGCAAACCTCCTGTGTCCTCCTGGTGCAAGCAAGTAGCTGCAGGTACGGGAGAGAGCAGCAGGAGGAGAGGGTATGGACTGACTAAGCCAGCATTTCAGGTAAAAATACTCATGTAACTACTGCTATAATGATGAAGGTAATGATAGTATCCACACTGTCAGTTCTGACAAGGAAATAACTAGAGCTGAATCTGCAGGAGAGTGTATTCAGAAGTACTAGTAGGTGTTGCAAGGTGTTTAAGGTAATTGCACAAGTAATGCTTCCAGGTAAGATGCAGCTTTTTCACAAATTAGGCTCTGATCTTTCAAATACTGATGCACAGACTATCTAAGCAACGACACGGCCTCTGACTTCACTGTGGCTGTACCTGTGCTTAGGTATAAGTGCAGGGAACACTGTGAATGGAGAGATGTTATAAAGCAAGTGTCAGGTGCTTTGTGCTGCAAAGGAAGCAGTGTTCTGTTAAGCAGTAGCCTAGAAAGCACTTTTTAATTGCTAGAAAACCATCTAGTTCTGTTTCTTAATGTATTTCTATTATAAACAATCTGTAATCAGCATTTAATTATGTTGCAATGTGCTACTCTCTTAGCTCTTGGGACTCTATTGTCTGTTTCTTCCAGCTGCTTCCAAACTGTAAGCAAATGAGGATGCTGGTTGAAAAGGAACAGGAACTGTGGAGTATATTAATTGCAATATATTATCTCACTAGCTGAAAGCCCTTGCTACACCATGATATTATCAGCAATTTTTATGTTAATTTCTCAATACGACACAGTCTGCTTTAAAATCTAGACCCATGGGACATCTTGTGTAAGGAGTCTATTGGATGATTCTTCCTGAAAAGACAGGAATTTGGGGTGAAATATCAAAGTCTGATACCCTTAGATCTTTAACACTCATCTGAGACTTGTCTCGGACCATTGTAAACAATTACTTAGGTTGGGGACCTTCAGTAACCAAACTACTAATTTAATCCAAATATACTGGGGATCCTGTTTGACACCCATTACATTCCCTAGGAATAGTTCCAGTGAGGACAGTGCTATTTGGATCAGACCCCCAGGTAATACTGTTAATGAGGTACCGGAGTGGGAAGTTTCAGATGCAGTGGATCGATCTTGGGCTTTGGACTAGTTTTGCAGCAAAACTAGCACTTTTAAGTGCATCTTTATCTCCCAGATAATGGTTTTTTTTTTCTGTTTAAATGTAGGAAGCAGTTGAGTAATGGAGCGTGTGAGGAAAAACTCTGTAGGATGCTTAACAGAATTTCACTGCTGTTTCTTGTCTGTCAGCCTCCCAGTAGAATATGCAATACAATAGGTTTGCTAATTGTTATACTTGTTTCAGACTATTTTGGCCCAAATCAAGGTGCTATGATTACTTATATCAGGAAGCTGAAGCACTTCTGAAAAACTTTCCAGTTCAAGCTACAATTTCCTTTTATGAAGACTCGGATAGCGAAGATGATGAAGATGAACTGGAACAAGATTCAAGAACAGAATCAGATTGCTGATTGCAGGAAAGGCCAACGTGACTTTTAAGACTTAATTTAAACTTAATATAAAAATGTATTATAGTATTTTTAAAGATAATTTATTTGGGTGTAAGTTATTCTTAATAAAACTGAAACATTTTGTAACTTTATCTGAGCCTTCTTCCTTTGTTCTATTCCTGTTTTAGGCAGGGAAGGTATTGATTAGTACTTTTTATCTAAGGTCCTATATTTTGTAGACTATAACTTGGACATCAATCTGAGGAGCAGAAATGGATGTCTTGCTTTAAAGGGGTCCATGGTTATGTGACTTCCTCAAAGTCTGAGGAGACGAGGAAAGCTTTTTCATTGTGATTTCATAGGCTCCATGTGGAAGCATATCAAGGAATCTTTGGACTAAGTATTCTAATGCTGTTACAATGGAAAAGAGAAATTATATAGCCGTTTTCCAGATGGAAAGAAGGGTCCAAATTCAACTCTGTTCAAATTCTACTTTTAGAGAAGGGGTTTGCCTTAAGTCACTCATGTTCTCTCACGTACATGAGCTGTATAGTTATACATAAATAAATAAATAAAACATAGTTTTTATGTATAACAGTATTTACCACTGTTTGTAAAATGGACATCAAGAAATGAGGAAAAGGTCCCATGTGATTTGTTTTGATTGTGAGTTTGTTTTTTGATAATCAAAGTTTGGTACCAATCATCATGCAGGCCAAAGCCCCTAAAGGGACAAAAAGATCCAAAACTTTAATCCAAATGCCCATGCCTCTTGTCAGGTACAGCTTGTGTACATACCTGACCCTGCCCTTCCCAGAGTGCTCTTGTGTGTGTGTGTTGCTGAGGGCTTGGCTGGCTCAGCCTCTGTCTTTGTTTAGCCTGCACCTGGGACTAAACAATACCACTCACTTCCCCAAATGAGGAAGGGAATGGGGAAAAGGAGGGAGACTTGTAGGTTGAAGTTAACCAGATTTAATGAAATTAAGAAATCAATATAAATGACAACACAAAAGTATACTTATCCACATATCACTGGCAAGTTGCTCCAGGAATCGCAACAAGGAAGAGGGAAAAGAGGCAAGCAAAGCAGGAAGAGACCCCCCCCCCCCCTTCCCACCAAACCCTCTCTTTCAAAGTGAGCTTGATGTCAATGTTACAGAATACACCTGTGGGCCAGCCAGGGTCAGCTGCCCTGGATTTAACTGCTAAGGGCCTTGATCACCATGGCTGGCCACAAACTCAAACCAAATCCCAATGAAACCAGGACAGCCTGTCAACAGCATCCCTGGAGCACCTGCCCTGTCACAGCCGCTCCCAGGGGACCCGGCGCAGCTCGGCAGGCAGGAGCGGGGCCTCACACACAGCCCTTCTCACCGTTTGGCCTTCGAACCGTGCGCAGCAGCAATAGTGCTCCTTATAGAAACCTTCGGGCTCGACCACCATAGCTGGCGCTGGGAGACCTGGACGTAAAACCAACCTCAGTGCAACGGCAGACAAACGCCCCAGCGTGAGGCACGGAGGCGTCCGCGGCACACGGCGCTCCCTCCTCAGCACCCGCCCGGGGAGCCCGCCGCCGCCCCGCATCGCCCTGCAGAGGGACCCCCACGCCCCGCTGGCCCGAGATGGCAGCAGGGATTTCTGGTCCTATGCGGCTTCCAGCCAGACCCCCGCCAGGCGACGTAGGCCGCACTACTGAGCCCCGCCCGGGCCCCGCCCGCCGCCGCGCCTGCGCCCTGTGCCGGAGCGCTCCGCCCGCCCGCCCGGCCGCCGGGGCTCAGGCCGCGGCCCGGGCCGGCAGGATGCTGAACGTGCCGCCGCAGGCCTTCCCCGCGCCCAGTTCCCAGCAGCGGGTGGCTGCGGGCGGCCGCGCCAAGGTAGGGACAGCTCGGCCGCCGCTGCGGGGGTGGGGGTCAGGCGCAGCCGGCGTTGGGGCCTTCCCCGGCACCGCGGCCCTGAGCCCAGCAGGGCTGCTTCAGCCCTGGTCGCGGGGCTGCCGGTGACCGTCGCTTCGGGGCGGGGTGGAGGACGCGGGTGCGGGCCGAGGCCCCGGCCCGGCAGGGTCAGCGTTTACCCTGCTTCGTTTCGGCCGGCTGCGCGGCCTCTGGCCGCTTCCCTCGAGAGGCCTCGTACTCCAGTGAGCGCCGATGGGAGGCAGTGGCTGGGGCAGGGCCCCCGGGCGAGGGGCTGGCTCTGCTGCGTTGCTGGAAAATACTTAATACTTCTCTTTTTTGAAGGCGGTGATGATAACGCTTCCTGCTCTGCCTTCCCGGGCTGTCTCGGGGTTCCTCCTGTGCACAGACAGGGCCTGTTCAGCTTGAAATTACCGCACACAGTTTACACTTAACGTGTTGGGTCTTCATCTTTGGAGTGGTTTTGGGGGCACTTGGTGTCTGCAGACCTTGCTTGGAAAGCAGACTCCTTGTTAGACTAAAGTACCATCAAATGATGTGGGTCTGTGAGCCCTTTAGTTTTCTCGTTCTGGTTTTGTAAGACCGTGATTATTTAACCCTGCTCCCTGCTGTTAGCAGTTGGATCAAAGGGGTTCCTAGTCTGTGGTGGTATTGAAAAGGAAGGTGCTAGACACCCTGAAGATTTTGCTCTGCATTTCAGGCAGGTTGTGGATAATACCTTCCTGGTAAGCTAGAAGACTTTGGCTCAGCTTTCTTTGGTTGAGATTTCCAGTTGCTGTAGGGCTTGCAGAAAGGTTTTATGAATGCTATGAAGGTGAAATTTCCTACCTTCTCCTACCTGGCTATGATTTTAAAGTCCCTCTTTGTTGGTCATAGTTTTCCAGGCCATAACTCAAATGACGTTGATAAAAACTTTTTACCGTCACAGGAGGACTTGGTATCTGTAGTTTGCTTTGGAAAGAGTTGTCTACATGTTTGTTGAAGTTCAGTAGTTCCCTTGTGTGGATTACTACGTAGGAAGCTTCCCTAAGCGCCCTTACTGCTGAGTAGGGCTCCCAAATATCAGTGAAAAATATGGGTTGTGTTAATTCTTGTTTTGCCTGAGTCCTTCTTGGGAGCTTAAAAAAGTGTATTGAATGGCTTTTTCTTCCTCTAGAGTTAATAATGTTTGTACACTTGTTATTTTTCAGGTACCTTTAAAACCAGGAAGGAGTCTTATGGATTGGATTCGACTAACTAAAAGTGGGCAGGACTTGACTGGTTTGAAAGGGAGGCTAATTGAAGTGACTGAAGATGAGCTTGCTAAACACAACAAAAAGGAGGACTGCTGGATATGTATAAGAGGTTGGTTGCTGTGATGTTGCTTCTACGTTTTTTGCATAGCTTCTCTCTTCTGTACTTAAAGAAGAAGCAACAAAACCCAAACAACAACAACAACATGAGCCACACCCCAAAACAAACTATGCACCTTCTATGTTTAGGCCAGGTGTAATCTTGACATAATTGGACACAACTTTGTTCAAGTTAGGGATTTTGTGTCACAAAGATTTTCTTTGCTTTCAAGCCTTTTTTTAAGAAGTCTTCCAAGTGGGTGTATTTTACGCCTATTTTATATCTGCATATGAAAATAATAAAACACAAGATTGTAGGTGATGCCTCAAACAACAAGGGCTTAGCAAGAATAAGGCATTGAAAATTCTGACATGTGCTTACACTCCTCAGTCGTGGAGACTATTATCCTTAGTAGTTGACTATTTTTAGTGATTGCTTTAAAGCATCCAGAGACGTATAAATATTAAAAATGTTACTTAAACTTGTAGAATGGTCTTTGGGAAATAAGTGTACAAGCCCACATATTACTTCATAAAACTTAGTAAGGCAAATGATAGTTGCTGCACAGGGCAATTGTAATCTCTGTCTAGCATAACAAATACCTGTGGTAACTAAGCCATTCTGTTTATGTTGATATTTTTGTGAAATTTTAGCTCAAAAGTTGAAAGTATCATATGTTGTAAGTTAACAATGTGTGAAAGGTGGTTTGGAGCAATAGCCCTGGCTAGAAGAGTATTTTCAGTGCTGACAATGAAGTTCCTGGTTGTCTTACAGAAATGAGTAAAATGTTTGCTTTCCAGTTTAATTATCTAGAGGCTAAAATACATTAATATCACCTTAAATTTGTTATGAGATAACAGCACTTCTATGAAGATAGATTAAGAAGATGAGAGTAGCTAGTGCGACATTTCTCTAGGAAGAGTGGTTCATTTGGTGGTAACTTTGGTCTGGTGAGGAACAGCATGGATATTTGACATAATGTCATCTCTGAACGCCAGCAAAAGAAAGTTAAGTATTTCCCTATGAGGATGACTGTGTTTTTGTTGGGTGTTAAAGGGGATTAGAGTGAAAGTAAGGGTAAAATGTCATTCAGGACTGGCTTTTGAACAAAATAATAAGATTGTTAATGCTCTGTGTGCTGCTCTTGCACATGCTAGCAAAACTATAGTGGGAGGAGAGCTAAAGAAAGCTTATTTACTGTGGAGCTCTGTTATTTTTTTTCTCTCAAAAAGGGACATCTACTACTGCAGACAGAATCACTGCTTAAAAATGCTTCTGTTTGTTTTTAATCTCTTATTCCCCCTAGACTGCATCTCTGAGGTTGGTTTTTACAAGAACTCCATCACGCTGCTTCTGTATCTGTATTTAAATTTTTCTGTCTCTGCCTTTTCTTCGTTCTAGAACTACTAATGAAAAACTCAGCATGACTGAGAATCCGGGTAGATTATCTGTAGACCTGATATGTGGACAGGTAGTAAAATAACACCATTGTGGAAACACTAAGTGAGATCTCTGAGGTAGTTAGACTATGTCTCTAGAAGAAGAGCAGAAATTGATGAGAGGAATGTGAAGTAGAAGAAGATCAGGAGCTGACTTTGTTCAAAAACCCAGTATGATCATCGTCAAAGCAAGCTGTCATATAGGCCACAAATTTATATAAAAAGTAAGATGTCTGGGGGGTTAAAAAAAGCATGAAGGGTATATAAATGAGATGTCTTTTGCTCCTGCAAGTTTGGTGGTAACTTGGACATTTGGCTAATACTTGGGAGGTCCTAAATATGTAGTTAGTTACTTATATTTTGTTGCGTGCAGTAATCAGTGCTGCACACAAGGTGGCATAGTGAATACATTCATCAGAAGATCAGGTCAGTAAAATATGCAAAGTTCCTTCCTTTGTTGTCTGGGATGGTTCTTACCAACTAGGATTGTCCCAGCTATGTCTCCTTCCCACCCAGCGCTGAATGCCTACCTCTCCTTCTGAAGTAATTAATGTATACTTCTTAACGTGTTAAAAGCTTCTTATGAAAGCGCTGGCACAGTTCCCCTTCTGGTAGCTTCCTGTATTGATGATGTTATATATCTTTAAATATCCTGCTAGGCAGGCCTGCAATAGTCCTGTTAGTAGCAATATGTCTGTAGTTAAACCTGTTTATAGCTGCATTCTCCAGGCTCTAACTACTCTGGTTGCATAGCAACAATAATTAGACTCCATCATTTCAGACCTATGAAGAAGCATTGTTTTATCTCCCTGGAAATACTAAGAATAGTACTCATGTAAAAAGAACGCTGAGCCCTTTTACTGGGACAAATTTGATACCAGAGTTGTAAGCCTTTAATGAGGATAGGCTATGTTTAGTTGTGTATATTGCTGAATCTGGAAGTTTTGTTGCTGATGGTAGTAGTTTTTCATTGTGGGAGACAGTACGTTCCAGTAGGCATTTTATTCCATAGGTGATGGGTGATAGGGAAACAACTATGAGAGCACTTTAGGAGTAACTTAATTGAAAGGGAGAGTGAAAACAATTCTATGTGCTAACTGGCTCAGTTTTCTGTCTCTGTTTAAACCAGCCTCTGGTTCTTTTACACCCTAGCTAGGATACAACATGTTCAGCTTCAAGGGTTTATTTTATCAAAGTCATAACCCTGCAGGTTTCTCCAGATGTTCACTGGGAAAAGTGGTATGGCATTGTAGGATTGGCCTCTCTATGTAATAAGATATGTCTTGTGCTCGGTATGATTGTGTAACTTATGTTCCTGTTTTTGGAAGGTCATACTGTTTGTTGCGATCATGTCTACTGTTTGCCATTACACCGTTTAATATGCACTAACCTTTCGGCTGGTTTTGGATAGGAGTGGTTTTAGTGGTTGTAGAAATGCTGCTCACGTTTCTTTATTCCTTTTTCTGCAGGACTTGTATATAATGTCACACCATACATGGAGTATCATCCTGGTGGTGAGGACGAACTAATGAAAGCAGCAGGAACTGATGGAACAGATCTCTTTGATCAGGTGAGCACAATTGGCAGCAAATGACACTTGCTCACTGAAAGGTGTTTTGAAAAATGCATGTTTTCTGATTATTTTTGGGGCATTCCAGTGGAAATAGTGATTTGCACTTTTTCAGGTCTAAGGGTGGGCAATGGGTTACTGCTCAGAATGGTGCTTATGTGTGCTGAAAGAGGCATGTAGTTTAAACTTTGTAGCAAAAGGCAATAATGAAAATGTCACTTTATGTTGTTGGAATGATGCTTCAATTTGACCACTTTATTAATTTTTTAGCAGAAATAGCAACAAAGCTAGCAACAACTTAAGATACCACCTTCTTAATAAATTACTACGACGACTAATTGCTGTTGTTTGAGAGGTGTTTCCTTCTCAGAACTTTTAACTTTTTGAAAAATGCTTGTAGTAGTCTTTTGTCTATTTCTTGGCCGCTACATTATCAGCGAACAAAGTACTAAGAAAATATGCTGGGGCTGCTATTAACTGGTTGTGAACAAATCACAAGTTGTGATTTGGTCTCTTCCTTGTTTACCATTTCTTTAAATGTTTTGAAAAGACTCAGAAAATAAAGGGTCTGCAGAGTGGGTGTACTTTCTGTAACGAATCACTTGCAAACCTGCTGGTGTAAAAGATGATTTACTGAGATGGTGTCTTTCAGAAACAGACTTTCTTTGAGTTTCCTTGGCTCACAAGATTTGTCTGAGAAACTGGGAAAGAGCAGAAAGGAAATCTCCTGTTTCTGAAAAGAAATGTTTATCTTTTCACAGTTCGTGCATCAGTGTTACACCTTTATTTGCAAAATGTTTTTAACAATCAGTGTAAATAAAGGTGTGATGATGTTTTAGCTTTAATTCTTTCACAAATGAAGTACCCAATTCAGACATAATTCTCTGGTTTCAAGAAATTTGGAGTTTCTCTCCTAAAAGTTCACCCAGTATCAAGCTGTGGCCTGGAATTCTGTAGCTGGATCACTGTTAAGTATTGTATGATATACTTGGGAGCGGGAGTCTTGGCATCAGGAATATTTGGGGGAGCCCCTCAAGTTGTTACTAAGTTTGGGTACTTGCTACATTTTTTTTTTACTTTGTTTTGTCATGGGAGTGGGAAGCGGTGTTCAGATCCTTAAAATATGCTGTTCACATTTTTGTTTCTTGCTGATGTCTTCCCTGTTCTGGAGGCATTTCTGTTGTTATCCCCTCTACTTTAGCATTCTGTGTCAGATACTGATCTCTTTAAGAGTTTGGTAGGTTGCTAGTGTTTCTGAAATTTCTGGAAAAAATAACTGTCATCCAAAATCATTAATTTCTTTCTGTTATCTCTATATGAGGAAACTGCAACTTGTGGATGGGATTCTTTATCTTGTCTCCTTAGCTTGTCCAGTTTAAAGTTTTTATTTTTAAATCTCTACATACTATTCAAATTTGTCATGCAGCACTTTGTTTCCTTTTCTCTTCTTGTGATACTATCCTGGATGCCTTATCAGAATTGGCTTTTCTGCCATCCATTTCCTCTGCAAGTCCTCCAGTTCTGGTCTGTAAAGCTGCTGCTTTTTCTTCACTTTATTTGACTTTCTAAAATAGGTAATTTCCAAATAATTCAGTGATAGTAAGACAGCAACAAACAGAAATACACCAACTCGGTAAGAGGTGTTTGTGTGCCTAAACTACTCTTCTTTATCTTTGTTTCCTTCATCCCTTTTCCCTTGACTTGTATCTAAACAAGACTAATTACCCTTGTGGTAAAAACAAGGTCTTTATTCAGTTAATTGTGTAGTGTATATCATAAAACTGCTCTTCTGAAATATTTTCTGTAGCTCAAGGTTATAATGTTCAGATACTGCAAAGCATAAAATGAATACATTAAACTATTATCACTTTTTCATGGTCCTATTTTTTCATTTAATTACATGCTATCTATAGTAGAAGTAAAAATAAGTACTGAATGATGGAATGAATTTCTGTGTTTTTTAAAAAAAATCTGCTAAATGAATTATGTTAGTCACTGTACAAAAATAAACTTTTCTATTTCAGTGCATAGAACAACATAGTAAGAATTACAAATTTTGTGAAAACCAATTTTGTTGATACAGGTTCATCGTTGGGTCAATTATGAATCGATGCTGAAGGAATGTCTTGTTGGGAGAATGGCTGTCAAGCCTATTGCTGCACCAAAAGGTGAGGGTTTTAAGAATGAAATAATTTGTTATGTCTTTTTCAAAGTCGTCTGGAAATTGAGAAATCCTAAATCCTCATATTTATGAGGAGAGTCTCTATTCTTGGACAGAGATGAAGGCTGTTGCATATATTCAGTCTCTTTACAGCAGATAACTGAAGATGAAACTATTTTATGCATGAAGACTTTCATAAGTAATGTACTGCTACATTTCTTCTTTGGTTTTAGTAATCAGAAAACGGATGTGTGTGTGTTATGTGCATATGTATATAGGATTTTTTTTGTTCTCCCCAAGATCCCTCTATCTTCTTCTGATCCCAGGGGACAAACTATCATAGGCAGCGCTCTCATCTTGAAATAAAAGTCAGTATTTTCAATCTGGTGATTTCAGGCCCAGACATAGGTCTGGGAAGTTGCACATGTATTGAAATATTTGAATACACTTTATGGACAGTTATCCTTTACAGAACACTCTATTGGATCCTTTAGTTTGAATTTACTTGGAGAAAATTTTGCTGATACAACAGACTCCTCTGAGCCAGGACAGTAAGAGATGTAGTATATTGTCTTAAAATGCTAGTAATGGTTTCCAGAGACTTTAATCTTCAGTATTTGTTTTTGGTTTGCAGGCCACAGCAAAAAATTCCTATACCTAGGAAGCAGGCACTGTTACTGACTATTGACCCTTAGCAAAACTGCAGTGAAAACATGAAAGAATTAACATTTGCAACTATTTTTCTCAAATTCTGTGGCATCCTTTAGTTCACATATTCAGCCATCTCTTGTGGCTCTTCAACTTCTGACAAGGTGCACTGCATGCTTGCTTAGTGCTTAGATCACATCGCACAGCAGTAACATTGAGTTTTGGTCTGTACATGAAGTGGAATAGTATGTTATATCTCTCTGTTGCTGGGTAGCTAATTCCAGTGTGGTGCTTTTAAGGTAAATGCTGTAAAGTATGAAGAAACCTCGACGGCGTAACTGCTTCATGCAGTTGAGGTGTTACAGATAAGTTACTGCTACTTTGTCAGCTGAGTTAGAAATTTAAAAGTAAACCCGACTTTTGCTGATTTCATTAATCTTAACTTTTCTGCAACTGGAAGGAATTCTTGTGACAGCCAGTCAGTAAAAAATAAACATGTCTTTGCCGCTACCAGCTATGACAGTCCATTTTCTGCTGTTCACTTTTTCCACTTTCCTCCATCATAGGACAGTTCTGTCCATTTTGCTGTAGTAAAATTTGCAGGATGAAGGTTGCCAACTGTATAAAAGCAGTTCTGTTGCCTGTGTCTCTTTTAGCCATTTCAGGCTTGGAAAAAAATGTAATTTTGTTAATTAAGAATCAAACTGATTAGACTGGATTTGCTGAAATTCTTCACTGTAAAATTCTCAAAAGTTTACTTTGATTCCTGGTAGGTTATGTATCCTCCTCTTTTGAATTATCAAAAACTTGATTGCGTAACTTCACTATCAGCCAGCAATAATTCTAGTCTTGCATCCTTCCAGAAGACCATATTCAGCAAATTTGCACTTGAAAATGGAAGAGTAAAATACTAAGTTAAGGTGCATGTTTTTGAATGTAGGATTAAATGGGCCCATAAGTATAGAGGAAAGACAGGACTTCAAATTATGGAATACATTGCTTGCTTTTTGTGGCAGAGGGTGGGTGTTTGGCAGTAGGGCAAGCATCGGTACTTGCTGTTTGGTATGGTCTCGATACGGTGCAAGTAAGGCAGATGTGGGTTTGTTAGGGTATTGCTGGAAGATTTGTGGTTGTTTAGCTTAGTTTTTGTTTCCTGTGTTCTGGTGGTTTTTTGGAAGATGGTGCAATTATTTGCTTACTGAACTGTTTAAGGAAGCTGAAGCTTATCCTTGCGAACTCTAGGGTTTTTTTAAGAAAGAAGAGTCTTTTGAAGATGTTGGTCATAGTTGATGTTTTGTCAGCTTGTCTTTTGGGAATGCTACTTGATGGTATGGTGGTGACTAATAGGAAATTCTGACGTGTCCCTTCTGTGGTGTTACAGTAGAGCTGTGCACTGAAACGTGTAGTGTTTGTACTTGCTGAGGAGGCCAGTGCAGTAACAACAGCAGTACCCAGGCATGTAAGAGATGATTTCAGTATTTCCTTCGGCAAACCTGTACAGCGTTAAAGTTCTTGCCTTCCCTTCAGGGTACTCAGCTGTAAACATTAGGATGGACATTAGTTTGTTGTCTGGTATCTTTTAATACTGCTAATGTTTCTCATAGACACATGTTAGTACATGTCCGTATGTTACTTCAGTGGTAACATAACTTGGGGATTGGAATGCATGTTGCATTATGTTGATTCAGTGAGATTAGACTCAGCTATGGTGTCATTCAAGGAAGTGAGGTAGGGCTGTGTCTTGGAAATGTCTCAAATTGTCCTTAAAATTGGAATGCTAATTTTGATGCAGTGTGTTAAAACGTAGTGAAATGAAAGTAGACTTTTGAACACAAAAAATTACCTTTAATCAGAAATGAGTTTTTGTGAATGACTTACCTATCCTGGCGGAAGGCTTGAAGTGGTGTATAGTAGAATACACAGACAAATACAGCCTCAACCAAAAATTTGGGGTGAACTGTCCCGCTCATCTTGGACAGTGTTTGGTTTTTACCTTATAGTGGCACAGCATGAAAGCCTCTGATGAAGGCAATTTTTGGTCATCTCTGAAGTCATGTTGCAATACTGTATGATTGGTGCTTTGTTCCAGGAGCCTTTCCTTCACTTCTCTCACAATGTCATTTTTCCTCTAACGCTGACTGTTGTGATGCAGAGCACTGGGAGGGATTTGGAAGAACAGGGGAGGAACGCTCACATTTTGGTTTTCGTAAAAGGGAGCAGGAAGAACACATTGGTTTCTCCCACTTCTCCAAACCTGGCTCCCATAAAAGAGAATATAAAATGGGCCTTCTTATTGGGACATTCTGGGATGTGCAATGTAGAGAAGGCAGAAAGGGGCCTGGGTACATCCAGAGGACTAGTTTTCCCACAGGGTTGCTATAAGCAGAAAGATATGTGGCTGGGAGGGTGCAGCGCCTTTCCCCTCGAGTTGAGGACCTTATATATGAATAGACACTATGTAATTCACCTGCTTGGTCTTCATCTTCTTTTTTTGTGCTAGTGTGTGTGTGTTTGGAGTAGTTGTAGTGTACTGTAGATTTAATGAAAAACTCAGATAACTTGTCAAATAAAATAATTTGACAGAAGAAGCTTATAGAAAGATTGTCGTTTTCCTGGGTTTCTATCAAGGATTTGGTTTAGATTTCCAAGGATTGGGTTGGTCAGATTCAGTGTCTACTATGTGTTTGAGGCAAGGGTCATTGAAAGTCTGGCAGATCTAGCGAGCTTCTTAGCTATGAAGTTTATAATTGCACAAGATAATCTGTGATGTTTGTTTTGAAGTGCCAGAGTTCTTGCGTTTCCTACCCTTTAGTGCTGTGCAACTTTTGGCATTTTTAACGTAATATTTTTTAAATTATACATAGTCTTTTGGAATGGTAATCAGTGCTGCATTTATTTGTGACTTCTTGATGTCTGAAGCGTCATGGTCAATCTATTAATGTTTTGGAAGGTTTATTTGGAGATCCTTACTTTGGCTTATTTCTTTAGCATGATGTGTGCAAGTACTGTGCTGTAACTTCTTACTGTGGTGCTCGTTGTTTTTTCTTAATGCTTGTAGAGATTTCTTCTACTCTGTCTGAAGAGAAGAAACAGCTTAATGGTAAGTATTCACCTGGAGTGAGGTGGGGAGTGAATCTTAAACTTTGAATATTATCAAATGAGCAGTGTTTATTCAGACTTCTGTCTGTCTTTATATTTGAATCTGATGTTGAGGCTCTAGTGATCTGTGGAAATTACAGAAGGCAAAATCCTAATCAGGTATTGTGAATTCAGTGTTTAAAAGTATTAGAAGACTGCAGTAGAGTAGTTTAGATAAGGGAGGTATGAGATGGACAACCTTTCTGCTCGAGTCAGACAAGATAGGTCACAAATGACTGTGTGCTATGAAATCTGCCACTGCAAAATTGCCAGGCTTTTTGATCCTTCTCTGAGTCATAAAACCTAGGTGGCCGTGGGACTGGAGTAGCAGAGGCAAGACAGCATCTTGGGGAACACTTAGAATTAATAAGTCTCTAATAAAAGCTGGAAGGTCATCACTGGGAAACGAGTTGAAATGGAGGTGAATTAGCTGATCACAGCGTAACTGAACGCTTGAGATGTAACTGTGAAAATGAGTGGGCTGACAATTGGTGTAGCTATAAGAGAAGCAAGTATAGTCTGGTGAATGTATCAAGAGGTTGACGGTAATCCTTGTAGAGATGGGGAAGCATTCAAGCCTTCACTGAGCCCTTGAGTATTGGAGGTAGCTTTGGTTGCTAGTGATGGAAGAACTATGCATTTGATTTTGATGCTTTTAGGGAAATGTTACAGACTGATTAGTCATATTAGTATAAGAGGCTTCCTAAAAGAGTATGGCTTTTGAAGTCCCATCAAATGAGGTGCGATGGTGGTGTGTTGGTGCAGCAAATAAGATGAACACCTCTGAAGGGAAGTAATACAATTTGAACTCAAGGCTGACCTGTTGGCATGAAAGGGGACAGGTGCAAATCGGTCATGGAGAAGTTTAGGCTGCAACTTTGGAAAAGGCATTGAGAGCAGTCAAATTTTGGAGTGGCAGGAGGAGCAAAAACCTAGATGTGTCTTAAGATGAAGCCAGAGAAGTTCTCAGGGTGGTGTCCTAGCAAGTCCAGGCATAGTGAGGGGAAGATAACTTGTTCACGCTTCCTCTGGTGAATTTGAGTTCCCATTTGTTTTCTTTTTTTCTCATACTGTCTTCCTTGCCCTCCCTTTGTGTTCTGTGAATGTTGTATTTGACTTCTAAAAGGCAGTTTACCTTTTAGTATGCACAAGCATTGAGCTACACAAAATGTTAAAGATACATCATATAAAAGTAAGCAAGACTGATTCTATTTGTTCCTGTTTTGCTCTATAGCCTGATAAGATATTAAACTAAACTTTGACAGGGTCTGCTGCCTGTTTTTCCTTTTTTTTTTCTTCAGCAACGAACAAGTTGCTGGAACCTGTTCATCTTTCTTTGAAGGACTGGGGGAATTAGAGAACAAACTCTGCTTTACTTTATCAGAACGATGTCACTAGCAGCTAGTAGGCATTAAACACAATAAATATTTTGTGTTCAAGTAGAAGACTACCATCTATTTCAATGTTCTTCTCTTGGTTAGTTTGGTTCATGAATTCCTTAGTTTTTGTGCTTGTCTAGCTGTCCAGAACTTTCCTATGCATCTTTCATATTCACAGTGAATCCAGGTAAAGAGAAATAAATGATATTCCCCCTCTTCTGTCTTGCTTCCCCTCCTGCTCTTAGCAATAACTTTTCTTGTCCAGGTTATGTGACTTGTTAGGAGACATAGGAAATTATTCTGATGGTAGTTTCCAACAAAATTGCCAAAATACTCATGCTTGCTTGTTGTATTCAGTTCACCTGTTTGGCAAGACTTTTTCCAAAATAGGAGAGGTCAGTTTCTGAGGTTACCTTCCATGAGGTTTTTCATATTCGGTCATTGTGTCTCAGTGCTTAGCTCCTGTAAATTTAAGTCAAAGTGAGTCTAGAAATAATCATTGCTCTCTGAAAGTGGGAAAGAGAAGCCTATGGCAGGGGCTCTAATTTTTTTGGAAGTTGTTGGCACTAGTGGAGACGTTTTTGTATTACCAAGCTAAGATGTATAAATAATAAGTGTATTTGGAGTGTGCTCAGATCAATCAACTTAATGTATCTTTGATTTTTGTGAACGTCAATTGTATGTAATGTTAGCGGCAATTAAAGCTGCAGTTTTCAGAATATATTGCTAGTGATAACAATCAGTGTGGGTGTAGCCTAATGTGCTCTTCAACATCTGTTCATACTTGAGTTTCAAACAAAAGACATCAACATTTCAAAATGCAGCCATTACCAAAGCATGTCTGAAAACTTCATATTTGCTTGAGAACAAATATGTATCAAAGATGTATTTTTAAAATGATCTTTTCAGCCTTGCACTTTTGAGCTAAACTGAATTTCTCTTTCACCCAAGCTATTATTATGATGATTTTTGTGATGTTAATAGTGAAGAAAAAAAAAAAGACTTGGGCAGTTCCACCATCTGCAAACAAGCTGGTGTTTGAGTATATGCACATCAGACCTTGAAAAAACTTATAGTGTGGAAAAGGGTGATGGGAGGAGAGTTTGACCTAGAGTTTCAAGTACAGAAAACCTTGTGGTTCAACTAGCTGGAATTCTTTAGCTAAGTAATGTAAGAGTTTCTATTTTTCTTAGTAATATTTGGAGTTTACAAATATGGGTCGACTTTGTTCTGGGCCTTCTAACAACAAAGAAAACAATAGGTACAGAAAGCTTTCAGAGCATCCTGGTGGAAGGAACTTCTGGAGCTTATTCGGTCCAGTGTCCTGCTCAAAGCAGGGTGAACTTTGATGCTAGATCAGATCACTCATGAGCAACCCACGCTCATGGGAAGCAGAGATGTAGTATTTAGTTTTTTCTTTTTTTTTTTTTTTCCTTTCCCCCATATACATAACCAGAATTTTTGCTGCTACTATTCTATTGCCTCTGTCCTTCTCTGAGAAGAGTCTGGCTATCTTCTCTATAATTTCTTCTCTCCCACACTTTTCTCTTTAGGTAGTCAAAGGCTGCAGTTGGATTTCCCCCTTAGCCTTTTCTTCTGCAGGCTGAACACACACAGTTCCCTCAGCCTCCTTTCATATATCCTATGCTCCAGCTGCTGACCATTTCGGTGGCCTTTCCCTGGACCTGATCTGATCTATCAATGTCTGTCCTGTGCTGGGGAGCCAAAACTGGACACAGTACTCCAGATATGGTCTCACAAATACTGAACAGAGAGAAAGAATTGCTTCCCTTGAACTGATTGCTGTGCTCTTGCCCAGGATAAAGGTGGCCTTCATCACCAAAAGGATGCAGTATCTGCTCAAGTTCAGCTTGTCTGCTAAGTCCCTGGAAGGTTTTCTCCAAAGCTGCTTTCTATCCAGTCAGGCCTCCTGCTTATTTTGTTGCATCAGATTTTTTTTTCCCCAGGTGCAAAATTTTGTATTTGCTTTTGAGCTTCATGGAGCTTTTGTGGACTCATTTCTTCACTCTGTCTGGGTCCCTTTGAATAGTAGCCGTAACCTTTCGTGTTTCAGCTGCTTCCTATGATTTGTTATTGCTCGTGTACTTCCTGACAGTGGGACAGTGTGTGCACTTCAGGTTGCTAATGACAGTATCAAACAGTATCAACATTCCCTGTTCCATAGGGAATACCAGCTGTAACTAGCCACCAGTTGGACTTTGTACTGCTGATCACACCTTTTGTGACTGGCAGTCCTATTAATTTTCTATCCAGATTGTAATCCACCTATCAAACCCAGCTCTGTCCAATATGGCTACAAGGATAATGTGAGAAACTTTATCAGTAGCCTTGGTATCCCACAGGATTCTGCAGAACAGTTCCCAGAACAAGCTGAAGTTTGCTCTTGTGAGATGCAGAGTTGTAATTCTGCAGTTCATCCTGGTCACCTTAAACTTCTCCATTTCATGCCTTCCATCAGCCTTTGGCTTCACCACCAGCTTTTCTTTTTTTATGACCACCATGAACAGGAGAGCACTTTCCTTAACTGGTTCACTGATCACCTGAATCATTGTCTTTTTATTGCAATGTGACTTCTTGTTTTCACATAGCATCTTACAGTATTTCAGAATAATTCATAAATAGCTTGGTTTGCCAGAACATTCTGTTTTATTGTGGCTGTTCATATATTTTTGTTGACCTGCAAAAGCAAACAGGAGAGTGTATGACCCTGAATTACTTTTATTCATGGAGGCCAACCTAAGCATAAGATACATGTCCTCAAGAAAGGCTTGGCCTCTGAGAAGGCTTTTATCGTTAGGTGTTTGATTTTCTTTTGCAATGATCTGATTACTCTGCCATTTAGCTTCCTTGGCAGCTGCAGATGGTGTGTACTTAAGGGTAATTAAGGATCAAAGAATTAGTAATTCCAGCAAGTTTTAATTGCTTTGGGTTAATTCCCCATGTGGATGATCAAATAGTTTTGACAGATTGGATTAGACCAGAGTGGCATGCTCTGTTTTTATCAACTTCCCACATGGTGGAGCCACTCAATTACTGTGTTTAAGCTTGTAGTCAATCTACAAAACTTACTGAAGATAAGAAGATAATCATCTAGGTAACTGGGAATTCACAGAATCACAGAATCACACAGAATCACAGAATCACAGAATGTTAGGGATTGGAAGGGACCTCGAAAGATCATCTAGTCCAATCCCCCTGCCGGGGCAGGATTGCCTAGACCATATCACACAGGAACGCGTCCAGGCGGGTTTTGAATGTCTCCAGAGAAGGAGACTCCACAACCTCTCTGAGCAGCCTGTTTCATTCATATGAATGAAACATTCATTTAACATTCATATGTTAATTATTTTGTGCATAGCCATTTCAGATGTGCAAGGTTTGCCTTTGAATGGGCTTGAAACCACCACTTACCAACTGTTACATTAGACCTTTGCCTAACCATTGTCCAGGAAAACTCTTGCTGTTCATGTGGCGTTACAAATCATACTATATTTCAGTCCGTGCAGCTTCCTCCATCATGATTCTATATAAATTGTTTGTGCTAAAATTGTTGAAGGATTGCAGTTGCTTTTATCTGTCATCTCTGCTCAAGTTTTTGCCAAATATGTTCAGTTTCTATTAGGCCAGAGATTAGTACAGTTGACATTTTCAAAGACTGACCAAGCGTTGCCTCCCAGCAAAGGCTTTTTCAGACTTTCATGTTTAATAATATAAGTGAGTAGCTGAATTCTGTGAAAATTCCTAGCGAAGCGCAAAGTAGAGAGATTAAGGTTGATATCTTTGCTTTACTGACTGATGTGAAATTTTACTTGTGAATTAGGTTACACCAGACATTCCAAGAATTTGTTCATCTGAATTGCATTAACAAATAGTTCTGTTAAAGGCAATTCATTCAGATAACCTTTTTTCCATGCTTCACTATCACAACATATGAAAGCACAAGGTAATAACAGATGAAACCGAGACCAAGCTACATGTACCAGAAGGGCTGCCTGCACAGGTTCTGTGGTATATGGAACTTTTAATTTCTGAAGTAGAACTTAATGTTCTAGGAGCCTGCTCTCCAAGAGGAAGTGCTGAATAAAACCAAAATTTAAAAAGTACATAGGTACTTTTGGCTGCCTGTGGAAATAAAGCCACTAAATATTGTGGAGGGCTATTTTGAACATTCAATTTAAAAAAAACCAAAATGTATCTGATTATGATTCCTATTAAGTGAGCATCACAGCAAATATTTTAATGACTCTCTGCTCTTTGTAGGTATGCTTCCTGAAAACAAAGTACTGGGTGCTTCTGCTAAAGATTTAACTCCAAGGTAAACCTTTGTCTTTCATTGTTTGTTAAATGTTGTTTGATAATTCTGTGCAGTTCTTGGTAAATGCAGACAACTTCTGTCATGGTTAGTTCTTGATGTTTCAGCTAAATGAGTATGTATCATTACCATCCTCTTATAAGTAGGAAAGCTGAGGTTCAGGTTTAAACAACTTGCCAAAGGTCATATTGACCGTATAGTCAGATGATGATGCAGGGTTCTTGTCTTGCTGTGTTGGTTTCTAACACTTTCAGTGCCTTGCATTGTATACGAATGTATGGCTTCTCAGCCTTGCTTCTTGAGAAAACTCCTGGAAAGTGATTCCAACTGGGCTGATTACTTTTTCGACTTTAGTATGAGTTGGGATGCCTTGGAAAAGTACTTCGTTTCAAGCTGGAATATATTAAGATGTGAAGCTATATTCAAGTTTCTACAATATGCAAAGCAAAGTAGGCCCTAAAACCCCACTGTGATATGCCTGCTGTTGTCACTGAGGTATCATTTTACTCCATGATGCCGTGAGTCGCCAAGGTTCAGTTTCTCACTTTGCATCAAAATCTCCAGTGAATGTGTAATCTCTGGGCTGGTTACATGCAGTCATATAAAATGCTGTGGCTTGTGAACAACTGAAACGTGACTTATCTTCTGGAGCACTCCCCAAACCTTGCTGCCTTTCTTCCCATGTATGTCTGGCATGTTCTGGTGTGTGACTGGAGAATGTGCAGCCTAGAAGGTGTTGGCTGTCAGGAGTATCTGCTGGAGGGGGCATCCTCCCTCTCCACCTTCTTTTCTGGTCCAAGAGTCCAAAGAGTAGAAGGAAGTGGCTAGGGCATTGGGGAAGGGGAGAAGACAGTCGTAATGTAGGTGTGAGGGGTTAACTTTGTTGTGGGTACAGAGTTGACTTTCGATGGCTGAATGGCTGACCAGGTGGAAGTCAGGTGAGAACTATAGATGTCTATGGTGGAGAGCCAGGCATGACATTGTGAGATGTATGGTCCCCATGGAAATCGGCAGAGAAAGGAGTAGCTTTTCTGGGGTTGGGTGAGTAAGTTACTTCTTGGCAAGTGTAAGGCCATACAAACAATTAGCATTTGAAGGCTTTCTGTTTCTTACCTTACCCTGGATTTGTTACAAGGTTTGGGCAGCTTGGGAACATAGAAGTGTAAAATCTTGATTTGGGGAGATGCAGGAAAGTGTGGTTTTGTGCTTTCTGCGTGGAATTTATAACTCTTGGAAGCCACCCTGGGTATCTAATACTTCTGTCTGGAGTCAAGATTTTAATCACCTTGTTAGGAAGGTTCATATACTGCAAAGAGGATGCACGTGCTTTTTAAGTAAAACCAATGCCGTGTAATTTTAGCTACAATGTGCTGATGATCAGGATGCATAATTAGACTGTTGTTATTTTAATAGTCTTTTCAAAATTATTGGCTCTGGACTTACGTTATTTACTATTTTTTTAAGAGGTATTTGGCTTGTAAATTCATGAAAGAAGCTCTGCTTGAGAACTGCTAGTTAAATATATACTTTTTTGGGGCATACCAAAATATATTTTTTTCTTTACTGCATTTTTTGTTTTACAGTTATGACTGGTTCCAAACAGATAATTTGGTCACCATTGTCATATATACTAAGCAGAAGGTAAGTGTATTTTATGGAAGGGAGAATTACAAGATCCAGTTGTGATACAGCTTGAATTCTGGGGGAACTTTATTAAAATGTTTTTTTTTTCCTTGCCTGAGAAAGGATATGAATGCAGAGTTGGTGATAGTTGACTGTCAAGACAAACGATTAAGGGGAGAGATCGTAATGGGTGACCACTCATATCTTGTCGAAATTGGTAGGTACTGTAATTTTGCAATTGAAAGTACTGAATTTTCATTCTACTTTATTAAAACCCTCTCATCAGGCCATATGCATTTTATGTATACCAATTAGTATTTTATTCCTCTTTCATTAGAGAAGATTACTTTAAAGTACCTTGATGTAAAGGAATTACATTGTTTATCAACTCACATCTTCATTTGTTTAGTATGTTCTTAGTTTTTTATATGTGGAGTAAAGTGTAGTAAGAAATGGATGTAAAAGTTGCGTAAAACTTGTCTTCAGGTGTGTTTTTGATGGTTATTAAAATGCCTGTATTCAAAAAAGGGAAGTGGAATGATATAGATAAATGCAGATTGCTAGCTTTACATGAGTCATTGTTAAAAGTAATGGGAAAGATGATGCCTTTCTTAATGAATCATAGAATGGTTTGGGTTGGAAGGGACTTTAAAGAACATCTAGTTCCAACCCCCCTGCCATGGGCAGGGACACCTTTCCTCCAGACCAGGTTGCTCAAAGCCTCATCCAGCCTGGCCTTTAACACGGCCAGGGAGGGGGCATCCACAACTTCTCTGGGCAACCTGTTCCAGTGTCTCACCACCCTCACAGGAAAGAATTTCTTCCTAATATCTCATCTAAATCTCCCCTCTCTCAGTTTAAAACCATTCCCCCTCAGCCTGTCACTACTTGCCCTTGTAAAAAGCCTCTCTCCTGCTTTCCTGTAGGCCCCCTTCAGATACCGGAAGGCTGCTATGAGGTCTCCCTGGAGCCTTCTCTTCTCCAGGCTGAACAGCCCCAACTCTCTCAGCCTCTTCATAGGAGAGGTGCTCCAGCCCTCTGACCATCTTCGTGGCCCTCCTCTGGACTCACTCCCAACAATACATATGTTATATACGTAATGTTATGTATTAGGCCTGCAGAAGTCACGAGTGACGTTTCAGGGCCAGGTAAAGATGCATAGGGTTCTAGGCTCATTAGTTCACTCAGTATTCTTAGCCTTAAACTGTATGTATATATGATGACTAGAATTAATTTTGTGTTTGCTTAACGTGGTGTTTGTTTCTCTTTGTTTCAGACTTGGATCATGCAGTTCAAGAAGACATGGCTGGTAAGTTCAGTCTCTTGCAGCACTTCTGTATCTCTTCTAATATCGGAATGTGGAACTTCAATTTGTTTTTCTGACTTGTCAGATACTTTACAGTTTTGCTTACCACCAGGTTCTGACACAATCAAATCAAACCAGAACATTGAATTATTTCTTTTTTTTTAAATTGTGGTATTTGGGCCTGTGAAAGTAATAAGTTGATGGTGCTCTGATCCCTCTGAGTATGACTAAATGTTAAATAATTAAAAGTTAGTTCTGTTGTGTATTTGTAAACTGTTATTTGCTTAGACTGGGATTTTCTTGTATTTCATTATTCATTCAAATGGCCTTCTAAAGAAAGGAAGTAGTAAATAGTGGTAGTTACCAATTTCCAGTAAATGAGTACTCTGAATTCATGAGCATTCTTTTTGACCAGATGGGCTGTAAGGCTTTTCATAATGTATTTAGTAAATAAGGTATGTTAATTATGCATATTAAGTTAGTGCTTGTTGTTTTAAATGCTATGTAAATTTTAAATTTAAAACATTATAAAGAGATAGCTGGAAGTACATTTAGTTTGATATTTTAATTTAACAGTTTAATTCTGTGTGTCTTGAGAAATGACTAATTCTTCTAAAATTTCGTTATAATGGACGAGTAAAATATTTTTTCTTGTACAAAATGTAGCTAAAACTAACAGTGTGAAACCTCTTCTCTTTTAGTAAATATTGCTGAAAAAGTTGGGAAAGTAGAGATTGTCTTAAAGAAAAAGGATAACATTCATTGGAAAATGCTGGGACAGTCCTTGAAGAGTCATAATGCATTTATCAAACGCACAGACAGAGGTAAGCAGTTTCATGGCCATGTTACCAGCTGGTTTAAGTCTTTTTGGAGCTTGTTAGACATATTTGGCTTCTTGCAGGATTTTCTTTTTCTGTAGTCTTACCTTTCTTTCAGGAATTTTAAACATTTCTTTCAGGAATGTTGTCTGGTCTTATTGAAAGCTGCTCAGGAATTCTCCTTGAAAGGGTTCAGCTTAGATGTGTTTTTTCGCTTTGCTTTGGTTTATTGGTTTGTTGTGTCCCACAATGGAATTGGAGGTCTTCCAGGCTTGCAGCAAGACTGGAAGAACCTAATAGAGCAAGGTGAAGACTGCTTGAGCGTTGTTCCGTCTCATGGCTACGTGTGCTTAATATCTTTTCTGTCCATATGAAAACCTCAGTAGACCCTCAGGAGATAGTGCATGGCCTTGTGTCAATCATTATAGAAGTAACTGTAGTGAGGAACAAAAACCTCCATTTCCAACTGTTACTACAGATGTAGTAATATCTTTCAACACTGTAATGTTGTTCTAGCACCCTGCATCTTTGTAACTTGAGCTATGATTAAATAAGGCACTTCAAGCCATGTGTAGATATCAAAGCCAGCTCTGAATAAGCTGAGGTGTCTGCAATAAGCAGTAGATGTTACATGAGTTCGTTTTGTGGTAACAGAATAGCATGAACTTGATGCAGCACCCAAGTGCATTACTCTGCTCACTGTGCTGCTTTTTTTTTTAACAGCTATATTAAAAATTTCTGCACAATTAAATTATATAATGCAAGCATGCTCCTGTTATTGCAGCTGTCCTGTTTCTCAAAAGCCCTCTTGGCCCTTTATCTAATAATGCTCAAAAGCTGACTGTTTGCTGTTAGTCTACCTTATTAGGTGTGAAAGCAAAGCTGTACATTTTTAAGAGCCAATTAAATGTCGATCACCTCTTAGCTCTCAGTTAATACTACTTAGGCCTTTAAAGTTGAGAGATTACTATGGTACAAAAATGAAGATGGACTGTGTAAAAGCACATCTACGTAGCTACGTTTAGCTTATATAGAATGTAATTTTCCTTATGAGAGTTTCAGAAACTGTTGTGTCATCCACTTCAATATTAGATTTTTCAGTATAATCCTCTGTATTTAAGGGGATATAGCCTGTAAGTTGTCCACTGTCCATTGCTCATTTTCTCCCTTCTTATCACTTTTCATGATTATGGAAAACAAAATGAGAAGATAACCTGAAAGAACAAGAGGTGTAAAATAGATCCTTTGCAAACGAGGAAGGTGAAGATGATTGGATGCAATGGACAAAAATCCAAATTGAGCACTAGTAACCAGTGCTTCCTTATTATTATTCTGCAGTTTTTTCTAAGAAGTCGGTCTCCAACGTAGCGTTTGTCCTTTTATGCAGAGAAGTGTTATAGGTATTGGATAACTTTATTATGTATCATCGACTGACTGGGTTCAGATCAGTTTAAATTGAATCTCCAGAAAACTTAAGTTAAAGGGCTTGCTGAGTCTGAGTTTCTTGAGTTCCCTGATTACAAAGGTGAGGAATCTAGCAAATATATTGATATCTAAGGCTTTTTAATCCCTACTCCAGAAACTTTTATTCTGCAGTTTTTTTAATTTTAAAACCCTCAAATTTAAAATTGAACATGCCAGATGTTTTATAGAGGAAGAATGTTCAGGCCTAGATGTCTTTCCTTTACTCCAACCATGTGTTCTCAGCTCGGCCATAAAATCTATGTGTTGGAGGCTTCTGTTCACTCAGTCCTAAGTAGCCACTCTACGTTTCTGCTCAGAATTATGCCCCCTCACTCTAAATTGCAGTTTTCAATTTTGCTTCCACTTCCATCGGGGCAAAAATAATGCTATGGGTGAAGAAACTCATACCTTGCGCAGTGTGAGCACAGAAATAGTAATTCACAACTCTAGATAATTCCTTTGTCTTTATTGGGTGTGTAGTTGGGTTTGTATGCAAAACTACTTTTTCTGAAGCAAAATAACTTTATTCTGGCAATAAAATAATCAAGACTTCCAGCCTGGTAATTCTGACATCTTAATGGGTGCATTTTATATATGAAGTTAAATAGATCTTTGGAAAGAAGATTAGATTGTTCTTTGATAAACTGCAGAAACGCTTAGTATGAAGTGTGTTGCAGATACAGAGGTTCCCCTTAATGCTACTTACACTTTGTTTTGCGTGCTGGGATAGTATTATTATGAAGGTTGTACGCGTGTGGTTTGTCTGTTTACCTGTGCCCACACTAGCAGCGCTTTTAACACAGGCAAAACATAATGTCAGGTACTAGTAAAGTACAAGTAAATCCTGCAGTAAGGTAGCATAAATGTGTATGCTGCTGACCAGAGTCTGATTCACTACATATACTTAGCCTCTTACACTATGCCAGTGTGTAGCTGTGATGAGAGAAGGATCAGTGAGGACTATAAACAGGGTGGAGGAAGGACATACTAGCTTTGTAAACAACTATACTTAAATGATCCATCGGTTGCTATTAAAAACCCCCAGCAATGTGTGTGCTGTAAATGAAGTAACTTAACCCTATTTCATTGAGAAGCAGAGTTCCTCAAATTTGATCGTGGCTGAAAAGAGCAGGTGGAACAGGTGGCATAAGGTATGGTGGTATTTGAGAGTAAGCAGCAGAAGCAGTACCGGTGTTGAAATAGTTCCTTGTGAGAGCTGCTTTTGCTTCCAAGGCCTAAACTGGCTAGTTAAAGCTATAAAATAGCTTTATATCTGGTATTTCTGTGGGGCATTATATACAGGGTAGCACAGATGCGTTGCCTTAAATATTCTGATTTTTTTCACTTGGATTTATGTATCTTCCACTGCTTACTCTCAACATTCCTTTTTATTTCTGTTGAATATAAGAGTCTTATTTGAAAACAGTTTAATTGATAATTTCTACTTCTTGAAAATACCTGAAAACCTGGGAACAGATTGGGAAGTAGCTATGTTACTTTGTTATACCTGTTTTTTTATTTATTTCATTCAGGTTTTGCATATTATAGTTCTTTTTGTAAGTTACTGACACTTTCTAATAAAAGTAATCACTTTACTCAGAATGTTTCCACACTTCCAGTTTGGTGGCAAGGTTATTTTGTGACCTGAACAGTGGGTGCTTATGGGAGCACTGATGTTTAATTCCTCGGGTTTTTCTTGTCTTTGAGTTTTTCTGTAGTATTTCCTTTTGTGTTGATCATTTCAAACATTTCCATTGTATTCAAAGCACAGGAAAAATGGCTGAAGAACAGGCAGGATTGACACTTGAAGACTTTACTTGATTTTATGTTGTTATTACTTGTTCATATGACAGCATTCATAAATGAATTTGTAAAGAGGAGAGTGACCACCACAGCCAATCCCCCCCAGTCCCTATACTTTTAAATTATTTAATCTTCCTTTTTACAACAGCCAATTCTAAGTTCCACAAAAAAGTGATGAAGCTTTTCTTCAGAGACAGTGATGTAATGCAGAGATGATACTGGAAGCCTATGATAACTTTATGCTATGAAGAAACAATTAGCATAAGCCCTTACTTTTTTCCCCTTAAGCTGGGGAAGTCATACTCCCAGATAATGTAAGGTACTAGTAAAGTACAAGTAAATCCTGCAGTAAGATAGCTCTGACTGAGCTGCATCAAAAGCAGTGTGGCCAGCAGGTCGAGGGAGGTGATTCTGTCCCTCTACTCCACTCTGGTGAGACCCCACCTGCAGTTGCAGTACTGCATCCAGCTCTGGGGTCCTCAGCACGAGAAAGACATGGAGCTGTTGGAGTGGGTCCAGAGGGGGGCCACAAAAATGATCAGAGGGATGGAACACCTCTCCTATGAGGAAAGGCTGAGAGAGTTGGGGTTGTTCAGCCTGGAGAAGAGAAGGCTCTGGGGAGATCTTCTAGCAGCCTTCCGGTACTTAAAGGGGGCTTGTAAGAAACATGGGGACAAACTTTTTAGCAGGGCCTGTTGCGATAGGACAAGGGGTAATGGTTTTAAACTAAAAGAGGGGAGATTCAGACCTAGGTATAAGGGAGACATTTTTTATTATGAGGGTGGTGAAACACTGGACCAGGTTGACCGGGGAGGTGGTAGATGCCCCATTGCTGGAAACATTCAAGGTCAGGTTGGATGGGGCTCTGAGCAACCTGATCTAGTTGAAGATGTCCCTGCTCACTGCTATAAGGTCTCCCAACCTTGGACTAGATGACCTTTAAAGGTCCCTTCCAACCCCAGCCGTTCTGTGATTCTATGATAAATTGCCTGTGGACTCTCAAATTCCTGCTGAGTTTAGACTAACATTTTGGCTGGTGTATCTGTTTATTCTTTCCTCACAATTAACTAAGTCGTGGAATTTCTTCGAAGTTGAGGAGGATTTAAAAAAAAAATTATGTTAATTTCAGGGAACTACCCTGTATCTTAGGGTGTATCAGTAGATTCAGAAGAATATTCAGTACTCCTTCTGCTCCTTAAGAAGGATTAAGTGCTTACTTTTCTGGAGGAATAATTATTTATACCCAACAGTATTGCATAGAAAACACAATTCAATATAATTAGATTGTCAGTGTAGGGAAGTTGGTGACATTACTCTTACGTAGCTATTATGAAACTGGTCATTAGGAAGCATAAATAAAACCGAATGGTTGTAGTGCCAGCATCCTGTGAAATTTAAATGTAGTATTAAAAAAAGTAAGGTAGAACTTTCTCATTTAAAAAAGAAACCCAACACACAGCACCGTCATAGAGTGCAGTTTTTCTTGTAGTTATTAAGACATGATTTTCTTGTGGGTGCCTTTTCTGGGAAGTAAGACTTGGAAGCCCACTCATGAGGGGACAGGTTGTGATCACCACTGCATTGGAATTGCAGCCAAGTCTTGGAGGTGACAGGCAAGCACTGCAGTCCTGTTACATAGACCTGCAGTTTGTCAAAGATTGTTTAAAAAGACACCAACTGGAAAAATGTTTTAAAATTAGTTTTTGCTGTGGAATTATTTAAAAAAAAAAATGAATTTGAGCTATCTTTGTTGGTAAAACGAGATCTTTTTACTTTGATTTTTCCATATTAGTGTGCTAGTTGTTTTTGTGGAAAAACTGAATTCTGCCAAACTAAAAAAAAAAAAATCAAGACCTTCACTGCTGACTGCTTAAATAAAACTTCATTGTTCAGTGCAAATCTGCTCATGATGTCCCTGCAAAAGACTTCTTGCTCTGAATGAGATAAGAAAACATTGTGTACATAAAGAAGTATTTCTGTGTACCTAAGGCTTTTATTTTTAACTTGTCAATAGCTGTACAATTGTACTTGTGGTCAACAGAAAGTGAAACTTTGAATTATTTGAATTAATCACAGTTTTTTACATATTTTCTGATTTCTTAGCAGCTTTAGCCAATAAACAACTGATGTTGGGGCCATATGTGATAATAACAAATATCTTTGTCCTGAAATTTGTTTCTACACAGCAAAAATGAAATTTAAGGGAAAAACGAAGTACGTAGCATGCCAGTTTGGAAAATGTTTTAGAATGACCGTGTATATAAAAGCACTAGCCATATGCAAGTAAAAAATGAGATGTTAGTAGGGATGACTTACGGGGTATGTGGAGGGGGTATGTATATTTTTCCCATGGAGAATAAACTCTAATTCTTCCTTCTGAAAGCGATTCAGAACTTCTACTCAGATCCCTGTTTTGGAGAGTAACCTGATTACCAACTTCCGCTCTTTTAAAATGCGTGCAATTATAGGCAGTTGTGTGCAACTATTGGCAGATGCTTAGAGGGTTGAGTAAAGAATCAAGGTGTTGCCTCTGAGGACTGAAATGGTATGTAATGTTGTGGTTTCATACAGTGGATTTAGTGCATGTTATGTGGAAGATCATAGTCTTTTTTTTTTGTTGCAAGTAATAGAATGGAGCAGAATGCTGAGGCAGCACTTAAGTTATATAAGCCAGACTTATGCTGTGACGGTGTGCTATTTGCTGCATAACCAGGGAGAGTTTAGAAGGCGTTGATTCAGTGGAAGCCTTATTTTGGGAAGGGAGGGAGATCGTCTGGGAAGAGCACGGCTGATCTCTTTGGATAATAGGAGCTAGCTTGTGAAATCTAGTAATTAACTGAAGCATTTGAGGGTACTGAGAAATTGATGGTCAGCATTAAGGGTTCGTGGTTGTCTTAACTCCAAGACTGGGCTACTGCTAGGAGTGATAGGCAGCCACCTTCCTTCAGCTGTATGGTCCAATCTCCATTATGTTGGCACTAACAGTACCTGAGGCTCTGTAATCAAGGAACCTGAACAAAATAAGGATTAACTTTCAGCTGACAGACAGACACTGTTGGGTGGTACCTACTCAGGCCAGGTTGGATGGCGCTTTGAGCAACCAGGTCTAGTGGAAGGTGTCCCTCCCCATGGCAGGAGGTTGGAACTAGATGATCTTTAACGTCCCTGCCAACCCAAACGGTTCTGTGATTCTATGATGATTCTATGCTTGCTAGGGATGGGGTGGAACTCTTCTACGAGAGATGGAGGAGCAGCGGAGGTATGCGTCTTTTATAGTTAGAAACTATGTCCCAAGCAAACAGGCTAACGCTGCAGCCAAAGCATTACTAGGATTATGGCTAACAAGTAAGAAGAAATAAGAATTGACACTGAAGTCTTATCGCTGAAGAAAAGCAAGAAACATAATTCAAGGAAAAATTCTTAAATTAAAATCCATTTCCTAATGAGGAAGAACACAGTAGGCAAAAGGATGATACTATATAGAAGGTATCATTATCTGTGCAGCAGTTTTGTTAGTAAAACTCATTTCGTATGCATATAAATCAAGGTGCTGTAGCTCTTGATTCCAGCAGAAGAGGAAGTTCAGTTTAGAGAGGGACATCTCTAGCCTGTGATTGTATAGAGTTTACATGGCAAGGTTTTGGTAGTGGGAGGGCTGGAGGGGTGACTTCTCTGAGCAGAGATCAGGAGCTATGATGCTGACACTCAATATCTGCAGAAAGTTTGATCAAACCTAACCTCTTCCCTAATTGCTTTCTCTACTTTGAAAATTTGGAATTGCTACTGGGCACTTGTGTCATGCTCCAGAATTAACAGAGCAGTGCCTTTTGCTTATGTATAGTGTCAAATCACATGTCTTTGGCATCTGACAGTTCACTTCGCTTCAGGGGTTGCTGAAAGCAACTGTTCTCCTTCAGCTTGCTACTAGAGGCTGGTGTTCGCTTGTTGAAAGGCTTTTCTGCATTGCCAGTTGTTTTCGCTTGTGGCTTCAGATTTTATCGGGACCACTGATAATGAACTAATTTTATTGAATATAGCAAACAGGACAACCTAAACTAGGAGTTTGCTTAGACCTATAAAGGTTTCTGTTTTAAAAAAATCAGATTGAGTGAATTGGGACAAAAGTTCTGTATGGCAAATTAAAAAGAAAAAGGAGGAGGTAAAGATTAGTTTGTTACATGTGGAAAAGGTTGGGATTTGTCAAGTTGGAAAGGCCAGACAATTGACAGGAAACAAAGTAACAGTTGATAAATGATTTTTTTAACTTCTGTCTCCACTCCCAAATATCTGGAAGAGTATTAGCTAGTCAGTGTTGTGGGATATATTACCAACCTCCCGTATCCTTTCAAGTAATTCCTAAGTCTGAAGAATTGGCAGCAATCTTGGCATATTTATTTGTATACTGTACTTTGCAATCTTAGTACATATTGTTTTTCAAAAGAATGGTAGAAAAACAGATTACAGCAAACTTTTTATAACATTTCTTTTGTATAACCAGAAAGCTAATGAGGTTTTGCTTTACTTCAAGATTGGTATGAAACAGAATTATTGCCTTTCATTTTTCAGGGCTGCAGGCATTCTTTTGGTACATCTGAAATGTTTGCTCATTCAAAATAAGCCGTTTATAGCATGTTAGATGAAAGACGTGAGAAAATATTAACGAAGAGAGATCTATTCCATGTCAGAGACTTTACATCATGTCTCTGCAGGCATTTATAGTGGATAACTCACTAGTAGGTATTCGAATAATTTTAGAAAACAAGTGTATGCAGAAAAATGCCATGGCCAGCTACTGTCACAGTAGTGGTATGTAATGAATTTGATGCTAATTTAGTCCCTGCACAAATTGCATGTGCAGCTGAGATGTATATTTCCAGGCATACCTACATGTATTTAGATGCTTGACTGTTCTAGCAAAGTTTATTTATACCCTTGGAAATAAAGCCAATTAGAAAAAAGCATGGCTGAGCTGGGACATCTTGTTTAAACCCTTAACTTTTAAGCATTTTGTGCATAAATGTTGTTTGTTTGAAAACTTTTCTCTGCTTAAAATTCTTTCGTTTGTGTTGTGGTTGAATTGACAGGCTGTGATCCTGTACTTATTGAAGAAGGGAATGTTAATAGTGATGGCTCATCCTTCTGCATCTCTTCCAGCAATTGACAGCACTGTTGCAGAGCAGTCTGTAACTAGTCTCCAGCTATCTTGAACTCTGTGGTCGTGTTTGTAATCCAGAATATCTGGGAATAGCAAAATGTTTGGGGTAATAATGCTACAATAAGAAAACTGCAGTACAGATAACTTATTTGGAAAATAATAATTTATTAGAATAATTACTGAAATACTAAAAGTGGTCCTTAAATGACTCTTAGAGAACACTGGGGAAGGAGAATGGACAGGTTAGCTTATTGAGACCCTCTCAAGCTCTTTTTTTTTTGGTTTGTGTTTTTTTTGGTTTTTTGTTTTTTTGTTTTTTTTTAAGTCCAGCAATTAGTGTCTGTTCTCGAACTGTAGCCCTAGTTAAGGATAAAGTTCAGCCAGTCTTACTGACTTGGGCTTCCCTTTAGTGGTGGTGTTGGAGGTAAGAGCAAGGAAGCAATGGTAGTGGTCACTTGAGCTGCAACAATGCCTAGAATTTCCTTTACATTTTGTCTTGCATTTAATGAAGACTTCACTGGAAACTTGCATAAGCCCTTTGTCAGGCAAGACTCACTTAAGAAGAGTTGTTGTGTTGACTGTTGTTGTTGTGTTCGACCAGTCCTGTTTAACATCTTTGACGGCGACATGGACAGTGGGATTGAGTACGCCCTCAGCAAGTCTGCTGACGACACCAAGCTGTGTGGTGCAGTCGACACGCTGGAGGGAAGGGATGCCATCCAGAGGGACCTTGACAGGCTTGAGAGCTGGGCCTGTGCAAACCACATGAAGTTCAACAAGGCCAAGTGCAAGGTCCTGCATGTGGGTCGGGGCAATCCCAAGCACAAATAAAGGCTGGGTGGAGAATGGATGGAGAGCAGCCCTGAGGAGAAGGACTTGGGGGTGATGGTTGACGAGAAGCTCAACATGAGCTGGCAACGTGCACTTGCAGCCCAGAAGGCCAATCGTATCCTGGGCTGCATCAAAAGAAGTGTGGCCAGCAGGTCAAGGGAGGTGATTCTGCCCCTCTACTCCACTCTTGTGAGACCCCACCTGGAATACTGCATTCAGCTCTGGAGCCCCCAACATAAGAAGGACATGGAGCTGTTGGATCGAGTGCAGAGGAGGGCCACGAAGATGATCAGAGGGCTGGAGCACCTCTCCTATGAAGAGAGGCTGAGACAGTTGGGGCTCTTCAGCCTGGAGAAGAGAAGGCTCCAGGAAGACCTCATAGCAGCCTTCCGGTATCTGAAAGGGGCCTACAGGAAAGTGGGAGAGGGACTTTTTACAAGGGCAAGTAGTGACAGGCTGAGGGGGAATGGTTTTAAACTGAAAGAGGGTAGATTTAGATTAGATATTAGGAAGAAATTCTTTCCTGTGAGGGTGGTGAGACACTGGAACAGGTTGCCCAGAGAAGCTGTGGCTGCCCCCTCCCTGGCAGTGTTAAAGGCCAGGCTGGATGAGACTTTGAGCAACCTGGTCTGGAGGAAAGGTGTCCCTGCCTGTGGCAGAGGGGTTGGAACTAGATGATCTTTAAGGTCCCTTCCAACCCAAACTATTCTATGATTCTATGATTCTATGACTCGAGAAAGAATTTTGGCTGACTTCAGGATTTAGGCCATGTACAAGTGATGTATACTTGTAACAGATTTTCTGGTAGTCCATTCCTGCTCAAAAGAGAACCAGCATGTGTTTGTAGTCAGGAAGTAAAGCAGCATCTGCTGCTGCAGTGGCAAAATGGAAAAGATCAAGGTGCTTCTACTTCTATTAAAACCTAAAGAAATATTAGAATCACAGACTAACTCAGTTGAAAGGGACCTCTGGAAGTCATCTGGTCTGACGTCTTGCTCAAAGCTGTCCAGTCAAAGTTTGAATATCTCCAAGGACAGAGACTCTGGCAGACTCTGACCTGTGTGAGGTATGAACAGGTCAACGACCTGATCTCCTTGGTGGCCCTACTCAAGGAGGAGGTGGAAAGGTTAAGGAGTACAAGAGCATCCCAGGAAGAGGATGGTGGGCAGTGCTGTTCCCTGCCTGTCCTGGGGAAAACGGACAGGCCTAATGCTCCCCGGGTAGTGGAGGATCCTCTTCCTCCTCCACAAGGAGCAGGAGGAGACCTAGGGGATGGGGGGGAATGGAGGCAGGTCCCTGCTCGGGGTGGCAGGCGAATCCCATCCCGACCTTCCTCCCCTCCCCACGTCCCCCTGCAGAATAGGTGTGAGGCGCTGGAGCCTGAGCGTCTTCCTGAGTGTCAGGAAGACACAAATCTACGTGAAAGATCCTCTATGGGGCTATGTAAACAGAACCAACCAAGTAAGAGGGTTGCAACCAGCTCCAAAAAGGAGAAAAGAAAAGTAATTGTTATAGGCGACTCCCTGCTAAGGGGAACGGAGGGCCCCATATGCAGGCCAGACCCGACTCACAGGGAAGTCTGCTGCCTCCCTGGGGCTCGGGTAAGGGATGTTGCCAGGAGGATTCCTCAACTGGTGAGGCCCTCTGACTACTACCCACTATTAGTATTCCAGGTGGGTAGGGATGAGATTGAAGAGAGAAGTCCCAGGGCAATCAAAAGGGACTTCAGGGCCCTGGGGCGTTTGGTAAAGGGAGTAGGTGCGCAGGTGATACACTCTTCAATTCCTTTGGTATTTGGTGAAAATAGGGAAAAGACTATGAAAGTACAACAGATTAATATGTGGCTAAGAGACTGGTGCCGGAGGTGGGATTTTGGGTTCTTTGACCACGGGGTGGCTTTCATGGCACCAGGCCTGCTTATGCCGGATGGGGAACAGCTGAGTCAGAAGGGGAAAAGGGTTATGGCCCAGAAGTTGGCAGGGCTGATCAAGAGGTCTTTAAACTAGGTTCGATGGGGGAGGGGGATAAGACCAGGGCAGCCACAAATGAACCTAGGGGTGACAGGCCTGTGTCAGGGGCAAGGCCGCTAGCCCAGCTGAAGTGCGTTTACACCAGTGCACGCAGTATGGGCAACAAACAGGAAGAGCTAGAGGCCACTGTACAGCAGGAAGGTTATGATGTGGTTGCCATCACAGAAACATGGTGGGATGACTCTCATAACTGGAGTGCTGCTATGGATGGCTGTAAGCTCTTTAAGAGGGACAGGCGAAGCAGGAGAGGCGGTGGGGTAGCGCTATATGTTAGGGAGTGCTTGGACTGTGTTGAAATTGAGGAAGATGGTGAGGATGACAAGGTTGAATGTTTATGGGTGAAGATCAGGGGGAAGGTCAGCAGGGTGGACGTTACGGTGGGAGTCTGTTCTAGACCACCCAACCAGGATGAGCAGGCGGACGAGGCGTTTTACAAGCGGCTGTCAGAAGCCGCCCCGTCACCGGCCCTTGTTCTCGTGGACGACTTCAACTTGCCGGATGTCTGCTGGAAATACAACATGGCAGAGAGGAAGCAATCTAGGAGATTCCTAGAATGTGTGGAGGACAACTTCCTCATGCAAGTGGTAAATGAGCCCACTAGAGGAGGGGCCCTGCTTGACCTGTTGTTTGTGAACAGAGAAGGACTAGTGGGAGATGTGAGGGTCGGTGGCCGTCTTGGGAGTAGCGACCACGAAATGTTAGAGTTTTCGATAGTGGGGGAAGTAAGGAGGGGCAAGAGTAGAACTTCTGCCTTAGATTTCCGGCGGGCAGACTTTAGCCTGTTTAAGAGGCTGGTGGACCGAGTCCCTTGGGAATCGGTCCTGAAGGGCAAAGGAGTCCAGGAAGGCTGGACATGCTTCAGAAGGGAATTGCTAAATATTCAGGAGCAGGCTGTCCCAGTCTGTAGGAAGGCAAGCCGTCGGGGAAAAAGACTGGCCTGGTTAACCAGGGAACTTAGACTAGAACTTAAGGAAAAAAAGAGAGCCTACTTGCTCTGGAAGAAGGGTCGGGTAACTTGTGAGGTCTATAGGGACGTGGCCAGGTCGTGTAGGGAGAAGATTAGAAGGGCCAAAGCTCAATTAGAGTTCGATTTGGCTGCTACAGTCAAAGATAACAAAAAAAGCTTTTACAAATACATCAACAGCAAAAGGAGGGTCAAGGAGAGCCTCCACCACTTGCTGAATGAGGAGGGTAGTGCAGTGTCAGGGGATGAGGAAAAGGCAGAGGTGCTCAATGCCTTCTTTGCCTTGGTCTTTAATGTCAAGATTGGTTGTCCTCAGGAGACTCGGCCCCCAGAGCCTGAAGTTAGGGACAGGGGGCTGTGTGAACCTCCCATGATCCAGGAGGAGACGGTTAGTGACCTGCTGTGCCAGTTGGACACCTACAAGGCTATGGGCCCGGATGGGATTCACCTCAGAGTAATGAAGGAACTGGCAAATGAACTTGCCAAACCACTCTCGATTATCTACCGGCAGTCCTGGTTAACTGGAGAAGTTCCAGCTGACTGGAAATTAGCAAATGTAACGCCCATCTAGAAGAAGGGTCGGAAGGATGATCCAGGGAACTATAGGCCTGTCAGCCTGACCTCGGTGCCAGGCAAGGTGATGGAAAAGATCATCCTGAGTGCCATTACACGGCACATGCAGGACAATCGGGGCATCGGGGCCAGCCAACATGGATTCATGAAAGGCAGGTCCTGCTCGACCAACCTGGTCTCCTTCTATGACAAAGTGACCCACTTAGTAGATGAGGGCAGGGCTGTGGATGTAGCCTATCTAGACTTCAGTAAGGCATTTGACACTGTCTCCCACAGCATCCTCCTGGACAAACTGGCTGCCCGGGGCTTGGATGGGTGGACTCTTAAATGGGTTAAAAACTGGCTGGATGGCCGAGCCCAGAGAGTGGTGGTGAATGGGGCAAAGTCCAGCTGGCGGCCGGTCACTAGCGGTGTTCCCCAGGGCTCAGTTCTGGGGCCGGTGCTGTTCAATATCTTTATAGATGATCTAGACGTAGGGATTGAGTGCACCCTCAGCAAATTTGCAGATGACACCAAGCTGGGTGGGAGTGTCGATCTGCTGGAGGGTAGGAAGGCCCTTCAGAGGGATCTGGACAGGTTAGATAGATGGTCTGAGACCAACGGCATGAGGTTCAACAAGAACAAGTGCCGGGTCTTACACTTTGGCCACAACAACCCCATGCAGCTCCACAGGCTGGGGGAAGAGTGGTTAGAAAGCGGGCCAGTGGAAAGAGACCTGGGGGTGCTGATCGACAGCCGGCTAAACATGAGCCAGCAGTGTGCCCAGGTGGCCAAGAAGGCCAATGGCATCCTGGCCTCTATTAGGAATAGTGTAGCCAGCTGGTCTAGAGAAGTGATCGTCCCTCTGTACTCGGCACTGGTGAGGCCGCACCTTGAGTACTGTGTCCAGTTCTGGGCCCCACACTTCAAGAATGATGTTGAGGTGTTGTAGCGAGTCCAGAGGAGGGCGACCAAGCTGGTGAAGGGTCTGGAGGGTCTGACCTACGAGGAATGGCTGAGGGAGCTGGGGTTGTTTAGCCTGGAGAAGAGGAGGCTCCGAGGTGACCTTATTGCAGTCTACAACTACCTGAAGGGAGGTTGTAGTGAAGTGGGAGTTGGCCTCTTCTCCCGGGCAACTAGCGGTAGGACAAGAGGACATAGCCTCAAGCTTTGCCAGGGGAGGTTCAGGTTGGACATCAGGAAGAATTTCTTTACAGAAAGGGTTATTAGACATTGGAATGGGCTGCCCAGGGAGGTGGTGGAGTCACCATCTCTGGATGTGTTTGAGAAAAGACTGGACATGGCACTTAGTGCCATGGTCTAGTTGAAATGGTGGTGTCAGGGCAATGGTTGGACTCGATGATCCCTGAGGTCTCTTCCAACCTGATTGATTCTGTGATTCAGCCTGCCCCAGTGTTTGACCAGACCATCCTCATGGTGACGCCTAGTTGGAATTCCCTGAGTTGCAGCCTATGTCCTTTGCATCTCATCCTGTTTCATGAGTAGCTCAGCTATTTATGGTAGTGACTTGAGTATTTTTCAATAACATAAGAAAAAGAGGGGAGAAGAAATGTTACTTCACTGAAATGGCTTCAATACAGAAAGTGTTGTTAGAATAGTGTCATGCTCAAGTATTCTCATATATGAACTTGTCAAATTTTGAGAGGCTTGACGTGAAAATATTCAGTGGAAGTGGTTATAAACTTTACACTGAAAATAGTAAATGGCATGGTGGGATTGTTGTAAGGAAGAGGCTGCTTCTCTCTGCTTTTTTTTTTTAGCTTGTTTTGGAAGTACGAAGTTTCGATAGTGCTGCTTATGGGATTTTGTTGCTTGCCTTTTTTTTTTTTTTTAATTCTTTGCTGTGCTGAGCTTCTAGTATCTTATAGCCCATGAAACTTCCCTTGAGTTACAGACCTGTTTAAGTAGCGTGGTACTATCATCACGCTGATATTTCAGGTTAGAGCTAAAATACTGCAGTGCTGAAACAAAGGCTTAGCTGAAAAATGCTCTTCTAAAGGTAGGAGAGGAAAAATGATTTCTGGTCATCTTCAGTTTACACCTCCGGTTTTGTATCTAAATTTCTACAATATGCTGTCACTCGCCTTATGCGCGGCAATTATTATTCCCATCACTGTTTTAGGAAAGCTGGGACACTTGTTCCCAAGTAGTCAAATACTAACCTATGGTGGCAGTGGCAACGGGCCTATGTCAGTTAATAAAATATTATAGTTGAGAGTTGAGGAATACCTTCCTATATTTGGCATTTGTTGCTAAATTAACCTTTGTAAGCATGTTTCTTTCCAGAGTGAAAGCTACTAAGTGGTTGTTTTTGCATCCCTGCCCTCTGTTCTTTGAAGTACTTCTTCCTTGCTGCTTCACCCCTGCTTACGTTCTGCAGTCTCTGGCTGTAATCAGCAGGGCATAGCCCTCTATTTTGTTGTGTTTTCAAATCCTCTCTTAGACTGTGAAGTGATGTAATCCTGCAGATTACATAGATCAGGATGGCTGCTTAGGTAAAATGGGTGCAGGTCTGAGAGCTTTGCCACAGAGATCATTTTCAGTGTAAGTGATAGGTTATTGCATCTGCGGTAGCAGAGGCAGAGTAAATGGCTTATCTTGCTCTGAGCCCATTGCAGCTTTAGGGAAAACACATTGCTTTAAACTTCCATAAGGTATTGGTGAAACTGTTTTATTTCCCTTTTGTCCCTGAACAAAGCTAAATATTGTGGGGTGTTCCTTCTCTTTTCCCCCACTGTCTTTTATTCCCATTGCTAATAGGAATATACACTGAGATTTTTTTATAGGTATTCTGATTAAGCCGTGTTCTTTCCCTGATTTCTTTCTCAGTGTCTTGAAAAAATTTGGTGGAAGTGCAGACCTTGCGTAGTGATTTTTTTTTTAATGCTTTCTTTTTTTTTTAGCTACCTTTTTGCATAGCGTTTAGTTGATGCACAAATTGAAAAGCACTGTATTTGAAACTCATGTCCTTACCTCAAAACAGCTGTATCAACACAAATTTGTGCTGTACAAATGACCATGTAGTTGATTTAAGTTAAGCATGTGAACATATAACTGGAGTTCCTAATTTCTAGTTAGCCAAAAGGCACCAATTCATGTCTGAAATATTTATTGGTAATGCTAAAGTGTGCATTGCCTATGTAGGCACAGATGTTAGTTTCATTTTGTCCTGTGTAAGCATTTAAGTATTGTGTACTGAAAAATTGTGCAAAGCTATATCAGAAATTCTCCTTGTGCTAGTGGCAGTGAAACTGCAACAATGCAGGATGGTCAGCCCAATAAATATCTGGGATGCTGGGTGGGTTTAGATAGTCTGTTACTGAAGATGGTGGTGCTGTGCCCAGTTTATGTTTCATTTGCATTAACCAAGCTGGTTTTAGTCTGCATCTGTTCATGCTGTAGTTGTATGGTGAATTTAGCGCAGGTGCAATGTAGTACAGGGGGTTCTGCTTTCTGCTAGTATTTGGTGTTTTTCTACTTCTTTCCAGTCAAGGCTGATAACTTACAGATTCAGTCTGTTATAAGCCTAATGTAAGGCTATAAATGAGTCCTTAGTCCAAAATTGGAAAAATAATTATAAGTAATGATACAAGAAGCATCTGTTTATAGTCCTTCTATAACTGTTTATAGTGAAATACATACCTTTCTCTATCTCTTATTAAAGGATGTGTAAGAATAGAAAGACAGATTGAGACTTAAGTAACAAGTAAAACCATGTTTTTAGGACTGTTCTACAGAAAATGCAAATTGGTTTCTAAGAAGGAAGTCACCCACGACACCAAGCTCTTCTGCTTGGTGTTGCCCAAGAGCACACATCTCCGTGTTCCCACTGGACAACATGTTTACCTCAAACAAAACATTGCAGGTAAGAAAAATTGCAAATGTAGCCATGGATATATTAACATAAATCCCTTTTCATAGTCTTGGGAGAATGCCAGGTCCATGGCCACTAATTCTCTTGTTGTGGTTAGAAAGTCTCTGCTTCCAGGATCACAGTCGGCGCTTAATAATGAACTGACTGGATTAATATTGCTGGAAAGCTAACTGTCGAGGTGGCTGGCATTTACTGTTGACCTTCTTGGCACTTCTTTCAACTCTCCCTTTAAAACGTTCTCTCTACTGAAGTAGTGCTGTTCATCTTCGAAGGGGGGGAAGCTCATTGTATATGTGTTATGTATGATTAGTCAGTTCCTTTTATTTTTTTTGGCATGTGGAGTGTAATGCTGCAATTTAGCTTTTTTTTTTCCTTCTTCTGAGGGATTTATAGCAGTCATGGTAACACTACTTTACACGCCAGTTGCATGATATTAATGATAACATGAGGTTGTGAGAGGAATGCATCTTGAAAAGCATTAAGTGCTATTCAAAATTTTGTAAAAGGCGAACTTAAAAAAACAAAATGGGAGATCAAAGAAATATCTGTTTATTTTTTTCAAGGGTACTTTATAAAATTTACATATTAGTGATTAAGCTAGTCACTGTACTTGCATTGCACTATGCATGGTAGAGAGATTTCTCAGAAGAATTTTTAAATACCATTTAATTGCAAACTGGTTTTGCCTCCTCCCTGCTACCTAATTCTTTGCTGGTGTTCAACTCTTGCAATCTTTCTTTCTATCATTATACAATAGCTTTTTGAAATGATAGTGGAAGAAAATATAATCATGTAGTACTGAAAATCTGCTATTTTAATTTAGGAAAAAATCAAGCTGTTGTACTTGGAATTAAATGCAAATGTTTAGATTTTCATGTTCTTTGGGGATGACTCTAGATCTTTTCTTCCAGTGTTTTGAATTGCGAAGTAGTGTAGAACTAACATACTGTACAGTGGCCTGAAGATTTTAATTGGAAGTGGAAGGCTACGGTAATAAGAACTGGTGCAGTGGAAAGTAATGTACTTGCGTAAAAGCGGGTGATGATGTTATTTTTATGGGATATACAGGTTATTTGTTTACCATTTGGTTATTTTGGTATTTGTTTGCAGTAAATTTGCTGGATGTAGAGTACTTTTCATGTTATTTCAGCTGCCTTTTTGTCTTCTGTCTAGGGACAGAGGTAGTAAAACCATACACACCTGTATTGCCTTTTTTGCCACTGGATTTCAAAGAACCATCTCATCATGATGGTGCACATATATATTTAATGATTAAAATTTATTCCTGTGGACTGTTCACACAGGCACTTGACCACCTACAAATTGGTAAGTATATGTTGAGGTTTTTTGTGTTTGATTTTGCAGTGATTGCTTTATCTTTTTCAGATTCACTGTCTGGGTTTTTTGATGTTCTTATTGTTTACCTACTTATACATCGGGACATACTTATAACTTTATTTTTAAACCTTATTCTCCATGCCCCAAATGTATGGGCTTATCCTTACTGTAAGTAGGAGTCGTCCATTACATAAAGCTCTCCTGACTGATCTTCCAAATGTGTTCATGTTTAACTGTTCAGATATGTCAACTGTATCGCACATTATAGTTGATCACTTTGATTGTGTATACTCCAAGAACAACTTTTTGTACTTTTGAATAAAGAGAGCTAGGTCTGTTTTATTGGACTTAAGATGCACTTCCTTTTCTGTTTGATATGGAGGTAGATTTTTAACACTGACTTGGCAAATGTTTGTGTACTCACATAGTGTAAAATCCATCAAGACAAGACATTTTAATTGAACATCTGTTCTTTTAACAAGAATGATCTTTGTGTGAAATGTATAGTACCTTTCTGAAAGGAGCCCTAATACTACAAAGATGAAAACAATATGAAAGGGCCTTTAAAACATCATAATAATAATTAGCTTGTTTTCATCTCATTAATGTTTACCATTCTATTTTATTTTTTTTATAAAGGAGATTATATTTCTGTCAGCAATCCTGAAGGTAACTTCAAGAAGTCACAGGTTCAAACTTCAGAAGATCTCTTTTTATTGGCAGCAGGCACAGGCTTCACACCAATGGTTAAACTGCTGAATTTTGCTCTGACTGAAGTTAGTTGCCTCTGGTATGTACGCTTCTTATGATTTAACCCCAAGCTAGAGTAATCCATAGGAAGGATGAAATGTAACGGGCAAGCCTCAGTGTTAATAAAACAAATAACAAACTAAAATGTTATGAAGGCATTTTTCTTCAATTTATGCAAAAAGCTGGCATGCTTTAGGGAAGAGTCTTTCAAAGTCCTAGGGAATTGACACATTTGGTTATTGGCTACCATCAAGAAAATGGACTGATTTGCATTTTCATTTTAGTTATCATACAAATGAGCTTACCAAGGAGAAAATCTGAGGGGGTTCTTTTTTGGGTTGTGTTTTTTTGGTTATTTTTTTTGTTTTGTTTTGTTTGTTTTTTTTTTAAACTAGCTTTGCATTTGAGTGCCTTTTTTTTAGAATTGAAATATTTCAATGTAGATACTGTTTTTCTGACTGAGGAGGTTTACAACTGTTTAGTTGTGGCTTCTCTTTAACCTATTCTAATAGCTAGCATACTTTTTTCACCTGTTAAGCAACAGTTACACATTTTTACCAGGTGAGTTCTGATTTTCACAGAAGTGAGACTTATGTAAGCATAGCATTAAGTATATTCAAATGCATAAAAAGGTGTGTATTGCATATGCATTCGGTACTCCACTCGTAAATGCTACAGAAGGAAGCATTACTTGTTCTTGGTCAGATGAACAGGTTGTTTTGGCCCCTTACGTCCTTCAGAAACCCAGAACTAGTACTTCTGCTTGATATGATTGTCCATTTACAACTGCAAGAGAGTATACAATAGCTCAACTTTAAAAGTAAATGCAAAGAGTTACTGTAGGGTCATACTTTGATAGAGATGAGGTGTGCTTGCATTGCTTTTAGGAAAAATCTTCCTCTAGAATCATGTCTTGCAGAATTTCTTAGCAGATTACATTTTTGTCAATGTGAACTATTGTAATTTGGGAGAGTATAAAAATGAAAAAATGCCTGAACTGTATTTTCTTTAAAGCTGTTACAGAGGAGAGTTCAACAGACTTGCTACTGTTTCCCTGTACCTTTGAATTTGGACTCTTGTAATGGAGATTAATTTCTACTACTGAGTTTTATTCAATATAAGCACAGGATGTTTTGGTTCATTATGTCTTTATGAAGCACATTTTGAAACAACAGAGAGAGATTAAGTGGACACTGGTCTTCATAGTAAAGCTAAAAAGGATGACATGTACTGCAGAAATCTGTTTCTAGAAAAAAAATCTAAACCCAGACGTTATTTGTGTATTGTTTATTGTCCAGCAGTTACATATAATCCTATTTTGTGAGCAGAGAGACTGTGTACTGTTTGGCTCTTTCCAAAGCGTCTTGTTTTGTCAGTAGTGAATAGCATGTGGCTGGCTGGCTTTGTGAATCCAAAAGATAAATCTGCCATCTGACAAAATGTTTGGGAAGCACTACTAAGTGAATTTAGAATACACTTATTATTGTTCTTCTTGAGGGGAAAAGTGGTATGTCAGGTAAAGGTAGCTGTGATAATATGAAAGCAAAACTAAGGACAGCATAGTAAAAGATGCAAATCTAGACATTTTATCCATAACCAGAATAAACAGAGTAGATAATGTGTGAAAGACTACTACTGCACGGATAGTGTTTGTATCTACTCTGTCCTTGAAAGATGACCAGTGTGGCTTATTTTCACTCTCTTCAGCACAATTTCTTGCGGGAACTCAATGCTCACAGTTAGCTTAGGGTGCAGCAACATCTGTTTTCTTACTAGTCGAAGTAAATGGATTTTTCCTTCTCGCCGTGGAAGCTTGTTAGGCACTGGAGTGACTTGATCTGGTACAGGTTCTGTTTATATGCAGACACTTAAAGCTTGGTTTTTCTGACTGCTCTAGGCAACTTATATAGAAACTTATAGTTTCTTGGCCTTATATTTGCTCTTTAACCCTCACTTTGTCTTTTAGGAAAATATTACAAGAGTGTCTTTAATATATGTGTATATATATATGTATTTATATGTATTATTTGTATACATGAGATTATATGAAATAATTTGCATAAAATTATCTTACTGCGAAAAGTAATGGTTGCCATAAACTTGGATTGCACATGCTGGAACACGAATTGCAGAAAGCTGAGGAAGGATCTGAGTAATGACGGAGTTGTCGCCTGAGGGTGCAGAAGCAGCCTCTGTCTGTGGTGCTGGCGAGTGCTGCTGAACCTCTGGGGCTGCACTGCAAACGCTGGAGAACCTGCAGCTTCCCTAGGTGGCATTTGCTGTGATGTAACAGGCTTGGGTCATTAGATTTCCATTCTGACTGTCTAGCCAAAGTCTCCCTATTATCTTTTAAATCTGTTATTTCTTGCCTACAGTAAATGTGGAAAACTATTTGTTCTCTTCCTGTCTGCAGTATCCTTTTATGCATGAAGTCATAATAATCTTCCTTCAGTTTTGTTTCTTCTCTTACAGGCCAAATTGTATTTTGCCAAAATTTTAATTTAAAAAGAATATCGGTCCTCTATACTCTTCTTTCCTTTTTAAGATGAGATTTTTTGCTCCTTTTTACTGGTGGTGTATAACTGCAATCAGATGGATATGTTTCTTAAGGAAGACTGAGGCACAAAGGCACTAAGCACTAGGTAGAGGGCTAACATTCTTCGCAAAGTATAGGATGCTTGCAGTCTATTCTTAATTCTCATTAATAGTTATATCTTGTTTTGTCTCCAGCTTCTCATTTGTAAACTACCACTCTGTTCTCATATTCACTTTTAATATCGTGTTCAACTTTCATCATCACTTTTCTGGTTTTGAAGGTGATTTTGTAACTTTTTCTACCTCCTCTTCTTCCTCTGTGTTAAAATCACCTAAGGATCTCTTTAACTTCTCTCCCTATGCAGCTTTCCATAAGACCTTGCATACCAGTTTTTGAGTTTATTAAAACCTGCATCCCTTGTAGTATTACCAGTATGTCAGATTCTCCCTGTTTCCTTCCAAAGAGCTGATTAAGTTTCTCATTTGTCATCTAAACTGCTCTCAGCCAGCTCTTCTCTACTGGTGGGAATCATATCTAAATCTCCACCTCTTCCTTTTAGCTGTTTTCTCCCTCATTTCTAGCAAAACTATTACCAGTTCATTCCAAGTTTTGGGGTTTTCTGTTCTCTTTATAGTGCTGCGTACTGAGCAGTACTGCAGCAGATATATTTATCTTCACTGGGGACCATCAGTAAGGGTTTCTTAAAGCATTAGTCTCCAAATATGCACTTTTAATTGACTTTTTCCCCCACCCGAGTAACACTTGATGCTGTGGTGCACCATGCCAGCTTTGACAGCACTGCATTCTTGAAGTGAGCTTTATTTTCCATGTTTTCAGGGAAACAGGCCCTGGGAAGCATGCAAGGAACCTAGATTTTTGGCACATGCTAGCTTCTGAATAAGTTGATGTTTAGTATTTAAAGATGCAGCATAGCTGATTTGGGGCTGTTTTGTTCTATACCAGGCAAGTTTTCCAAAGCTATTATGTTGTAACTTATTTTGAGTTGTAATGCATCTGGAACTTCTTTCTCTCAATAACACTACTGATGATGTGTATTATATACAACGGTCATACCTCAGCTTTATATTTTGGCAGCAGAAAATGAATGTACTTCTCATAAGTAGAAGATAATCTCTTGTCTTTGGCATCTGATGTAGCTTGTAAGAGGTTTCCTGGTATCTTGAAGTGCTGCCAAACTACAAAAGGGGAAAAGGTTAGAAGTCAGAAAAATGTGGTATCTTCAGACTGGGAGAATATAGTCTTTTAAATTGCAGTTGAATTGGAGATCATGAACTCTCTCTGCAGAAGCCCTAGCACACGGGATGCTCATGCATGAAAGATGGCTCTTTGCAAGGTGCAGAGGATGAGGTGATGGGAATTAATAGTTTTAGCGCAGCATCATATAAACTTACTGTGTCTAGTGCTAGTCTCTTAGAGGCAAGGTCGGCCACATGTAAAAGGGATGCTGGGTAGTGGAGTGCCTTGTTACAGAGCTGGAATTGCAGGACTCTGTGGTTTGCGGGACCAGCAGGCTTAGCTGAGCTTCAGTGGTGGCTCTGACAGGTACCCATGTGGTTCTGCATGCGTTTCTGTCCCAGTGCTCCAGCTTCCTGCAAGTGTGGCACTGAACTGGTGCTTCTGGCACCACAGCAACATGCTCTCTCTGTTCAGAGCTGTGCCTGAGTGGAAAAAAACAACAGTAACTTAAAGCCCTGTGGGGTGCAGTTCAGGAACTGCTTGCATTTGACAGCAGATCTTGTGTCTTACATCACTTGTCCCAAGGTATTAGTCTGTCATGAACAATAAAGGAGAAGTTAGGTTTATGGGGCTTCATCAAATGCGAAATTCTGTTTTATAAAGTCAGTCTTTGTGTTTTACCTCCACTGTAGCGTAAAAATCTGAAGACATAATAGCACTGACCTTAATGACAGATAATTTTTTTTTTTAATGTGGACTATCTGGCAAATATAACGCTTGCAATCAGTAGCTTTTCAGGTAAATAGATTTTCTAAATCAACAAAAAAAGTAGGAATAACATAACCTGGTACAGAGCTGTAGTCTGCTCTTCAAGTTATGAGTTAATTTTCTCTTACTCATATGTGTTTAGATTCCATCTTTATGAAATTAACATTGACATAACCTTCTTGAAATTCCATTTTCACCTCTACAAGGTGGTGTATGTAATATTAAAAAGGTGTACAGAGTTCATGTACCAGCTGTTTATTGAAGTAGTAGTGCTCAAACAATATTGAGAAACCACTAGATAAAACTTGACAAATTATACTGTATTCTCAGTCACGTCTTAGTAGCTTCAAGAGATTTTATTTTTCTTAGGACAGCAGTTTCTGAACTAGAGGTTGCAGACACAGACAGGGTTATGACATGTAGAAGAGAAGTCACAAGTTCAAGAGACTTTCAGGTACAGCAAGAAAGATACTATATTGGGTTAGTGGCAAAAAGATTTGAGGATTGTAGAGTTGCAAAACAAACAAAATGTCAGTAAAAGGCTTCTGTATAATGCAGTAAGTTCTTATTCTTTAACACGTGTTTCAAATACAGAAACAATCTGCAGTTAACTTTTTTTTTTAAGGGCAGTGAAGCTGATCTTCTTCAACAAAACAGAAGATGACATACTGTGGAGAAACCAACTAGAGCAATTAGCTCTTAAAGATGAAAGGTATTTAAAAGTCTGGTGGAGAACTTGTACCATGCCAGTGTATAGAAGAACAAGTCTTGGCGCTTAGACTAACTGTGAAGCTTTAGCACAAAGACAGATCCCAATTCTGGAAACGCTTAGCTAAGAATTTAATGAGCCCTGGGGAGCGGAAGGAGATGTGCCTGATATTGGTCACAGATGCGTAGCAGCAGGCTATGTCATTATGTTCTGTAGCTCCCATAGGAAGCCAGGGAATTGATATGACAGTGTTTAATAGATGTTTATTGGAGACAATATGTTAGATGAGATGATCGTTAAAACTGAGAAGCTTTTTAAAGGTGAAGAAAATTAGCGTTAGCAATAGAAAATACAGATATGCAAAGAGAAGCACAGAAGTGATAGACAAGGGTAGTGTACCCTTGGAGCCACATTTTGAATTTAGAGGAGAGTCATGAAAAGTCTCCTTGGTGTACTTGAGAAAATTATTATCTAGAAATTCGATGTTTATCTAGAAATATCAAGTTTAAATTAGGCCCATTAGTTTCATTTTTACTTACTAATTTTTGCATTTTTTTCCTCAATTACAGTGTAATTATGGATTAAAATGCACTCATGTGTATGTAATGTTAACTTAGTTTAGCAGGCAGTAGTTCTATCAGGACTACTGATAGTATCAGGTTGCTGTTTAATTTCAGTACCCTTGTTTTTATCACTGGATAAGTTGTCACTGCCTGGATTTTACATGGTAGAAGTACGTTTTGTATATGCTTACTTAATTCTTAGTTGAAGTTTTATGAACAAATTCATTTCACTTGTTCCTTCACAACATTGAAGTGAAAAATCAATATTATTTCATGACCTGGTGATGTCTGGCACATTCAAAGCTTCATAGTTTAGACACTGTGCAAATTTACAGTAAAAACCCTTTCTCCCTTTCACTGGGAGCCTCAGATACACAAGTGCTTGTTTTTTACTCAGTAACTATGCTGTTAGTGGGTTTTTTAAAGCAGTTAATCAGTGAAATTGTACTGACATTTTCACAAGTTTGGCTAAGCATTTTTGTTTCACTACTTGTGTATTGAGCTACACCAACATTTATGTGAGTAACGGAACAATAAAATCTGTGCTTTAGAATCTTAATTGGTACTAGCTGTTTTTCTTTGTAAGGTGAAATACACAGCTAAGATTTTTAAGATTGAAAGTTTGGGTTAAGTAATTAAATGCACAATACTGGAGGTGATTTGATTGACTTGATTGGTAGGAAAAACTAGATGTCTGTGAGATCTGATACTGTGCCAATGGGAGCTGAGCAGAACAAGAAAGGAATCACAGGAAACAAAATCTGCATTTTGTGTGGCAGATTTCTCATCGGAGGCAATATTTCTGAAATATTTTTCTGCCTTCCAGGTTTGAGGTTCAATTCATTCTTTCACAACCAACAAAGGACTGGGTGGGTAAACAGGGAAAGATTTCTTCATCTCTTCTCTCTGAGTTTGTGAAAAGAAGCAGAAAAGACTCCAAAGTGCTTATCTGCATCTGTGGTCCAACACCTTTTACAGAACAAGGAGTACAGTGAGTATTTAGAGAACAAGGAATCTTCTAAAATTTCATCACCTAACTAGCTATAGTGTTTCTGATTTTGTAGACTTTCAAAAAAGGCCCTCCATTTTCTGCTTTGTAAGAAACGTTTTTTAATTTTTTTAAAAATGAATTTAAAAAAAGCACCTGGCATCATACTTTAGGAGTACATTTAGTGTGTAGATAAGTAAATATCAGCAATATGCAAATTTCATGAGCTCTAGTAAGTTGTCCAAAACTTTCTAAGAGCATCTCTTTAACAATGACCTTTTTTCCTAAAGGTTTTAAATGCTGCTTTTTAATTTGATGTTCATAGAAAAGTTGTTATAATAAGAAATAATATTTCCCTGTTGGTGTTAGCTTGACAAATTAAGTTATTAAAAGTTCAAAGCAGCTATCCTATCACAAGCACTTCTCTTGATTTTTATTAATGCATTTATTTACGTCTGTACCTAAAACTTTCTCTTGTCCAGCTTCAAAATATTGAACCAATATGGAAATCGCTTGCATTTCTGCAGCCCTACTGAAGTCAAGTGCATGGAGGGTGGAATTAGCCAACCTCTTGAGAAATTTGAGATACTTTAAACGGATATATGTTTTTTTTAGAAATTCTTTCAGTATCCTATAAGATAACGTAGTACATACGAGCTCCTGGGCATGAAATGTTTTCTAAATGTATTTGCAAAGGTAAACTTCATTGTGCATGTCTGAATAAAAACAAGGCAGTGGTGCTGAAGTTACGCTTCATCTGTGCCTGTGTTGGGGTTTGGGTTCCAAATATTAATATTACAAATTTGTTTTTTTACTTTCAGGTATCTGAAGGATCTTGGATACTCCCAGGAAGAGATACATGCTTTTACTGCATAAACACATACGAGGATATCAATGTTTGTATAATTCAATCTTATTTATTTACCTTCATGAATTTAGTTAAGTGAGAAGCAATTTTGTACGACTTGAAATTTCACTCTTGGTACCAAACTGTTTCTTGGAAGAAATACATCTTTGAAAAAATTTTATACTGTGTTTTATCTTGGTTTTGTAAATATTTTTGCTAATCCAGGTTACTAATTTATTGTGGAGGCAAGCAAAAATGTACAGTATATGTTATGTAAGATATTTCCTGTTGTTGGTTTATGAGAATTCTTAAATTTATGACGAGCACTGATTCAAGTTTTGACTTGAAAAGCTTATTATTTCTGACTGTAAAAAGTCTTAAGAGCGATACTGTCTGAAATTAAATATTGCACTGTAACTCAGGTAACCACTTATGGAAAAATGTTCTTTTTCATCTGAAATCTCTATTTGACTTGCAAGTTGATCCAGATACATTTTTGGCTTTGTAAACAAAGAATAGAATTTCCTTTGAAAAAATATAAAAATTTACATAAAATAATAAAAAATAATAATTTTACATTACTTTGTGTAGTTTTGTAAATTTTTTGTATTTTCAGTTTATAATGTCATACAGAAATGTTTGCACAAACTTAGGATGCCAGCTGAGAACTCAGAACAGAGGCACATAGTCTTGGTCTCCCACAAAACTTTCTGTGTGACCTCACTGGTATCAGGCATCCCTTGTCATGAGCCATTCTGAGGGTAAAAACATGACAGCTTGTGGCCTGCAGATACCAGGGTAAGGACTGTAAAAGTACCTAAAAATATTTGACAGGTTCCATTAGTATTAAATGAGGTTATTTGAATCAGTGGGATTTTTTTACTCCATTACTAAAAGTATGTTACCATGAGGCAGTAATCTACTGTCTAATAATAGTTTGGAGAAAAAAGCAGCAAAGCAGCTACTCGCCTTCTACATGTTGTCAGGAATATCTGTAGGCATTGTTTCATATCACATCTAGTACTGTTTGCATCCTCCTGTTGTATTGAATGGGTATTTCTTCCTCTGAAGAAGCCAGACTTGCGGTTGTGGCATTAATACTTCAGCATTCATGAAAAATGTTTTAATAATACCCTTTTAAAAGGTTAAATTGCTGTCTGACAGTGACTGGCTATGCTAAACTCAGCTGTCGTTTCTTTAGTGCCCTCTCATTTATTAGACTTGAAGTTAGAAAAGGGTCTGGTTGTCAGTCGTTGCCTGTAGGTCACAAGTTATTTCAGAAGAGACAGTGGTAGTGTCATCATTTTGTCATCTAGAAGAATCTAAATGTTTTCAGTTACAATTTTGCAATGTATTATTTGGAGATTTGTTCTACCTCTGAACAGGTTTCTCTTCTGCTGAGCAGAAACATCAGTGCTATGCTGGAAAAACAAAGCACTCATTGAATTTTAGCATGTTTTCTGTCACAAATGCAAGACTACTGTGGTGACTGAAAAAATTACATTTTGGTGTTAATGACTAAACCTTACATCTTCCATAGGATACTAAGGAATTTCTCATGTTCCTGTCATCCAAGATGTAATGGGATAGTCTCCTGTGTAAAGGAATTTCATTAATTGCTTCCCTCTCGGGCTTTTTGGTTTTAATGGGTTACTTTGCCAATATCTTGCCCTTTTTGCTTTGATTGTTTTTATCTGCCTTTATCCAGAAGGACAAAAGAAAGTGTTTTGGATAAGTAGCTGTTATGACACAGTACATCAATGACTTTATCCTTTGCCTTAGGACATAGGCCATATTTGTCAATAGATGATGACTTCTCGAAGGCTTCGTGCAGTCCAGGTGGCGATCATGGATATGGAACTACTTCAGAGTAGGTCTAGAAGCTTGTACAGTTAGTGTGCATCCCCTTTGCTTTCTGAAAGTTTATTTCCAGTCTGGTTACTAGTGGTAATTGCTGTTTACAGTTGCAGCTTGAAGGAAGTTGTGCTCTTGGAGACTTTAGGACTGTCATTCTAAAGCAAGGAAGACCCTGATATGATTGGTTGTGTTAAGTGTCATAAGGCATGTGGATCTTAAATACAAAGCAAGAAAAGCAACCAAATTGGTAGCTGCCCTTGCAAGTCCCACCAGATGTTGAGTGCAGAGGTGTTCTGCTGTGGTGGTTCTTCCAGGTCAGATCTTTATGGGGTTGGAGTAAACTTCCTGGATCTTGGGCTGCATCTGTCCACAGGGGAAAGAGGAGTCTATTTCCAGGGCTTGTTGAAACTGTATTTTTCCTGGCAATATTAATACTCAGTCAAAAACTGAGTAATACTGAGATGCTGATGTTACTGATGAGAAGCAAAAGACGACTGTGACAGGCAAAAGAGACATCCTTGGAGGTCTCAATATGCAAATTTTTTACCTTTGAAAACTTTTGGATGGTTGCTGTTGGTAGGTAGTTTCTGATTCATTCATTGTTAGTCACTGGCAAGCACTGAATTCAGAAGTGTTTCTGTTTGTAATAAAAATGGAATATCTAAATCTGGCCTAGTAAAGTGGAGAGGCTGGAGATTCCTGCACGAGATCATCCATGAATCAACATGAAGTTACCATTTGGACCAGTGCACTGTGGTGGGGGAGAGAAAAAGGCTGGTGATCCTGAGGTGTGTAGGTGTGTACATGTTGAGCATTGAATAGTGGGTGAGTGTTTCTGCTTGCTTTTAAGATGATTAAATAGACTTGCCAAATTGTCTATTTTAAGTAATACAGAACTAGTATTCCTATGCAGACCTTCATACTTCGGTATTTTGACTGTCACAAATTGTAATCCATTAGGGTGGGTAACTTAATTTATTCTTTTTTTTGTTGAAGCGGAGGGGTTTTTTTTAATGTATCTGCACTACAATTGTGTTGTGGTGGCATCTAGTTCTCAACAAGTACCTAAGGTTATCTTGCAACTTCTGGTGGTCACATTCTATGGGGTTTTTTTGTTACAGAGAAAGAGATCAATACTTTCTGGAAGTTAAAAAAAATTACATACGTATATCCAATATTTGTAACTGATGTTTCCCGAGCTAGACTGTCAGCCTGTGGTGTGTAAGTTTTTAAGAATTTGCACATCTCTAGGGATGCAACATGTTATTTTCCCAAAAAATGGGTTTTTTGTCCTCTACTGGTACAACTTTCAGTTCTTCAGCATTAGTGCAGTGACTTGCCTTGGTGAAATTGAATGAATCTTCCCATAAGCTTTCAGTTGGTTAAACAGTAAGTTTGTGCTCAACAAAATGATGCACTACCCAGCTTCTGTTGAAGCTGGCCTGCAGATTCAGAGTTACTGAATGGGAAGAGGAGAGAGGGAAGAGGCTCTCACGTGCTGTGCAGAGATTGATGAGAGAAGAGCTACATTTTCCTAGGAGATAAGACTAAAAGTGGTAGATGACATCAGAAGAATATTCTCCTATTACTTGGTTAATGTCATACAAACACTCTTGAATTGATGCTCTGTGCCATCTCTGGATGGTATTTCACCAGGAAACAAACCCTTTTTAGTTTTCCGAAAGGAAATTTGAAACATTTATCAAAGGCACTGGCTTAATTACTGTGTTGTCAGGGTCAAACAGGGAACTCGTATGGAAAATCATTTATGGGGAAAAAGGGACCTCTGCAGTCTCCCAGCTCTTTGGAACATATTCTTGGATGAACTCTTCATGTGATTTGTTACGTTTGCAGCTGTAGATATATACAGGAGCTTGAAGAAGCAAATACTTTAGTACAGTATATTAATAAGTCTGCCAAGAGACTATTCATTAAATATTTAAGTTTGTCCACACATGAGAAACATGAAAAATACAATAGTTAATACAGTGTTTATGTTGCATTTTGTTGTTGAAGATATGCAGATTGAAATCCCAATTATACATTGTAATGTGTTACTAAGACTGTTTTGCAGCTAGCTGCTGCATGCTTTCGCTATCATGAAAAGGGATGATAAATTGTAACAATTATTTCCAGTTGTATTTTTAAAACCTCAGCTTCTTGGGTTTTGTTGCCTTTAGTAAATGTGAGGAAGACAATTGCTTATGGGAAAATCCAGTTTGCAGATACATCAGTTCTAGTTCTGGAATACTTTACATATTCAAAGACTGATTAAAACAAGGTCAGAGGAGGCAACATGAAGGGGTGTAGTTGATCAGGTCTCTGCTGCTGCTCAGGGAGATGTTTGTATGTTCATTAAGAGACAATTGTTTATAGAAAAGCATCCCTAACAAAACCACCCAGTAAATACAAGGGATTTGAAGAATGCAATATTCAGTAGGTCTTCATTAACAACAACAACAACAACAAAAAAAACATTCTAATGTTTTGTTTACACAGTGTTTGTTATTTCACTGCATCAGTCATTCCATCTCTTCTGGAGGAGATTTGTTACATAGTAAGGTGGGAAAATTTCCTCTGTTGTCTCCTCCTGTGTGTTTTTTTTTTTTTTTTTCTGAGTGAAACTGATTTTGGGGAGAAGCCACAGAAACGTGCATGTAGGTGTATCTTTTTTCATACTAGCCCTTAGCTGCTTTTCTAGAAAAATCCCTGCATTACAAAACTGTGCAACACCCATCTTATTGTAAAAGATGATCATAAATTCTATGCATCAGTGACCCCCTAACATCAGTGGCTCACGTTACATGCAGTTGAAATAAACAGTTTCTTCTCCCTCACAAGAAGGTATATTATCAATGTCTTGGAAATACGTCTTCTGCCTTTTACATCAGACTGCTGCATCCTGATTTTGCAGTTTTAAAACCAACCAACCAAAACCAAACTAAAACATAAACCCACCACACCGATTTGTGGAAGTTACACCCACAACATCTGCACATGAAATCACAATTTGAGTGGGAATTTTCAGAAACAAACTATTTTTTATGAACTCACTATCTCATAAAATGCTGTTGTAGAAGACTGATGCATTTCCCCTCTCTCATTCTTCTCTTGCAGATAGATCTGTAATGTGGCTCTTTGAGCTGCATGGTTTGGAAAAAGGAGAATAGTCCCCAAATGTTTCCATTCCACCTACAGTCTTCATTGTTCTGACCTTGTCAAGGATGTTATCCCTACAGTGATCCCTTCTAGACCACTTCAGGAGGACCTTTTTAAGCATGGCATTCTACATTTCCAAGTGGGGAAAATATCTATTTAAGCATTTTTGCAATGATTGAAGTCCAGATCACTTCCAAGTGTGTAGTTGAGAGCAGTCATAATTTGACATCTGTAGTGGAGGGACACTTGTTTCCAAGTTCCAGAGTGGACTTTCTGGTGAGATGAGCAGAGTTGCTTGTTTCCTGCAAGATAGGCTCTCAAAACTTCAGGCACTCTGAGGATTTTAAAGATGTAATTTAGGATGAATTGTCATATTTCTAAAAGCCTCTGATTCCCTTTGAAGTTTTGAATAGATCTGTTATTACTCACAACTTGCTCTGCACGAGTAGCTTAGCAACAAATGGCCATTTGACATGATTTCAACTTTCTAATCTAGATATGATACTATTTGTTAAAAGTAGCTGAAGTGTAACTTCAAGTTTTACTTATATTGTTCTAATACTTGAAAGACTTGTTGCAGATTATAAATTTTATAATAAATTCCTGAAGTGACGGACATCAAGCTGAACATCTAATATCAAGGCTAATTTATATTAACAAGTGAAAATGCTTTTTTTTTGAAGGCAGCGATGCTCGTGGTCTGCCTGTTTGCATTACGCAGCGTCACAACCTTGTGTGGCTGTTAAAATGGAGCTGGTGACAGTCTGGTTTTCTCTTGTAATTAACCTTTATGGCTGGTGATGTGATCAAACTGACATTCCTGCAACTGCTCTGTGTTCCTCTGTGAGCTGGTGTTTATAAGGCATGTTGCAAAGTGGCTTCTGTGACTTTTATAAAACACGCCAAAGAAATAAAGTACTTCACATCTTCAGATGAATGCTTCCAGCGCGGTTCTTGAATAGGATTCTGCAGACACTTCGGCTGGAAGAGCCTGCTGGAGAGGTGATGCAGTCTCTGCCCTCGAAGGCTTTCAGGACCTGACTGGATACAGCCCTGAGCACCCTGGTCTGGACTAGAGACTTCCTGAGGTTTCTTCACACCTAAATTATCCTTTGAGTCTATGAATGTGTGCACAAATGTACTTTTTCATGGTAGCAATTCCTGTTAGTCCATAGTTCAGTTTCATGCAGATTCTGTTGTTAGAGAGTATAACCCACCCATCATGTTCTGAAGGCCACACACCTCATCTGTTTATCATAATTTTTCACATCTGTATTCACATAACTTGTTGTTTTGCAGTAAGGACGACAGCAGCAGTAGCTGATTTTTTCCTTGTAGCTGTATGTGTGTTTTTGTAAATAAATAACAAGAAACTTTGCCTATGGTACTGGATACCTGGACAAAGTTTGTAAATTTGGATACCTGAGTATCCAGCACAAGGTATTTTCTGCATAATGTCCCTTTATTTACGGTATGGTGCTAGTTTACTTAGGAAAACTTGTATTTATAAAAAGGAGGAATTCTTATGACTTAGAGTTGTATTGATATTCAGTGGCTGTGTCTGGCTTTTTTAATGTGTCACTCTTAATACCTGCAAATCAGGTTAAAGCTATATATCATATTTAATGGTTTTAGAGGTATAAATAGTTAATAGAAGGTATAGAAGTATTCTTTAGGAAAATTTTAAAAGTAATAATTAATTCACAATTTAAGTAATTTTCTCTTTGCTGAAAGTAACAGAATGTAGGTACTGTTTGTGTATACTGATGACAGGTTTTTACAAAAGGAAATCCTAATGGATCAGGACTGGGTGATTAGAGATTACAGGTGAAAGCTTGCAGAGACAGTAATAATCAAATAATACAGCTGGAAAGCAATGTGTTAGTTTATAGGAAACTATACTCATCTATTACAAATAAGGGGGGGAAGGCCTTGCCAGTGAAGTCACTCGACTCAGCCGAACAGTTTCCTTTGATAAAACAGCGAAGGATAAATTGTAACGAGGTCAAAGCAATGATGATTGCTAGTAGGAACCCACAGCAATTAGCTGCAGCAGGGGAACCACTGTCTGTGTTTCCTCATGTGGCTGCGCTGAGCCCATAGCTGGGTGCTGGGGAAAGGGGTGTCCCCTACGGCCTCTCCTGCAAGCTGTGGACAAGTCTGCTCAGTGAAGAGCCTTGAGGAGGTCCTTCAGGTCCTTAAGCTAGTGCTTTTTCATCTGTTTCTTCTTCTGGGTAAGTTCTTTACCACCTTGAGTTGATTAACTTTTGAAGAGAAATAAGATGAATATCAAGGCTGACATAAGGGAAAGGCCAAGTGTCTAGCTGGGATTGCTCAGGTACTCATGGACTGTGTTTATTCAAAAAGAAAATGTAATTTAGTGGGTAACTTGACCCACGCTGGGGAATCGGATCTCCCAGGCAGGGCAGTCAGTTGCTAACTGGAGGGTGACAGGAGTCTCTGTTGCAATGGGCTTTGCAGCAGTGTCATCAGCTGGACCAGGTGAAGGTCTGGAAACCAGTTCTGCTCAGTTCCTGTAACCAACAGTCCTGCGTGAACAGTCCAGAATATGCACAATCCATTGCTTTTGATTATCTTCAGTACAGACAAAGCATCTCTTGAATACCTTAACTGTGCAGAAAAGACTCCTTGGTCTTGTGTTACTGTTTCCGCAGTTACAATTTCTATTAACGATTTACAAACATCTTCTCTATGTACCCAGTTGATGAGTTCCACAGCAGGGACCACCCCTGATATTAATCAAGACATTTAAGCATACAAACTGGATGAGATACAGTGGGAGCCACGTGGGGGAATTTCAAGAACTGTTCCAAATTTCCATCCACTGAGTTCCTGTCAGGAGTCAGTTGTGATGGTTCAGTTACAGAGGTTCAAGCGTGCTGGCTGTGTACAGAAGTACACGGATACTGATACCCTGCTTTACCACAACTGTAACTAAAAAGTAAACTTGATTTTCCTGCTTATAACTCAGAACTGACATGCCATAGCTCTTGCCAACACTTGCTCAGGCAGAACCTGTCGTCTTGGCACCAGCCAATTTTTAGGCAAGATGGTCCCATCATCAAGCTTGTCTGAGGCTTTTTTTTAGGATCCATGGTCAAAGTCTGATCAGTTCATCATGAGCCCAGAAAGAGTTTAATTCCAAGGAGTTAAAGACAGGAAAACAGAGCAGCAGGCAGGCAAATGCAATACACGTTCTGCTTTAATTAGGAGCAATTTTTCTTTGTGTGTGTGGGATATATTCTGCAGTTAGATGAATATCAGCATGTGTTTTACACACAAAACAATTATCTTTGTTCACATAAGCACTGACTTGTAGAGAATTTTTTTTTCTTTGTAGGATGATATTGAAAGTACCACGACTGTTTTTGTCAAGTTGAGATATTTCCCCATTCTTTTATCCATACACATTATTACATGTTTAAAAGTTATATGGGAGGGGGGATGACAGAAAAAAAATCATTAAAAAAATTTAAACACCTTCCAGTTCAGAGTTTTGGCTGTCTATTTTAAGAATCTTTCCAGAGCAGGATTTAGCTTGAAAGTGAGATGCCTAAAATGAGGTGCCTGCAGCTGAGCTGAGTTTCTGTGCTCCCCTTGCAATCATTACAGCTCAAATCAGCCCAGCCTATGCAGGTTGGAGAGTTGGTTCAGCTGAGTTGGGTGTGGGATTGAGGGTGCCCAGCACCATTTGAGATGTACAGTGGCAACTCAGAGCTTATATACAGGGTCTTCTCCCTGCCCCCCTTCAGTTCATGCCTGTCAGGCAATGTTTTCTACCTGTCTGAAGCACAGTTGGTTGCCTCAGGAGTCTTTATTTTCCTCTGAATGTACATAAAAGCCTCCCTGCATGTGGAATGCACACAGTTTTCAGAGACTGACCAGTATACCAATGTGGCGATGAAGAATTTGTGAGTAACTGTGATTACTACCCTGAGCTACTCACATTTCAGAGATAACCAACCCTTAATTCCACAGGTTCTAGGCTAACATGAGCAGTTGTGGGGGCTTTTTTGTTTGTTGTTTTTTTTTTTAATAGGATTGAGCATCAGTGAGGGAGGGATGTGGCAGCCCCCTTCTATCTGAGATGGGGTGAGCTACAAGCTTCCCACCGTATTTTGCTATCTTTGACAGAAGAATTATTCAAAAAAATCTGTAACCTGTTGCTGAACCTCTAAACAAGTGGACGTCTAGCCATTGTCCGTGTGTGCAAGTGATTTTTCCAGCATGTGTCACTAAATCTCCTGTCTCATCATTTAGGCCTTTGATCACTAGTGATGTAAAGTGATGATATCTGATTAGAACTGAAGCAGAGATGTTTCCAAGGGTATCTGTAGTCTGGATGTCTCTTTGGAGTCTTTCTGTAACAATAGTTACAAAGTGCTGTGAAATCATGTTTAGTTTTTATTTTTTTAAACTTTTTTTTTGTAACTGTCAAGGTAGGTTTTTCCTTTATATTTTTATTTGTTAAAAAAATTCAATATGCTACTAAAAGATTAACAGTTTTATAGTTTTCCTGATCTTACTTTAAATGGTCTTATTAACATACCTGTTCTTACAAAATCATTAGCAAGAATAATCTTGCTTCATTTCCTACAGATATATAACTCTACTCGGGGCAGGGGCTACGTGGTTTTCCTAGGCTAGAAGCATAAATATGGAGAAATTTAGATTTAAAAAACTCAAACAAAACTCTGCTTCCCCCAGTCCCACATTTCAACTTCTTGAGCAGATATTGTAAATATTAAAGTTGTCAATAACTGTGGGAAAAAAAATTCAATTAATGTTCTTATAGAGCTGTTGTCGTGTGTGTGGTCAGTGACTTCACATTTTAGTCAGAGTCCAAATTTACTTAGTCCTGGGCCAGAGGAAATGTTCCCTTGCTGTCTCTCCATTCGGTCCTATGCTATGCAATAGACTCTCCTCTGAGTTAACCACCCGCCTTTCATTCTTTGATTTTCCTTTTATTGGCCAAATTTTGTGTTTTCCCAAGCTGAAGTTCCAGCACAGGCCTGGATGCTTTGTTCCTATGGAAACAGACGACTGTCTTCAAACAGACTGGGCATGCTGAGTTGCTGTGGCAACACAGGTAAGAAATTCTAGTAGGTGCAGAAAGTGTCAAGCCTGTGCTGGCTGCTAAGTCCAAGTATCTGGCATCTGCCAGGAGCCACTGATGGATGCCCCTGAAGGGAGTGAAGAGTTCCCTAGGATGCAGATGATAATATTAAACCTTAAAATAGCAGAATATTTCTCTTAGCTTGCATAACCTTCTGCATTTAACCATGAGGAGTGCGCTCGCCTGGTGAACAGGCTGCCCAGGGAGCCTCCTTCTCTGGAGATATTCAAAACCCACCTGGATGTGACCCAGTGCAACGTGCTCTAGGGGAACCTGCTTTGGCAGGGGGTTGGACTAGATGATCTCCAGAGGTCCCTTCCAACCCTACCCATTCTGTGATTCTGTGTTTTGTAGCTTCCCATGGGATTTATTGATTCTGTTATTGATGATTGGGCTTGTAGAGGTCAAAGAGGAATTTCTGGGTTTTGTCATCAACTTGCCAGCGTTTCTAGTTGAAATGTACCTGCTGGCAATCCTGTCTGTATTTGTATCTGCAGGTAGCAAACAAGGTCCTGTTGGAAATATTTTCTCCTATTTGAAATAAAGAACCCATTCAAAACGCACTGAGATGAGGCGAGGAAGATCTAGTCATAGCGAATTTAAAAGCAAGTAAAAAAAGAAGTTTGAGTCACTTGCGGAGGATACACAGCTATGTCTATATCCACCCGGCAGCAAATGGGGGTGGGGAAGAGATTCTAGATTATGTGGCAGAGGAATAACTTCATGCTGCTCAAAGTGACCAGGCTATTAGTCATGCAAGACAAGCTTTTGGCAATGTATGTTTAAAACCAGGTATGTTTGTTAAAGCACAGTAAGATACAAACCTTCTTCTCGCCAAGTCAGAAGAAATGCGTGGCTCACTTCCTCTAAAGATGCAAAAAAAGTTGCTAAACTGATTGACCAGCTCAGGACGGGGAGAAGGGGTCCTCCTGCTTCCCCTTCCAGCCTCATTGGTCTTTGCTTTGAACTGTGTCCCTCTTGATCAAACGTAGGTCAGTGCAGAAGAACACAAAGCAAAATTTTGAGCATCAGCTCCAAAAAAAGTGAAGGGGAAACAAACCGCTTGAGAGAGGAGTTGTCTGCTTCAGTTAAAGTTGTGAAAACTACACCCCGAGTGGTGACCATGGCAAGGAAAAGCGGGTAGGAGAAGTCAGGATGGTGCTGTTCCAACCATGCTCCAAGATGGCAATAAGGGAGATATGAGTGATAGCTTTAAATGTCCCCTGTCTGAGAGATGAAAGGAAAGAAACGATGACCAGGAAGGTTATAATTTAGGTGCTGCTGTGCACTATAAAATGAAAAAAGCCTTTACTGTGTTGAATGGTCCATAAAGTCGTTAATGCTTTAAATGATGAAAGGCCTCCACAGGTGCTCTGAGATGACTGGGAGGAGAAGGAAAGGAGGATACATAAAGTGTAAGTAACTGTGCTTTAAAATTTGGGGGCAAGACTTCTAAAAATTAGGAACCTGAAGGTAGGTACCTGAGTGCAGGGGCAGGAAAGCTAACTCTAAGAGGCACAAAGAGCAGCTGAGCACCTCAGTGCCCACCGGCTGGAGCTATTGCCATGTGTGTCTTAAGGAAGAGCTATCTTCTACCTCCACAGCAGGCTGAACCGCTGTTCAAAAGTGCATCCAATGCCTCTGATAGCTCAGACTGTTTGGAGCAGTGGGGTTTGCTCCTAAATGCCACAGTCACTGTGAGTTTCAAGCAAGGTGGTCTTCCCACCACCCTTAGCCATTCAACAAGATGAATTAATAAAAGCAGAGTAGATTCTATATGGAAGCATGTTTAAGTCCAAAAAAGTGTTTAAATAACCATCTTAAATCCATCTATTGTCCCTTCAAGACTCTACACTGTTCCTCCTAGGAAAAATAAGTCTTAACAGCACTTCTCCAGTACGCTTGCTAAAAGAACGTTGTTCTTTTTCGATGCAGAAAATCCTGTGAAATTGTTTGCCTGTAAAGAATACTGAATACTGAAATCTTAAATAATAGATTTCCTGGGTAGTAGGACTTATATGCAGAGATTCCTCTGCGTATTTTGAAACTAGTGAAACAAGTTTAATAATTTAATATCTTCCCTGTTGTTCTTGTCACAAACTGTAGAAAACTTGCCAGCAAAGCTTCGGAGTTTACATGCTGAATTACTGCTATGTCCTCTTCTCAAGAAACAGCCAGGAAAAGTGCAGGGCTCGTCTTGCAGTCCTCAGGGGCTGGGACTGATGCATACTGGAGAACACATTCAGTGTGTCAGCTTCTGCAGATAGACAGTTTGCTGAGCAAGTGTTTGGCCCACCATATGTGCTGGTTTAAGCAAACCACTCATTTCAATCATATAATTTTGGTCTTCCCCTAATTGGAAGCTAGCATTTCTCTTGGTTGATGGTGCAAGCAGCTTTATCAGGTGTTTAAGTCACACTAAAGAAAAAAAGATTGGTTGTTTTAAATGTGAACCTATGAGGTTTTGGTGTCTTTTGAACTCATCTTCTAGACAATTTGAGAGACGTTTTACAAATTATACTGTTTTGTCACTTAACACTAAGTGACAAAATCTGGGGCATTTCGGTAGTAGGCTGTCTTGTCTCCTTGCATATGCAAGACTGAATTCTCTTAACTGGCCAAACCCAATTCGGGCACGCAAGAGTTGCTGAAAGGGCTTTACGTGTTGCGTGGGAGAGGAGGCAGACTGGAACGGCTGTGATTTGAGAGTTGTATCAGTCCCCTTTCAGGGGGAAATCGTTCACCTTTCTTCTCCTCTTTTCACAGGACAGTAGCAAAGCAACTAATGATTACAAGCATTCTCATTATTTAGGAAGTGTAGACTTCTTAAAACTAATTCAGTTCTTTGGTGGTGAGTGACTTCTCTCATCCCAAGGAGCACTGCAAAGTGTACACATACTCGTTTGTGTGAACCCTGGGAGATATGGGTGCAGGGCCTTCATTTCAGCTATTGTTGCAGGTAAGTGCAGGGATCTGAATGTATATACGATATATACGCAGGCTCAGTGTACATCATCTTCTAAAGCGGAGTATCTGCTAGTGCTCTGAGTTGATAGTAAACCATGTTCTCCTGGAGCAGTGGCAGTAGGCAGTCTCGGGCCATAGCCGCTGGTAAGGCACGTTTGGGCTGAGAGATGGAAGATTTATTTTTGTAATATGTTCCATTTTCCCTTCAAATCTATTCTTGCACATCTTATTTTATTGCTGCTCTCAAGAAACTCTGATTTGTTCAACGGGCCTGGAAGTCTGAGGTGAGCATCTTGTGTGTGTTCTGTCTGCCTGCTGTTCATCATTGGCCTCTGTATTTCTGCAAGGGGCTAGATCCAAAACGTCTTTATTCTGCCTTGCAGCTACACCTCCTGGAAAGCTCTCTTATATTTATTCCAACTACTCTTTGTGTCTCTCTTATGCTCCTCACTCTCAGTAAGGTACTTAACGTAACAGAGCAAATGTGTCAAGAGTGTGTTTATGCTGTTCTTTGCTCCTACAACCTACCATTGAAGAGTTACCACTGATACTATGCACCTATCCTCACAGTCTATGCAACTCACTTTCTGAAACATCTGGTAAATAAAATTATTTGGCTGGTATTGCTATTAGTTCTGTTCAAGAAACACCAGCTTGCTATGCAGCACGATATTCTCGTAAACCAGACGCTGGTAGGTTGCTGCTGAAGAGTGATATCAGCAAGAAGTTTCCTTTTAGCTGATTTTTTTCTGTCCTCTTTCAAGACAAGATATTTTTTCCAAAGTGATCATTGCCCTGTAGCATCGACTACTGAAAATGTCTTTATTGAGTCTTGCTGACCTGGAGCTAACTGTTCCGGAAATCTGTTCCCCAGTGAGCCTTCAGTAACGAGGTGAACCTTAGTTTGGGGTAGACCTTCAACCCTCAGGGTTTCCCTGGAGCTTTCTGCTATCCCTTCTGATCTCCATGTTCCCTTCCCTGCTGTAATTTTAACAACCTTCTCCAGAGTGAAAAGGTAAGTATAGAACAGATGCAGGTGGGAAAAGGCTGAAGTAGGGAAAATGTGCTGAGTGTTGGGACACACACAACCTTATTTCATGAGCTGGTTTTGACGTCTTCAAGACTTTTCTTGTTTATTGTCAGTTGTATCCTGTAGTTATTTCTAACAGCTAACACTTGTAAATCTGCCATTGCTATAAGTTAGGCAGTACCCAGATGCTGTCCATTAACTTGGTTGATAGAAGATCATATTCAGCAAGCAGAGAGTGGACAACTGCTGTTTGTTGTTAAAATGGATAGAAAATCTTTGTGTATGAATCTACTAGCTGAAAAGCCCAAACTGTAAGATTTAAACATCTATGACTTAAACTTGGCATTGATGGAGAGGCAAAAAAGATGCTTTTGCTGTAACAAAGCAAAGATTTAACAGAACTGCAGCTTCTTATTCTTTACATTACAACTTAAGAAAAATTTTCCCTCCCTTTGGGATGGGAAAATTGTAAGATGTACAACATACCCTGCTCCTTTTTAAGTGTTACGACATCCCTAACAGCAGGGAAAAAAAAAAAAAGGCTCATCCAGAAGTAAATCTAATATTACTCTCCTCTTCTGGGAGGGTAAGATTTGAACTTAAACATTTCTTCATCAGTTGCATAGCAATGTAATCTGCTTGCTATCACATGGTGTATGAGCCTGAGTTTTTCATTCAGCTTCTAATTATGAGTGCCTCAAAACTGTAACAATCCTCATCATTAAGCATGTTGTAGGAGATGCAATTTCTCCCACCCCATGCGTCTGTCTTTTTCAGTAATTGCCATTGTTGCTCTGCCTTCAACCAAAAGCATCAATGAATGGAAACGTATGCTATCTTTAGATGTAGTAGGGGGTGACAGAAAGGTGAGAGGCATGATTCATCTTCCTTAACTATCCAGAAGCCAAGTCTAGGGTGTTCAGCTCACCGCTGCTTCCACTCAAGGGGAGAAGGATGGGAAAGGGCACCTACAGAGCATGTTTCACCTGATTGCAGACAGGCATGTTTCCACTAGGCAGTAAGTCCCATCTTTCCCTCCCCTTTCCCTGTAGGGCAAACCTAGATCAACTGTTCAACTAGTTGCCTAAATGTAGGATTTAGATTAAGCCCTTCTACAATAGACAAGTACTAGCACTAGCTGAGATCATATCAGTGTTTTAGGAACTTAGATAACTCTATGCTTCAAAAAAATAAGTTTTACATGTACTTCAGAATTTTGTTGTCTTCTTCTGTTCTTGTTAGGACACGATGAGGAAGCAGAGGTCAGAGGTACCCAGTACTGAGCATGGTGAGCTTAACCTGGCATGGGAGCTCTTCTGGGAGACTAATGTTAAACAGCATCTTCCCAACATACACCTCTTAAAGTAACATTCATCTCACATAGTATACTGCGTCTGGCTGGAATGGACCTAATTTTCTTTGTAGCCGCTCATAGGGTACTTTGTTCTGGATTTGTGACACAACAGTGTTGATAACACATTAATGCTTTAGCTACTGCTGAACAGTGTTTGCACAGCATCAAGGCCTGTCCTGTTTCTCACTTTGCTTATCCCCACCCTGCCAGTGAATGGATTGGGGGTGTGCCAGAGGCTGGGAGGGGACACAACCAGGCAGATGACCCAAAGCAACCAAAGATATATTCCATACCATATGACATCGTGCTCAGCAACCAAACAGACAGGAGGGGGTTTAGGGAGATGAACCATCTTTTTATTGCTCGTAGCTAGACATCGGTCCCCCATGGGAGGTGATGAGTGATTGCCTTTGCATTGTTTGGTTTGTTTTGTTTTCTTTCTCTCTTTTTCCACTTCTCCATTTATTAAACAATGTTTATCTCGACCCACAAGTTTTCTTGCTTTTACTCTTCCTCTCCTCTTCTCCTGCCCCACTGGGGGTAGAGGGGGAAGCAAATGAGCAGTTGTGTGGTGCTTAGCTGCCTACCAGTGCTAACCCACACCACAACATTACTGAATTGAAAAGACAGCTTACACTTCAAATCAAGCTGTGTGAGTTTCTGAAGCCCTCATTGTACATGCCTATACAGAAATTGAAACAAGTAGAAAGAAAAAAGAAGCTAGCAATATTGATCCCAAGTTACAAGCCCTCCACCACTATGTCTCCGCTGCCCATTCTATGCATATTTCAGCTAGCACCGGCTGAGCTGATAAGTATACAGAGCACTAGTCTATATCCCCAAAGCTGTGTCTGCATGGCACTGAAGCTGACTCATTAGCCATGTCTCTTACTAAGGCTCCTTATTCCTAACACAGAGCCACACCAGCATGGCTGCAATGTTTTCATCTTCCAGAGGTAACTCACTCCACTACTAACAGTGTATGTTCTCCACAGCATTGGATGGTATAGTAATCCTTAGCACGTATACAGCAGATCTTTGAAGCCATTGAAGCCAATCAGCATTTGTAGGTTGGATCCTACCAGTACAAACGCTAAGCAGCTGTCTTTGGTGAAAGTCATAGAGCTTCTGAAAATAAACAGGCATGAGCATCTAGGCACATATGCATGGGTCTGGGTCCTATCCACAGCTGTTAACATTGACTTACAAAGCCCTGATCTTCTTCCAGTGCTAGCTGCTTTGGGATGACCAGTCTGTCATGCCAATATGTAGGCCACAGTCATGCAGGAGTGAGGAAGAATGGTCTCAAGTACCAGCTGGTTTCAGCTCATGGTTTCTCAAGTACCAGCTGGTTTTGGCTCCTGGCTCAGCCACGGACTGCTTGGGCAAGACCGTTCGAATCTGTGCCTCAGCTCCACATCATCTCCTCCAGTGGTGTGGTAGTGGTAGGATGCCACAGAAAAGCTTAGTATCAGGCTCAAATAGCCATACACATTGTGGCTACAAATAAGTTACTCCTGTGCTTTGAAGGTGACTTGCCCAAATTGCGTGCTGAATGCAGGAGGATAGAGAGCTCTTTATCTCTTTTTCCCCAGTCCAATGATAAATTTTCCCCCTACAGTTTCATTTTTAAATTAAGGCAATTTTAATCCATCACTCTCTCTCTGCGCCTTTATTTCATTTCCAGCCTCTTGGCATTTTCCTTTCACTCTTTTCTTCTTCAAAATTTGTCATGATTTTTACTGTCTGATTAAATTTATTTAGGGCTCCACCTATCACTTTTTTATTGTCTGACTCACTCGCTCACTTCACTCTCCTACTATTTAATACTTAGTACACGTTGTACTTCCCAGCTTTAGCAATCTTTTCTCTGTCCTTCTTGGCTGTTGTCCAGTATTTTGCTTAGGAATAGTTTTCATGACATAAATTCTCCCCAGTGTCATCCATCAGTGTTGGAAATCTTCGAGTCAGCTTCTCAGCCAAGAAACAGGCTTTGTGCCACCACTCCCCCCATTTTCAGTACTAGCTAGTACTGTCGTGGCTAGTTCAGCCACTACATTTGTTTCTGATACCAAACACAAGGTTTGAAAAGACTGTTCCCAAAGATATATATGTATCTCAAAAGACAGAAGTAAGGAAAATAAGAACAAGTTCAAATCAGGTCTCAGTGCAAGAGATTTCAGTGTATTCTGTAACTGGCTGAACCCTTGTCAAATACAGACAATATCTGGAGATGTCTTGAGAACTGCAGAAGAATCTGCTCTTGCAAACCAACACATGGAACTTCATCTATATGTTCTTACTGATAGATACGTTATCCTGCAGACTGCATGTGAACTACTCACTTAAGCCACATCTACATACCTCCTAAAAGATACTAGCTCATGTTCATTGATATGCTGTCATGGTCAAATAACTTCTGATTGACTTAGTGAGCAGGCAGAATATGGTCTTTTTGCATGCAAAAAGCATGTGGACATGCATTTAACTGGCCTAATCTTTTCCCCATGCATACTGGTTTTGGCTGGGATAGAGTTAATTTTCTTCGTAGCAGCTCATATGATTCTATGTTTTGGATTTGTGATCAAAAGAGTGTTGATGAAAATACAGGGATGTTTTAGCTGTTGCTGAGCAGTGCTTACACAGAGACAAGGCCTTTTCTGCTTCTCACACCACCCCACCAGCGGGTAGCCTGGGGGTGCATGAGAAGTTGTGAGGGGACACAGCTGGGACAGCTGACCCCAACTGACCAAAGGGATATCCCATACCATATGGCGTCATGCTCAGCATACAAAGCTGGGGGGAGGAGAAGGAAGGAGGAAATGTTTGGAGTGACAGTGTCTGTCTTCCCAAGTGGCTGTTGCATGGGTTGTAGCCCTTCTTTCCTGGAAATGGCTAAACATCTGCCTGCTGATGGGAAGTAGTGAATTAATTCCTTATCTTGCCTCATTTGCACATGCAGCTTTTGTTTTACCTATTAAACCACCTTTATCTCAGCTCACGGGTTTTCTCAAATTTACCTTTCCAATTCTCTCCCCCATCTCACCAGGGGGAAGTGAGCGAGCGGCTGGTTGGTGCTTAGCTGTATACCAAGACTAACCCACAACACATTGGCAGTTTCAAGTGAGCATTTGGCGGGCTAGCCAAAGCTTTCATAGTCCAAACAGACTCTAAAGTGAGCTTGAGGCTATGCTTCAGACTTGGACCGTAAAGGTCGGTGATCTCAGGTTTGAGGTAATCAGGCTTCCTGAAACATCAGGCTTGGCTTGCAGCAAAGGCACCTTTGTGTGTCGTCATTTAGATGAGAGAAAGGAAGGATGGTCTGTCTGCCCCTAAAATCCAAGAGAGGTGTTCTTAACCATGGGGTTGTGCTGGTATCTCTAGCCTTATGTTCTCTGAACATATCTTGCTTTTGTGCCCTTGTTGCTTCCCTGAAGATGGTAAGAAAATGAAGTTTAAATATATTTGTCTTTTCTCCTGGAAAGCCACAGAAATATTTGATACCAACTGAAACCAAGCAGTGTAGCACAGTGACAGGATACATCCATCAGCAATTTACCAGAGTTTACTTTCTAACTGCTAATGACGGAGGATTTAACCATACTCACAAGGTAAGACTTGGGAACAGACTTTCTAGCGCCTCTTTATACTTCCCCCTTGGGACTGATATCTGAGGTGTCTTTCCCTGGACACAAAGTGTGACTGTATTTTTCTGCTTTGGGCTTCTCAACTCTCTCTTTCGGAACCTTGCTATAACATTCCCCCTCTCCCATTTAACAGGACAGGGTCTGCCTCATTATATGGGCTTGTACTATGCTTCCTACAATGAAACTTCAATATCTGGAGCCACTGCCAAGGCCTATGTGAAAAAAAAAAAAAGGAAATGAATAACTGAAGTCCTTCAACTTTATTTGGCGTTCCTTAGCTCTCTTTTCTTGATGTCAAGCTTTTTTCCTGGGTGTTGTACTCTGCAAGCTCAGAGGACATCGGTCACTTTTCATTATCATAATGGCCTTACTAAAAGATTATAAGTTGCTTACCAGGAACTTGATTTATAAGAAAGATGTAGGGATATTATCAGTTTTGTTTTCATTCCCTCCCATGTAATGTAATGCAAAAACTGTTCTTCTTGAAGATATGTAAAAGTGGCAAGAAGTTAATAATCAGCTCTTGCTGGAGAGAAGCACCTCAGCATTAATTATATCTCTCATGAGAAGACTTCAGGCGTATTGCTTCCACCCACACTAATCATAAAACTAGTACTGTGAATTGTTTCACAGTTATATCCCTGTCAAGCCAAGGCCAATTTATGACTGTTATGTTCTTTTAAATACTAAAATCTTATTTTCTTTTGATGAATACAGATAAGGTCTGTTAGTTTTGTTATGAGGTGCATAGTATGATTCTACAAAGCTGCCTATTATTTATATTATCGAGCTGTTTGAACTTCACTCCCTTCTCAAAGACCAGCCTAGCATGAGAACTAGTGTATCAGGGCTATTGCACTGGAGGGCCTCTTCATATTTGACAGTTTAAATGTACCTGGTATTCAACTTTTAGCTTAGCTTTCTAAACCATATGCTTGACTATAGTATGTTCTTGGGGCAGTGTTTTTTGTGTTACTCTTTCTTGGGTATGGCCGTGCATGAGTTGTTTGTCTGGAGTACACAGGGGGCCAAATGGTGCTTGAACCTGGTGGCACCTACCTCTGTTCCTTGCTCTGCTGTCCCATTAAGTTCCATTTCAGAACAAGTTGCCAGTGAGGATCTTGGGACCAGTGCTGACTTGGAAACACAGTGTTGCTTCTTTAGGTCTGGCAGAGTCAGTGGACTGTTTTTGACCCAAGTGAGCTGAAGAGAAGTACTTTTTCCCTACCACAGAAAGACCTTGAACGGATACAAAAAGTCTCCTTATTGAGCACAGACTTATAAATTCCATTCTTGTATAGCCTCTGACACAAGAGACTTTCACTGAAGTAAGGCTGCATGCTACCTATTGAGGTTTTCAACGCTGCAGAGCAAAACTTTTCCATACTGTGAAAAAATCTTTGAACTGTTGGATGATCCAACTTCCAGACCCTCAGTTAAGAAAGGCCTGCAGGTTAGCCAGTTCAGCCTTTTCAATTCACTACGAAGCCCTCTATGATGGGAGCAGCCTCATTCAAAGGAGCAGGAATGAATACTCCTCACTTAGTTACTGGTAAAAAGTTCTGACCTCCCATCCTTGTGCTCACCAGAAGGATTCCTGTATTGATCATCCTTGTTCTCCATGCTGTCCGTCTGCTGAGATTGTTTGGCCTCTGGAGCACTTTAGTTCTCATCATGCAGAAGATAGATAAAACAGTGTGTGATCTTCTCTCTGACACAGTAGGCAGCTTAAATATATTCTGTTGAACTCAAGAGTTAGATTTGAAGCTGGCCGAAGGTCTGAGGCCTCTAGGTGAAAGGTACTTTGCTATTCAAATAGCACTTACTTACTTAAATATTAATAGCGATTTCTGAGACCTATCCTAGTCCAAGCAGAAAGATTATTTCTTTGAAGAAACATGACTCACAAAGATTAGAAGCTAAAAAAATGATCGCTGTGGAGTATATCTAAAGTTTTATGAAAGGAAAATTTTCACAGAATCACAGAATCAACTATGTTGCAAGAGCCCTCTGGGATCGAGTCCAACCATTGCCCTGACACCACTGTGCCAACTAGGCCATGCCACTACGTGCCACATCTAGTCTTTTCTTAAACACCTCCACGGAAGGTGACCCCACCACCTCCCTGGGTAGCCCATTCCAATGCCTAATAACCCTTTCTGTGAAGAAATTCTTCCTAATGTCTAACCTGAATCTCCCCTGGCGCAGCTTGAGGGTATGTCCTCTAGTCCTGTCGCTAGTTGCCTGGGAGAAGAGGCCGACCCCCACCTCAGTACAACCTCCTTTCAGGCAGCTGTAGAGAGCGATAAGGTCTCCCCTCAGCCTCCTTTTCTTCAGGCTAAACAATCCCAGTTCCCCCAGACGCTCCTCATAGACATACCCTCTAGACCCTTCAACAGCTTTGTTGCCCTCTGGACTCGCTTCTGCAAAACTGAAGGTGACTGAAAGCCAGTATATTACACACAGCCTTCAGTGAGCTATGGTTTTATATCAACTGAGGATCAAAAATGAATTTTTTAAAACAGCAAACCCATTAAAGAGCAAAATTTTCATTGGAGGTTAAATGACAGATGAGTTCTAAAGTTATGTTTGGTATTTTAAGTGCCCAATAGAAATGGAAACTGTTAAAATTTTAGTAGTCCCTATTGATCACCTTGAGGGAAGGAGGCAATTCCTTCCCACCAAGGATCTTTTCTTTCACTGTAGATGGTGATTAGCTCTTAATTGCATATTTCTTCCATACACCCACCAGTATTGGTGCTATGTGACCACTGCACATATACCATAAACAGGGTTTTTTTCATAATATAGCAAGCTGCATATAAGGGGCTCCCCAAAAATGTAATGTGTTACCCTAGAGGAACATCCTTCTTAAATGAATGTTGTTGTTACAGTGGCTGTTCAGTATCTGTACTGGTTATGTTGGACAGTTGCTATTTTTGTAGAAGTGGGTGTGTTGGTCTATGAATTTTGAAGAAACCAAATTCCCACTGTGCAATCAGCACAGAGCAAACACCTCCTTACAGTCATACTGTCAGCATTTTCAGAGAAGTTCTCCTTTCACCTCTCTGGAGAAAATATAACAAAAGGCTCGTGGGTTGAGATAAGGACCAGGAGATCCCTCAGCAATTACCGTCATGGGAAAAACAGACTTGACTTGGGGGAAATAAGTTTAATTTATTACTAATCCAAACAGAATAGGATAATGACAAATAGAAACCAAATCTTAAAAAACACCTTCCCCCCACCCCTCCCTTCTTCCCAGGCTCAACTTCACTCCCGATTTCTCTACCTCCTCCCCCCGAGCAGCGCAGGGGCACAGGGAATGAGGGTTGCGGTCAGTTCATCACACATTGTTGTCTCTGCTGCTCCTTCCTCCTCAGGGGGAGGACTCTTCACACTCTTCCTCTGCTCCAGTGTGGGATCCCTCCCATGGCAGACCATGAACTTCTCCAGTGTGAGTCCTTCCCATGGGCTGCAGTTCTTCATGAACTGCTCCAGCATGGGTCCCTTCCACGGAGTGCAGTCCTTCAGGAACAGACTGCTCCAGCGTGGGTCCCCCATGGGGTCACAAGTCCTGCCAGCAAACCTGCTCCAGCATGGGCTCCTCTCTCCACGGGTCCACAGGTCCTGCCAGTACCCTGCTCCAGCATGGGCTTCCCACATGGTCACAGCCTCCTTCAGGCATCCACCTGCTCCAGTGTGAGGTCCTCCACAGGCTGCAGGCAGATATCTGCTCCACCATGGACCTCCATGGGCTGCAGGGGGACAGCCTGCTTCACCATGGTCTTCATCACGGGCTGCAGGGGAACCTCTGCTCCAGCGCCTGGAGCACCTCCTCCCCCTCTTTCTTCACTGACTTTGGTGTCTGCAGAGTTTTTTCACATATTCTCACTCCTTTCTCTGGCTGCAGTTGCTGTTGCACAGGGTTTTTCCCCCTTCATAAACTTGTTATCATAGAGGCGCTGCCACCATCGCTGATGGGCTCAGCGTTGCCCAGCAGCGCGTCCATCTTGGAGCTGGCTGGCATTGGCTCTGTCAGACACGGGGGAAGCTTCTAGCAGCTTCTCACAGAAGCTACCCCTGTCACCCCGCCGCTACCAAAACCTTGCCATGCAAACCCGATAGATTAGGGCAGTTAAGCATGCTCGTGGTTTCCACCAGCTGCTGTGGCTTGTCAAATACAGAGGGTGAACACGGCGTTCTGACAAGGCTTTGAACTACATGCTGTAGCTTACCAAATTTCAGTGACATGGAGCACTTTTCTGTGTTACTGATGCTGGGCTCAGCAGGCACTGCAGATTATTTTGCTGAAGTATGACAGAATCGTAATCTGTAAAACAAAGTAGGATGTAATACCTGTGACTCATGAGTAGTTTTGCTGGTACAAAGCTGCTTCATATCCAACATAATATTTAGAAAACAATACCTGGAATTTATTGGAATGAAGTCTGCCTGTCTCCCTCTCCTTGCTTTGCATACAAGAATAAACTGGAAACGTTTGAGGAGTTTTTTTTCCCCTCTACTCCTCTCAGAAACAGCAGCTGTTCCAGGAACAAGAAAAGATGCTCCATAAATTAGGGTGAAACATGCTACCTGAAAAGATTTTGTTCTGTGATCAAAATACCAAGAAAAAGAGATGCTGTGCTAATGCATTAACAAAAGGACTAGACGAGAGGATCTGTATAGGCACAGCCTAGACAGCTTGCCACAGATGGGCAAAAGAGCATAAAGACTGGCACAGCATTAATCGAATAAAGCACGGACTACAAGTAGTGTGGGCAATTTATGCTTTCTTTTCAGAAGTTAAAATTGACTGAGAGGTAACTGCAAGTGTTGGGGGGTGGGGCAATTTTCCAAGAACCTGATTTACTCATGTTTGCTGGTTGTCAAAGCGAGCCATTTGTTTTAATCACTGACAGTAAAAAGAGGCATGGGTTTACAGAATCACAGAATGGTTGGGGTTGGAAGGGACCTCTGGAGATCATCTAGTCCAGCCCCCTGCCAAAGCAGGTTCCCCTAGAGCAAGTTGCACAGGGTCATGTCCAGGCGGGTTTTGAATATCTTCAGAGAAGGAGACTCCACAGCTTCTCTGGGCAGCCTGTTCCAGTGCTCTGTCACCCTCAAAGTAAAGAAGTTTTTCCTCATATTCAGATGGAACTTCCTATGTTTCAGTTTGTGCCTGTTGCCTCTTGTCCTGTCATTGGGCACCACTGAGAAGAGTCTGGCCCCATCCTCTTGACACCCGCCCCTAAGGTATTTGTAAGCATTGGTAAGATCCCCCCTCAGTCTTCTCCAGGCTAAACAGACCCAGCTCCCCCAGCCTCTCCTCATAAGAGAGATGCTCCAGTCCCCTGATCATCTTTGTAGCCCTTCACTGGACTCTCTCCAGTAGTTCCTTGTCTTTCTTGAACTGGGGGGCCCAGAACTGCACACAGTATTCCAGGTGTGGCCTCACTAGGGCAGTGTAGAGGGGGAGGACAACCTCCCTCGACCTGCTGGCCACACTCTTCCTAATGCACCCCAGGATACCATTGGCCTTCTTGGCCACAAGGGCACATTGTTGGCTCATGGTGAACTCGTTGTCCACCAGAACTCCCAGGTCCTTCTCCACAGAGCTGCTTTCCAGCAGGTCAACCCCCAACCTGTACTGGTGCATGGGGTTATTCCTCCCCATGTGCAGGAACCTACACTTGCCTTTGTTGAACTTCATTAGGTTCCTCTCCACCCAACTTTCCAGCCTGTCCAGGTCTCGCTGACTGGCAGCACAGCCTTCTGGTGTATCAGCCACTCCTCCCAGTTTTGTGTCATCAGCAAACTTGCTGAGGGTACACTCAGTCCCTTTGTCTAGGTCATTGATGAATAAGTTAAACAGGACTGAACCCAGTACTGACCCTTGGGGAACACTACTAGCTACAGGCCTCCAACTAGACTCAGCACCGCTGACCACAACTCTCTGAGCTCTGCCATTCACCTAGTTCTCAATCCACCTCACTGTCCACTCTAACCCACACTCCCTAAGCTTTCCTGTGAGGATGTGATGTGAGGCAGTGTCAAAAGCCTTGCTGAAGTCAAGGTAGACAACATCCACTGCTCTCCTGTCATCTACCCAGCTAGCCACGTCATCATAGAAGGCCATCAGATTGGTCAAGCGTGATTTCCCCTTGGTGAATCCATGTTGACTACTCCTGATAACCTTCTTTTCCTCCACATGCTTAGAGATGGCATCCAGAATGAGCTGTTCCATCACCTTTGCAGGGGTGGAGGTGAGGCTGACTGGCCTGTAGTTGCCTGGGTCCTCCTTCTTGCCCTTTTTAAAGACTGGAGTGACATTGGTCTTCTTCCAGTCCTCAGGCACCTCTCCTGTTCTCCTTGACCTTTCAAAGATGATGGAGAGTGGCTTGGCAATAACATCTGCTAGCTCCCTCAGCACTTGTGGATGCAGCCCATTGGGGCCCATAAATTTGCAGGTGTCCAGTTTGTCTAAATGATCTCTAACTTGATCCTCCTCAACCAAGGGAAAGTCTTCCTTTCTCCAGACTTTCTCTCATACCTCCAGGGTCTGGGATTCCTAAGGGCCAGCCTCAGCAGTAAAGACTAAGGCATTCAGTAACTCCGCCTTCTCTGTATCCTCCGTCACCAGGGCACCTTCTTTCAGCAGCGGGCCCATGTTTTCCCTAGTCTTCCTTTTGCTGCTGATGTACTTAAAGAAGCCCTTTATTTTATTTGAAGCCTAAGTATCACTTAGTATTTTTAAGGGTATTAGGGTATATCTAACAATTATAAATCAGTTTTTAAATTAGATTACAATTTTGGCTCATAAAAATAACTGCAAGTTACATGTAATATCTGCACTGTGTTCAGATAAGAAAATGAATCACATCATTAAAATCCCAAGAAGCAGATATCCGACGGGATCAGTGCTGGTTCAGACTTTAAACAGCTATCAGTGGCAAGTCGGCATAGGCATGAGCTTACTTGTTTTCTTTTGTTTTTTAATTATTAAAAGGTACTTCAGAGCATTCAGTCTGTAAAGGAACACAGACTGAAGGTCACACATAAGGAAAAAAGGAGTATATGCTAGAAATTTGTGATTCTGAGGAAGTTTGAAAGGACAAAACTGTCAGTAAAGGACATAACTGCTGTTACGAAGGAGTTATGTCAGCTCTGTGCCTTACTTAAAAGGGGAATACTCAATCAGTAGAGAGGTGATATTTACCTCTCGTGTGGCTGACGCTGGAATAATGCCTAAGTTCTGATCTATCTTTATTGAAAGATTGAAATTGGTCACCAAAAGGAATGGAGTGTTCAAGACTATGAACCTTCTCCAAAGAACGTTAATCATAATTACACAATTACCATAAGAATATACCAGGAAACAACTTGCTTTTTAACACAGAAATGGTACTAAGTGTCAAACTCCAACGGGAAACGAGACAGCATTTTCAGCAGTTGAGTGTAAGAGCACTGAAAGATGTTCCAGTGGAGGAAGGTGGATTCTCCTACTGCTGTTGTGGGCAAGGAGGGTCTCTCAGAGGCTATTCCACTTGCACAACATGGAGTTTCCCCGTAGTTTTCCTGCAGCCTCAACTTAATATTAGCTCCATCTTAAAAATTATCACTTGTGAAGGTGATATGGCTACAAGATATGAACATAGGTCATTAGTCACCCACTTTTTATTAGTTACGTGTATGTGTTGCTTTGTGTCTAACCTGCACGGGTGGTTTCTGTTAAAACTTTACTCTCCATTCATGGATGTTTTAGTCTTCCGTTTCAATTTAGTTTCATGTTGTAAGGTACATAAAATGTGCTTTCCCCTATAATGTTATTTCTTTCAAACCATGACAAACAGAGGAATTCAACTGAGTTTGAGAGAAAATCAATTTTTGGCAACTTTGAACCCTGAATTTGTAAGACATTTGTCTATCAACAGCACTGGGAAGCCGACTAGGGCAGCCTGTTTGTAGATCTGCAACCCTGAGAAGTTTTTTTGAGAGTGTAGTACAGAAAAATGCTAAATATGATGAAATTTGTTCCTTTATATCATTTTTATTAACATACAAATGCAACCAAACAACTTTATTCTTGTAACATAGTCCTACTTGTCATAAGTGGTGCAGAAAAGTCCCTCTGTTGCCTTCTGTTTAAACCACTGCAGATCTGGAAGAACTGCAAAGCTCTTAACTCTGTAATAATGTTCCTTTTCAACACTGCTTTTTTTTTTTTTTTTGTCAATTCTAACTAAGCTACAGTGAGCAGGGTTTTTCTTTTCCTTTGCCATTGCTTTCTAGATGGCTGCTAAACCCCAGTCAGCTACTAAATATATATGAATCTAAATATTTGGCAAGTGAGAAGGACTGGTAGAACGAATTTCTGCAGAATTTGTGCTTTAATTGTAAATGCAGTCTCTAGCTGTGCGTCACTAAACCCTGGGCCGATGCTGCAGCTGCTGAGCCACTAAGAGGGCAGCTGCTGCAGATGAAGCTCCATCCTCATTCTGGTCAGCCACAATGTGAATGCCTGCGATGCCTCTCCTCTTTCCTCATCTGAATTCCTTTGCCTTTTAAAAATTCCCAGTGCTGTCTGTATTAGGAGGAAGAGACACTAATGATGTGCAGGAAGAGACAGAAAATGAAATGACAGGAGGAATGGAAAAAAGATTGTGCAGCACCCTTATCTACACTTGAAGTTTGTGCACCTGCAGTTCCACACCTCATCAGGAAAGAACACTACATTTCTTTTGCTGCAATCTCAGCCATGTTGCTATTACTGAATAGTCATTAATTCTGCATTGTCACTAATAATAAGTGTTAGAAAAAAAACTAAGAACCTTGAGAAAATGCTACAATTCTGTTTCATTAGTCTAGCTGCGGTTTGTTTTTGTTTGGCCTCTTCTGCTTTTGGTATAAAAGCTCTAAAATCTTGCCTTAAAGGACAAAGCACAGGAGATGTGGTGGAAGTGGGGTATTGGCTACAGGAGGCTTCTTTCTTTTAGAGGAAATTTGAATGCTAATTTTTTTTTTTAAGGCTAAGAAAAATTAACAAAAGCCTAAGTCATTCTGCCTTTGCAACAGCAGTGAAATTAGCAGGAGTCGGGAGGTTCCCTACTTGCCACTGTGCTTATTCACTTTTCTGATCATAATCATGACGATGTATAAGCGTCAGTTCTATATTTTTGAGATGAAGATGACAGCATTGATAGCTTTTATGACCATTGCTGGAGAGGCAGCACTCCAAGATCACAGTCCTGCCTGGAAAGAAACAGATGAAAAAAACAGTGGTTTCACAGATGTCCTTACCTGCACATGACCTGCATTCCAGTGCAAGAAGACCTCTCCTATGAAGACAGGCTGAGTTGGGGCTGTTCAGCCTGGAGAAGAGAAAGCTCTGGGGAGACCTTATAGCAGCCTTCCAGTACCTGAAGGGGGCCTACAGGAAAGCTGGAGAGGGACTTTTTACAAGGACAAGTAGTGACAGGACGAGGGGTAATGGTTTTAAACTTAAAGAGGGTAGATTTAGATTAGATATTAGGAGGAAATTCTTGACTGTGAGGGTGGTGAGACACTGGAACATGTTGCCCAGGAAAGCTGTGGCTGCCCCCTCCCTGGCAGTGTTTAAGGCCAGGTTGGATGGGGCTTTGAGCAACCTGGTCTAGTGGAAAGGTGTCCCTGCCTGTGGCAGGGGGGTTGGAACTAGATGATCTTTAAGGTCCCTTCCAACCCAAACCATTCTATGATTCTAAGATAAATGGATATGAACCACATAGAGAGGCTGATGCTAAAGAGTAAGTGCCAGAGCACTAGCGAGGATCCACTATAACATTTGAGGGCGGGTATTGCAGCAGGTCGGTGGCTTCGTTGGATAGGTGTGTGAGACTTGTTTCCTAGTACTGGATTTAAAAATTAAGTCATGTCATTCATGACAGCACTTGATTGCCACAAAGGTGATTAAAAGCCACGAAGCACGTGATCTACGAGAAGAGACTAACGAATCTGTGATTGCTTAGCCTAGAGAAGGCTCAGGGTGCTCTTACCAATGCGTATAAATAAATGACGGTGGGAGTAAAGAACAAGTGAGATTCTTCTCAGTGGTGTCCAGTGACAGGACAAGAGGCAATGGGCACAAATTGAAGTAACAGAAACTTCCATTAAACATGAGAAAAATGAGGGTGATCAAACATCAGGACAGGCTGCCCAGAGAGGTTGTAGATTCCCCATCCTTGGAGATACTTAAGACCCAACTCATGTCCTGAGCAACATGCTCTAGTTGACCCTGCTGCTGCAGGTCTAGATGATCTCCAGATGTCCTACCAACCCTCAATGACTGTCATTTCCTCTACTCATTTTGCTCCTGCAAGCAGCAGAATGAGGCACTGATTTCACAGACTCCTAAAGTTTAAGAAGCTGCAGTTAACAGGGATGGAAATGGTGCGAGAGGCCATACAACCCCTGTAGTTTTAAGGCACTGCCCTTCACCTCCTGGCAGCTGAGACAGTGCCTCTCACAACCCTCACTCCTCCTCACTGGGAGCAAGCCTGCTGCCAGCAGGCCTGGCTGCCCAGGGCCAAGGGCCCCACTCGCAATGGCTCCCCACGGGGAGCCTTGGGCCTACCCATGTGCAAGCGCGCTGGCCCCTCCACTTCCAGTGGGGTCAGGCCATCCTCCCCGGCTCTCCTCACCCTCCTAAATTAGCGTTGCCCCTTGAGATGTGTGTGCTCCTGCGAGGGATGTCACACGCGGGGTTGCTCTGCCCCTGTCAGAAACCATGCAGCTCCCTGCTCCCTTCCCCTCCCCTCCCCTCGACGCCCGCGCTGGCCCGGGCCGGGCCGCGGACCCTGACCCCGCCTGCCCTGTCCCCGCCGGCCGTGCCGCCTCACGGCGACGAGCGCTACCCGCACCTGCGGCCACCCGCGGCGCCGCTCCCGCCCGCGCTGCCCATTGGCCCGGGCGCGTCACGTGGCCGTGCCATGCCTCCTGGGCGGGCTGGGGCGCGCGGCTGCTGCTGATTCATTGGCTGAGGCGGGGCGGGGCGCGGTCCGGTCCCGCTCGGTTCGGTTCGGTTCGGTTCGGCTCGGCTCGCGCGCGGCGTGGCTGTTGCTGCCGCCCAGTCAGGTATGGAGGGCGGGAGCGGGCGCCACCCGTCGCCGGCTTCATCCCGCACGCCCGCCCCTCAGTGCTGCCGCGTCCCGGGGCGGCGGGGCGAGGGGGTTCCTGGGGGGGCTGCGCCTTTCGCCCGGGATGAAGCGGCGCTTCGGGGGCTGGCAGCGCGCACGGGGGCGCGGGCGGACCTGCCCGGTGCGGGTAAGCGCGGTGAGGAGACGGCGCTGCGGCGGGGGGCGAGCGAGCGGAGGGCGGGAGGGACAGGGCGGCCCTACGCTGCCCTACCCTACCCTGCCCTGCCTCGCCCCCTCCGCGCCGCTCCGCGGTAGGGCCCGCCGCCGCGGCTGGCGGTGCGTGCGTGCGTGCGTGCGTGCGTGGGTGGGTGGGTGTCTGGGTGCTGCGGGCTGGGCGGCGTGAACAGCCCCGAGCGCGGCGTGGGGTGCCGCTGCCCCGGGTGTCTGTAGTTCAGCCCGCGTTACAGGCGGCTGGGAGGTTTGGAACCAGAAACCTGTCGGCTTTCGCAAGCCTTAGGGTCTGAAGTACTCCTCTAGTTTTTATTTTCTTTAAAATAATTTAAAAAAAGCTAGAGGTGGCACTGTGCTTTTGGGCGATGTGGAAAATGCCGCCTGCAGAAAGCTTGTGTCACGTTTCTGCATTTGTAACGGAGCGATTCCTTCTGATGTTACCAAGTCTGCGTATTCAAAAGCAAAGCAGCTAGAAAGCACGGAGCTTGCTTGGAATACGTGGAAACTATTTTCAGCCCCTCCAAACTGTGTGTTGTGTTCTGCTCTCGCTGCTGAGCATTTGAATGAACTCAAAAATGTAACCCAAAATGTTTAAAAAAAAAAAAAGCAGGATAAGTTTGTGGTGTGTTTGTTGTGGTGGTGTTTTTTTGTTTTTGTTTGTTTGTTTTTTTTCCTTTTTTCCAGATGACATCTCCCTTTGTGCTTCCAGGCTGAAGGGATGAACGTCCCTCCTCCGTGCAGCCTTAGATTACTTCTCCTGTTCTCAGGCTTGCCCTCTTCCCTTTCCTCTATGTGCTCTTCCCTAGTCTTCTGCTGATTCTCATACTTTTTTTTTTTTTTCTTTTCCTGCTCCCTTCCTGCTCCCTTAACAGTCTCTTTCTTAACAGTTGTCTTAGCACCTTCTTCCTCTGGAAAATAGCCTCTGTTGACAGTGACTGGTATGGTAGGCAGTTCAGGTCCCTCTCGTGAGCTGTCTGCCCCTCTTTTTGCTGGAGATGATCACTTCAATGACAAGCCAGCAAAACTTATGTCTGAAGAGTCTGTGTTCCCTGATGTTTGCCTTGCTCGTCCTGGCGTATCGGTCTTGTCCAGCACTTAACGCTGGACAGTGACTGGAAGCGTAGGCACGCCGTTAGTTTGCCACTTCTCCTGTGACAGGCGTAGCTGGTAGAGGGATGGGACAGCAGTGGCAATGCTGTCTTTAACTGCCGTGGCAAGGTTGGTAGGGGTTTGTTTGCAAGGACATTGAGGCACTTCTATTTACAGGTGTGTTTCCCAGTATACTGCTTTTTTTGGAGCTGCTCCCTCTGCTCCTGTCTGTTACTCTAATTAGGGCTCCCCAGAGGCTGTATACACAAGGATGCAGATTTATGTAACCGTTGGAGAAATAAATAAATGTTTTACTTTCTGCTTGGAGAAATCTGTTAATAGTCTTAAATCCATTTGTGGTTTCCTATTCAGGTTCCTAATCAGAGAGTCAAGATAATTTTTTACTACAGGAGTACCTGGAAAGATGCCAGGGGAACAGCAACTCTCTATTGACGGAGGACAGTCTGGCTCCATTTCTGCTGAAAATAATGAGACATTCTGGGTGTATCAATCGCAAGCAAAAATGTATAAAATAAATCAAGCTATTGCAAGAGAATACCTTTTTTTTTGAAGGGGAAAAAAAATCCAGAATACTAAGAGCTGGACAAAGTCATTTACTGCCTATTCTTTTGCTGGTCGTCCGCCTACGCTTTGTGGTGGAAGAGGTATTAAGGTGAAGCACAGATGATACTCTTGCAGCTTGTTTAACAGTTTAAATAAAATTTCCGGTCTTTGAACCAATAATAGGAGCTATTACTGGCAAAATTTTAGTACAAATTTTAGTGACAAGAAATGGAGGCTTTACTCTGCATACTCACTGCAATGAGCCTCGGTTGTACTGCTTTAATGATGTTTCCTTGGTCTCTAGTTACTTGTTTATAGCCTGGTATAGCACAGAGATGTGGCAAGGATTAAGAATGGGAGAATTCAAATGTGTGCTTGTGAGTTGGATACTCCTGTCTGATTTACCCGAAAAGAAATTTGTACTTGAGGCACTACAATAAATTGTTTTCTTCTTCAGCAGCACTGGAGGGAAGAATTAGATCTGAAGACAGGAAAAAAAACAGTTCTGTTGAGAATAATCCCAAACCAGTTTGACTTTTAATAAACAGCTCCATTTTAGTGATTGTTTGAAATTCTCACTGAACTGATTAAGGCAAAATTTCTATGTCATATTGTAGACTAACTACAGAAGTTCAGAAAATGTTTGTCATTCAAGTGTGGAAGTTTTCAAGAAAAGCTGTATTTTTTTTACATTTTATTTTGTTAGTTCTTGGGGAAATGTAATACACAACTGACTTTTCAAATTGAAAAGCTCAAGGGTTACTTTGTGTCTGAGATGTTATGGCTTTATACACCCTGTGTGAGTGAGAGCATAAACTGAAGATTTTTCTACCATAGCACAGTCAAACCACGTCTGTGAGATACTCGAGTGTTGGGAGTAGCTCTGAACAAATGGTCTAGTGTAGCTGGGGTTTTTTTCATCTCTACCAGTTTATCTTCTGCTGGCTTCAGCATAGATTAGGAACAAAACTATTTCTGTGGGGAGAACCACTGAGAAGTGAAGAGGTGCTATGAGAGGCGTGCTGTGGCCTGTACTTCAGACGAGGTGGACATTACGTGAACATCAGAGTCTTATTTTGTAATGGGAGAGGGGAGATGTACTCAGCTTCCGCTCTGCTTGTCAGCCTCAGTGCTTTGGTGTTGTTTTTTTTTTTCACTGATGCAAAGCCAAAATGGAGCTACGAAATGAGGCTTGAACACACTCATCCATTTTTTAGGCTGTGCAACTCTAGGAACAGCTGCTCTGCTTTTAAACCCAGGGGCTGGCGCGTTGCGATGGGGTGCCTGGCAGGTTGGGTAAGGGTGGCCTGTGCAGCAGCAGCCCCTCTGCTGCATGGCACAGGGCGTCTTCTGGCCCTGGTAACTGACATGAAGGGAGCCCAGGTAATTTCAGTTGTTAATCAGTGCCGAGTTTCCAGAAGCAATCACACAAGAGTAGTTCCTTCTTTCAGCCTTGCCCTTGTTACCAGTTGTCAGTTCAGGTGTGGTTATCTGAAATACTCCCCAGTGCCTCTGTTCTTGGATTCAGTTGTTCTTTTGGCTACATTGAGCACTATGCTTCCAGCATTTCATGACTTGCACATTAGCCAATTTGAGTGAATCTAGTCTAGTAACTCTACGCATAGGGTTACGTGCATTGACATAAGTTCTCTTCACAGTAAGTTTTTTGGTTTTTGCTTTCAAATTTAATGTCACTTTTTAGTTATTAAAAAAAATTATAATGTTTGTTCTGACCCTAACATGGAGGCTGCTTTTTTTTATAGGTTCTTATGTGATAATACAAATAGAAGATATTTTAAAAACAACTCTTATAGCTAGCTCATCTTCTGATGGAGCCGTTCCAGTTGACCTGCAGTGGGCTGACCAGTAAGAGTGTCAAGGCGGGGGGGAAGCTTCCATTTCTCTCTGCTCAGAATAAGGCATTGGACTGACAGACTTCAGGGTTAGCAACAAATCCAAAACATCCCCGTCTCAGCACTGAACTTTCTGTGGGAATAAAGCTAATAAAAAGAGACATTTAATAAAATAAAAAAAGACGCCTACTTTGCCAAGCCAGGGAAGTTCAGGAAAGTAGTGCAGGACAAAAGCAGAGGCATTCAGGGCAGGCCAGTTGCAAACTTGCTTTATGGTTTACTCTTACCTTATTAGTGGATATGCCAGAGCTGTTTCACTTAAGGGTTTTCTATAACAAATCAGCCTGGGACCTCTATCTGTGATATTTACTGAAAGGTTAAAAATTTGTAGTGTGAAAGGTTAAAATTGGCAGTATTATAAACAGCTGAGGGAAAGGCAGCCTTTCTTTTGGAAAGTGTTGAATTTACTTACCTCTACCACTGACATCGGCATCTGTAACATTATAGACTGAAAAAGTCTCGGTACTTTAGTGCTTACTGATAGGGCTTCCTCTAGTCTGGTTGGTCTTGAGGAAAGTTGGGTTTTGAAGCTGCCATACCTGCACATCTAAGAGGAGGTTGACTTTTAGTGGGGAGAGGAAAATGGACTCTGCAATACCCAGAGCTCTCTTCTGACTACAGCCTTGCTGCCTCTGTAGCCATGTCCATGAGCTGTGTCCAGAACTAGGTTCAGCGGAGGTTCAACTGGGGCATGTCTGGGAAAAGGCTGTTGAAAGGATAATCTTCCCTTGTTAAAAAATGCTCCAAAATTTAAACCTGTTATTTTCTCTTTACAAAAATACTTTGCTTAAAAGAAAGGTTTAGTCTTGTTTTCTACTGTGACTATAACAACTGTCAAGTTGTTTGTTTTTTTTTTTTGTGTAGAGATGTATTATTTGCTTCAGTGTGTTTGGGGAGCAAGTCCCGGTAGCTCTATACTAACTGTTCCATGTCCCTTTACTGTCAGTGCAGGACAGAAACTTTTTAAGAGCAAAGGGAATAGATAGCTTCTGTGATGCCACATTAGGTATAATTCAGCTGTCTTCTCAGACAAGGCGTACGAGTGAGCTGATAGAGTATTTGCTCTATCTATTTTCAGATCCATATAGTTATCTGTGAACTCATAGTACGGTATGATTTCATATTAGTTTCTGCCTAACTTCCAGGTGGCCCCTACTGAGTTGAACTACTAAGTGGGCATTAGTGTTTGCATGTATCATTATTGTCTTTAGGAAAATACTTGGCAAACTGTTTTGGTCTTTCGTTTGTTAAATTTTACTTTAAAGTCATAATGTCATCACTTTTAAACTAAATACAAACAGTAGCTATACAATTAGTGTGCAAATTGTATGTAATGGTGTGGAGACCTTTTACACTGCAGCGCATGCAGCACAAGATATTAAGCATTAGTACATGGAAAATAAGACATTTTCATGAGAATTTATATGTGTGGTGTATAAGTAGTTTATTGTTGGAGTCTAGTTTATGTTGCACAGTTTAAGGATAATAAAATCTGTTATATGATGTGTAACACAGTAGTATGAGGCATGGATGTCTAACTTTGTCCTTTCTCATCCTTAGCTCCCAGGATAAGCAGTGACTAAACCAGCATTTTCCCTTAGCATTTTTATAAAATGCTTTTGTGATGAATCCAACATCATTCTTGGTATTTTAGTGCAACAGCTCATGCAGATGATGCTGTTTGTGAGCATCAATCACAAACATAACCACTGTTAATATTGGTACTTTCTTTTCTCTCCAAGAAAACTCACAGGTATCATGCACTCAAAGTTGGTATGTATGATTGATTTTTTTTTTTTTTTTTTTTTTTTTAAATTATGCAGTCAGTTTTCAGGTATTTTGCTATTTGTCTTGCTAAATTTCACTTGTTTTGTATACCTTGCTTTCCTCTCTTTTACTGCGTGTGGGAAGATTGGGTATTCTGCTGAAAAGACCACAAGTTTCATCTCAAATCCTGCCCATCTAGGATCTTGAGAATTGGCAAGAAGCAAGGACCATTGGGGTAAGTATTTCCTGCAGACTTCTTTCTCATCAGTGCTTGGGAGCGGCGCAATAGCCATGTGGTAAGGTTGCAGAAAGATGGGGTCTGTATTACCTTTCAGCTGATGCTGTGCAGAGTGCTTGGTGGTTTTGTTTTTTTTTTTCATTGACTTATTTTCCTCTGACTTCACCTCTTAGTGCTTGGGATGGAGTAAAAAGGAATGTGGTGGTGGCTGGTTCCCTTCCCACCCATGCAGAATATTGTTGCTGGTCTGGGGACTTAGGGCATGTGGGAACAGCCTGAGTTGTTACCTTCTCGTAGCCAACAACTTCTGGATTAGTTGTACAGCCTAGCTGGTGGAGCTGATGCATCAGAGTGCAGTGCTAAGCTTTCTCAGGTTAGGACTTCTTACAGTTTGAAATGTTGCTCCTTTTTTTTCCTGCCTGGCTTTTGGGATCTTCACAGTTTGCAAAGGGCCAACAGTTTGTTCATTTAGCCTAGTAAGGCTATAAAGTGCTTAGACTCTGTGGCAGTAAGCAGAATGGTAGTATGTGGAAAATAAATGTAGTTTTTGATTGAAAATTTACCAAGTTGCTTGTGTCTACCATATTGTTAGTTTCTGTTGCTCCATAAATGAACAGTACATTGACTGGATTTATTCTTGTGCATGTGGGTCAGGTTTGGAGATAGTTGTTGCTGATTACATACAAGGCCAGTTTCAGATGTACACAAAACCAGATTTGCCTTTGTGGCCCCAGTGTAAGCCATGAAGTTGTGCTTCAGATACGGTGTGTGTCCAGTTTTGCCTTTACAGTGACTCATTTTGAAAGGTGTCTGTGAGCTTTGTGCAATGTGTTGATGATGTCCAGATTGAAGCAAACAGTGACGCCCTGCTTCTGCAGTTCAAAGATGTGGATTTTGTGCAAATATAGCCCAACAGTAAAACTAGCTTGTCAGGTACCACTGTCAGGCAAGCTGTGACCTTACAGACTTTCACACAGGTTTCAAACGAATTCTCATGAACGTATAATTCAACTCCAGGAGTTGCAGTTGTGTCTCCATGGGGAGTGTCTGGGTACCTGTTGACATTCTTTATCCGCAGAGAGCAACCCAATGCTCCAGAATAAGGCCATGAGCACTTGGCCTTTTTAGTTTCCAGGACATTGATCTGCCTGAGTCTCCTGGTTGGCAGCATTGAACACAGCCCTGCTTTGGGGTTTCTTGAGTGATCAAAGTGAAGCTTTGTGTTGCTCACTTACTTGCTCCTGAAAGAAGTGAGCCAGAGTGAGGAAAGGCTGTCTGCATCCATACACATCAAAATCAACAGAGGGGCTTTCATGTTTTCCTTAAAGAACTCCTGTGCCCCCACAAAAAAACCCTCAGCAAGGTCAATTAGAGGAGCTCCCTGTCATGCCTCAGAGCTGTGGGATGAATCACTGCTCTCTGTTCCTGGCAGAAAGAGCGCTTGAGTGCATCCCCTGGGGGAATTCCTTCCTTGAAGCCCTTATTTGGCACCTGCAGTCCCTCCATGACCTGCTGCAGCCTGGTAAATGCACCTGGCAGGCTGCTAGCATGCCAGCTCACCCTGCTTTGCTCTTCCTCAGGAGATGCGAGGTCTTAATGTTCACTACTTTAGCTGTGCTGGTCCTTGTTCCAACACGCTAGGCTGGCTTTTTAAGTGGAATAAAAGGTTTGTTTTAACGTGTTTCAGGCTGAGGTTTTGGAGGCATTTGGGCAGACAAAGCTTACAAGTGAGCTGTAAGCTAGTTTGGGACAATGTTTGTGCTTAGCTGTGCTGGATGATTTAGACACATATTTTATATGTCCCATAAAGCCTGAGGCACAGGTTAGCCTGGGAGCTGGTGACCCAGGTTTCAGTTAGCACCTCTGCCTCTGTGTAGTGGCTTGTCTGCAGTGAAAGTAAGTCTAGAAATGCTTGTAGTCAGTGGTGAAACACTGGAACTTCCAGTCCTAACCTAAGACTAAACCAGGACAGATTGTGTCCTAGAAGTGGCTGTTCTCCCCATAAATCATAAATGGACACTAGTGACTAGATTGGGAGAGAGATCTGCATGTTACCCAATTAATCCCATCTGCCTGCACTTGAGGTGGAAGAAGAAACATTTTCCAGACTGTTTGTATACCCTATTCTGAAGTTTTCTGCCTGCGGATTCCTGTTCGGCTCTTTTTATAATACTAAAAGCTGGAGGTGACAATGAACACTGGTGATGCCATATGAGAAATATTTAAATGAAAGACTCCTCTGGGAGGCTATAAAAGAGAAAAGCAGCCCTTAAACAGAAGTGTGCTAATAAAATTTGTGGAGAGACATATCATCAACAAAACATTGAGGAGAAGGTGAAAGAAGATGGTAGGAACCCTGTGCAGCACTGTGTAGTCTCTTAGGGCCCAGTCACAAAATGAAACACAAAATCTTGTAAGAGGCAACTGACAGAGCTGAGATGGGAGCAAACTAGGATAGGAATCTTAGGTTTTTCTCTGTGCTGTTTGCTTCTCCCAGAGGCAACAGTTACTTCAGTTGATTAAAAACAAGAACAACTCTGTCTAAAGCTTAATTAGACATCCCCCTTTGATTCCAGGAAATAAGAAGGTTTTCTAGTCACTGGGAAAGCAAAGGAGGAACTTTACTGTTAACACAGGCACTTAAAGGTAGACTTGCCTTTTTCTGTCATGGTCTTAAAGGGTTGGAAGTAGAGGATAGGAACCATCCTGAGCCATGAACTGGGTTGTCCATTACAGCCATCTTTTTTTCTTCCTCCTCTGTGCTTCAGGCTATTTATTCTTGCTGGGAGCTTTCTGAGTGGCTAAAGGAGGGTGAGGGTAGTGTGAAGCTCCTTATCCTGACCCAAGAATGGGGTTGGTCACTTCTTTCTCTGCCCCCCCGCCACTTTCTGTTGGCAAGCTGCTCATTGTGAAAATTAAGCTGGTTTGAGTTGAAAAACATATCCATTTCTTGTTTTAAAGGATTTATCACTTGCCAGTCAACTTTTGCTATGTGTTTAAGGTTCTGAACATTGTAATGGAGTATGAAGTTTACTTTTTCAGGCATACTTCACTGTTTATTTAAAATTGTTTTGATGCATTCCTGCCAGCATTTGCTTGTGGTAAAATAGCTGCAGAAATAACTTTTTTGCAAATTTGAAATGCTATTCGTACTCCCTGGGTGAATTTCTGTTCCTCATTTTGTGCCTGATTCTTGTTCTTTAGGTATGGTTCTCTTAGCACTTGAATGATGTGCTTTACTTGCACAGCCTTACTCAATCTAATTATCCTCAGGAAGGACAGAAGCTTTGGTTATTTTGAGTGACATGGCTATTTAGGGCCCTTCTTTTCAAGAAACTTTATCTGGATTTGACTTTGTGCTCTGAGAAGTTTCATTGTCCGCAGAACAACTGATTGCAATAGTTTTACGAACTGCAGGAAGTCTTCACCCTGCTGGGTTTTAATTGAATGCAAAATTACCCAAAGTTCAATTTGCTTTTACAAAAAGTATTTTGTAATATGTTTCAAGTTGGATGTCCTGACTCCAGCTGCTGCAGCAGATGTTTTGTGCAGAGGCGTACTCTCTTTTGGTGTGCATAAAACTGTCTAATATACTGAAAAAATTACTCTGCAAAATGCAAATCCCTAGTGCGGTGTTGTGGTAACGCAAGAAATATCCATCAAGACAATTTAATGATGCTTAATGTTGCATTGCAGTTTTTGTTGGTCTGTGGGGAAAATCACTCCTGTTTTATTTTCCTTCCATAGTGCCGTACTGAAGCTGTTTATTAGCACAGAGAAATTTAGGTTGGAAAGGACCTCTGATGGTCATCTGGTCCAACCTCTGCTCAAAGCATGTTCAGCTAGATCAGGTAAATTTTTCCTTGTATCTAATTTAAATTTCCTGTTTCCTAATTTGTGTCTGTTGCCTCTTGTCCTCTTACTGCACCTCTGAGAAGAGTCTGGTTCCATCATCTCTGCACCCTCTGACTGTAACTGTAGACAGCACCAAGGTCTCCCCCGCAGCCTTCTCTCCTCCAGGATGAACAAACCCAGTTTGCTTAGGCTCTCATGCATCCTGTGCTTCAGCTCCCTGACCATCTTGGTGGCCTTCCACTGGACTTGCACCAGCATGCCTGTGTCTTTCTATTGGGGATACCAAAACTGGATACAGTACCCCAGATACAGTCTTACCACCACCACTGGTAAGACTGTATCTGGGGTACTGTATCCAGTGAGTAAACACTTCTGTTGACCTGCTGGCTACACTCTTGTTAATTCAGCCCAGTACATGCTTGGCCTTCTTTGCCACAAGGCACATCGCTGGCTCATGTTCAGCTTATCGCCCATCGCAGGTCCTTCTCTGCAGAGCTGCTCGCCAGCAGTCAACCCCCAGCCTGTGCTACTGCATGGGGTTATTCCCTGTGAGATGCAGGACTTTGCATTTGCACTGGTGATCCTCACAAGGTTCCTGTCACTCCGTTTCTCCAGCTTGTCCCGATCCCCATGAGTAGTAGTCTGCCCTCCAGCCTGTTGCCTGTCCACCACCTAATCAGTGAACTTGTTACAAGTGTACTCCATTTCATCATAGTATCAGTCCCTGAGGGGCACCACTGATAACCAGCTGCCAGCTGGACTTTATAAGGGTAATATAGCCCTTTGAGCCTGGTAGTCTGGCCAGTTCTTCACCCAGATTTTCATGGCAGCATTCATCCTAAACTGCTGAGGCTGAAGGTCTTTGGTATTTACTAATTTCGAGCTATAAAAGCTATATTCAATCTGAGGAGCCTGGTTTTGATACTTTGTACGCTTACATGCACCTCTGTGGAGGTGAACATAGGTTCCCTTCTTTCCATTGAAGAGCAGCTCTGTGTTGAATGGTAGTTGGCCAGCCAAGACTGGGGAAGGAATGTGAGCAGATGTGATAGCCTTGTCTGATGAGGCAGTGATACTGGATTTTAAAGGAAGAGGTGAGAGAGCCTTTGGGAGTGCCTGCTCTTGGGAACAGTGATGAGGGAGAGATCACATAAATAAGAAAGGATTCTCTAGAAAATCAAAATATATGCTAGAAGTATGTAGTCTCTATTAACGCATTTCCTATCCACAGGTATATATTTGTTGAGGTGCAAGATGTCTGCCTTGAGGCTGATTTCTAACAGAACCTCCCAGCAAGCCTTGTCTAACTCTGATTATACCTGGGAGTACGAGTACTATGAGTACGGACCAGTGTCATTTGAAGGCCTGAAGGCTCATAAATGTAAGTTCAGTAGAGACATACTTTATTGCAGCTGAGCTTCACCATCTTAATGTTCCTGCTCTTCATTTGTAACTGATTATTGTACAAAAATATCTCTCTCCTAATTTTTTAGATTCTCGGCAATTAGAGGTATTACTCTATTTAGTAGATTATTGTAATTGTTTATTATTCTGTGTCTTTTTGTTGACTGCTTTTCTTGTGCATGAGAACACCATGCATTTCTTGGCTATGGTCGAAATTTGTCAATACTGAGGAATATCAGACTAGCGGGAACAGTTTATAACAGCAGATACAGCCACTGCTCCTTCTGGTGACTACTTGCTATAATCCGTGTTGCTTTGTTCTTATTTCTGTTAATGCTAAAAAGGCAGTGGTGGGCAGCCTTACTGCTTTTGTTTTTCTTAATAGAAAATAAATTTAAGGCTTTTAAAAGATTTAAAACAAAAGAAGAAATTTCTCCTTCTGAAGAATCTTTCTTCATAGAAGGAGTGTGCTAAATTCATCAGTCTTCTAATACTGGAGCTGTTTTACAGTAGAAGTAACAACAGGGACCAGAGCGATGAAAAATATGAGTAGTAATTGAGAGGAAATTTAGCTAGGACAAGCTAGTACAGCTGGACCAACATTTATTGAAAATCTAGACAATGGCTTTGGCTTTTATGAATATTTTCTTTTTTTGGGGGAGATGGTTGTGGGGGGGGAAAAAAAAACAAACAAACAAACAAAAAAGAAAAAAGCAGAGACTAACTCAGAATTACTGGATGTGTTTTGCAAGCACTTTGCCAAAGAGAAGCAAACCATCATGTTTGTTTATAAGCAGGATAAACTGTGAGAGGGTTTGAGCACCAGTCTTCAAAGTACTGGGGAAGGGTCGCCATCCAGTGCTGGAGCACTGGTCCAGGGTGGGATACATACTTTCTGCCTCATTTGTCATGATGAGGATTCAGACTGGGAAAGAGGAGTGCCTGCAGTGGCAAACAGCAGCCCAGAAAAGCTGATCTCCCTTGTCTCTGCACAGTCAGGAGGTTTTGGGGTGGCTCTGTAAGGGACAGAAGAAACTTGTTAACGTTACTAATGCTTTTAAGAAAACTAGGGCAGAATTTGCTTTTTAGCCTGAATTATACTTTATTTCTTTTTCCCTCCCAAAAAAGTCTGCTGATTACTGTCTATATTTTTACAAATGTTAGGTATTTGAAAAATGTAGGTCAGCTTTATCATGTTTCTGATTTATATTCCATTCTTCCACTTAATCAGAGGCCAAACCTGATTACAAAGATTAGCTGCAGTGTTATGTACATGCCTTGTTTTTAGCTCAGTGTGTCAGAGTGTGATGGGAGAAAAAAATAAAAATGATAGTTACCTCTGGATTGCAGAAGGTGTAGCGGCAAAACAGATCTTGGATTGCCATCGAAGTGATTGCTATGCTAAGCATGGCAGCTCAGCTTTTGCTGTCTGGCTGTACTGTTCATAGAGCAGGAGAGTTCTGGTGTACTTCTGAAAGAGGTTATTAGTAGTGTTGAATCAGTGACCTAGGAAATCACAGAATCAATCAGGTTGGAAGAGACCTCTGGGATCATCGAGTCCAACCATTGCCCTGACACCACCCTGTCAACTAGACCATGGCACTAAGTGCCATGTCCAGTCTTTTCTTAAACACACCCAGAGATGGTGACTCCACCACCTCCCTGGGCAGCCTGTTCCTATGTCTAATGACCCTTTCTGAGAAGAAATTCTTCCTAATGTCCAACCTGAACCTCCCCTGGTGAAGCTTGAGGCCGTGTCCTCTTGTCCTATCGCTAGTTGCCTGGGAGAAGAGGCCAACTCCCACTTCACTACAGCCTCCCTTCAGGTAGTTGTAGACTGCAATAAGGTCACCTCTGAGCCTCCTCTTCTCCAGGCTAAACAACCCCAGCTCCCTCAGCCGTTCCTCATAGGTCAGACCCTTCACCAGCTTGGTCGCCCTCCTCTGGACTCGCTCCAACACCTCAACATCTTTCTTGAAGTGCGGGGCCAGAACTGGACACAGTATTCAAGATGCAGCCTCACCAGTGCCGAGTACAGAGGGACGATCACTTCTCTAGACCGGCTGGCTACACTGTTCTTAATAGAGGCCAGGATGCCATTGGCATCCCTTCTGGGTGTTTTTTTTTTCTTTTTTTTTTAGTTTTTGGGGGATTTAACTGATAGATTGGAGTTGGCTCTGTTTACTTTGGTGTTACTGTGTGCATTTTCAGAAGGCTGAGTTTAATCTAGTAAAGGAACAGTCTATGTCTGTGTTGTGTATGGCGTATTTCTTGACATGGTATGTTCTTGGTGTGTTTCTTGTTCTACTTATTTCCAGCTGTGTTGAGACTGTTGAGGAATGTGGAGGCAATGTGGTCAGACATTTAACTTCACTGAAATCCTAAACTGGGGAGGAAGGAGGAGAGGAGATGACACTGGGGTTGTATTAGGAGGGAGACCTTAAATATTGCCAAAGAAGGGGTGTTAATGAACACCTGTAACTTATGTTGGAGAGCTTAAAGAAGAGTGGACTCCAGTTCAGGTGATGCAGGCTGGCAGTGACACTTGGCCAGCTGTAAAACATCACTGGCCTTTCTTAAAATTAGAGGTGTGTGTTTTTATTTATTTACTTATTTGTGATACACAAGGTATTTCACCCAAAATGAGAGGGCACTGTTTTGAACCATAACGTAAGATGAATTCCACAAGATAAAGTTGGAGGCCGCTTTGGGATTGATGTTGATTTAATTAATTGTAGGCAAGGGGAAGTTCCTAATAATTTAATGTGTATACAAAGGAATTCAGAAGCCTGTTTTCTGAAAGCAGAGAAAAATTGATGCAAAGTGACCTATGAAGAAAAATATTGGCAAAACAATCTAATACACAAAAATACATTTCTTAAAAAAAAAAAAAAAAAGTGGAGGTGGGGAGAAGATGAGGTGTTCAAGTGCCACAGTGACTTCAAATATATGACTGGAGAAAACAAAAGCTGTTTCACAAGCAACAAGTATGTTCTGCCTGAGGAGAAGTGAAGGCAGGAACTAGAAGTCGGAAAATCAAGAAAAGTAGGCAGCAGATGTTTTGTAAAGTAAAGCTTTAGAAAGTAAATAGACAAAGATAGTCAGGAGATATCTGTGACTGGCAGAGTGTCGTGGTTTAACCCCAGCCGAAAACTAAGCCCCACACAGCCACTTACTTGCTCACTCCCCCTCAGTGGGATGGGGGGAGAGAATTGGAAGGGTAGAAGTGAGAAAACTCGTGAGTTGAGATAAAGACAGTTTAATAGGTAAAGCAAAAGCCACACGCGCAAGCAAAGCAAAACAAGGAATTCATTCACTGCTTCCCACGGGCAGGCAGGTGTTCAGCCACCTCCAGAAAAGCAGGGCTCCATCATGTGTAATGGCTACTTGGGAAGACAAACGCCATCACTCCAAATGTTCCCTCTTCCTCCTTCTTCCCCCAGCTTTATATACTGGGCATGACGTCATATGGTATGGGATACCCCTTTGGTCATTTGGGGTCAGCTGTCCCGGTGTGTCCCCTCCCAACTTCTTGTACACCCCCAGCCTATTTGCTGGTGGGGCGGTCTGAGAAGCAGAGAAGGCCTTGACTCTGTTTAAGCACTGCTCAGCAGTAACAAAAACATCCCTGTGTTGTCAACACTGTTTCCAGCACAAATCCAAAACATAGCCCCACACTAGCTGCTATGAAGAAAATTAACTCTATCCCAGCCAAAACCAGCACACAGAGATAAGAACAAAATCCTTTTTTTGTGCCTTTGGAACAGAAGAAACCTCAGTAACATTACAGAGAGGTAAAATAGGTAGGAATGATCGGGAGAGTCAGAACTTCTGACAGGATAAGTCTGTGTTGGGAAGGAAAGGAAAGCTAATACTGCAACTTGAGAAAGTCATGGGATATTTTCCCAATCTATTTGTCATTTGGAACAATACTATAAATGTAGTCCTATGTACCATATTTTTTTAATAGATGTTGTGTTATGTACTGTTTATTTTGAATAAATGTTTAGGAGTTAGTAGGTTTGGATGATTTGCACTTAAATGAGTAAGACCTAAATTAAATACTGAAGAGAACTCGGGCCACCTGCTTTGTTTTTAAACAAATCCAAAGAGTATAATTGATACAGCAGAGGGTTGGAAGTGTGTCAGGAGCCCCAATAAAGCAAGAAAGATGTAGCTTTAGGCTCAGTCAACTTAGGGATTCTGTTGGGGGGGAACACTAAATAAACTACAAGACAGGCTTGTTACTCAGCACACAATGCTGGCAGGGGTGATTTCTGTGGGGAGTAGTAGTTTATCAGAATCTTGATTTTTTTGTTGTTGTTGTTTTTGTTTTTGTTTTTTTTTTAATTTTTTTCCTTTAGCTTTCTTTCCTTAGTTGATGAGTTAAGTTTTACAGCTTGATCAATATAATCTATGTGCATATTTCTTAGACATCTTACTTGATCAGACTTTACATTGTGGTTATCAATGCAGTTGCATATCATTGAAGCATGTCTCACTAATTGGTAGGTACTAGCAGGTGTAAATGGTTAAGTGGTAAATTTTTTAATGGGAGTATGCCATCCAGAGGGACCTCAACAGGCCTGAGAGCTGGGCCTGTGAGAACCGCATGAAGTTCAACAAGGCCAAGTGCAAGGTCCTGCATGTGGGTCAGGCAATCCCAAGCACAAATACAGGCTGGGCAGAGAATGGATTGAGAGCAGCCCTGAGGAGAAGGACTTAGGGGGGATGGTTGACGAGAAGCTCACTATGAGCTGGCAATGTGCGCTTGCAGCCCAGAAGGCCAATCGTATCCTGGGCTGCATCAAAAGCAGTGTGGCCAGCAGGTCAAGGGAGGTGATTCTGCCCCTCTACTCTGCTCTTGTGAGATCCCACCTGGAGTACTGCGTCCAGCTGTGGGGCTCCCAACATAAAGAGGACATGGAGCTGTTGGAGTGAGTCCAGAGGAGGGCCGTGAAGATGATCAGAGGGCTGGAGCACCTCTCCTATGAAGACAGGCTGAGAGAGTTGAGGTTGTTCAGCCTGGAGAAGAGAAGGCTCTGGGGAGACCTTCTAGCAGCCTTCCAGTACCTGAAGGGGGCCTACAGGAAAGTGGGAGAGGGACTTTTTACAAGGGCAAGTAGTGACAGGCTGAGGGGGAATGGCTTTAAACTGAAAGAGGGTAGATTTAGATTAGATATTAGGAAGAAATTCCTGTGAGGGTGGTGAGACACTGGAACAGGTTGCCCAGAGAAGTTGTGGCTGCCCCCTCCCTGGCAGTGTTTATGGCCAGGTTGGATGGGGCTTTGAGCAACCTGGTCTAGTGGAAAGGTGTCCCTGCCTGTGGCAGGGGGGTTGGAACTAGATGATCTTTAAGGTTCCTTCCAACCGAAACCATTCTGTGATTCTATGAAATTTTCAGGTAGTACAGAGTCCAGTAGGATGGTAGATAATCATGAGCTATTGTGTATTATAAGGCCAAACACAAGATGCATCTTGAACCACTGAATGCAGGCTATACTTATAGAGTGATTCTGAAAATAATTTAGGGCTCATAATTCATGGAATTACAGAAATAAACTCATACCAGTATGCTTTCAGCAAAAAGGAGTATTACAAACTCCCCTCCGCCATGATGGAGACCTATACTTGAACCACCATCTAGTTATTTTACAAAGGGTGTTGAAAGGGGGAGATGTGGTGGAGGAGAGAAGGAATAAACATTGCAGTGGGAGACTTGAAACTTAACCTCCTTAGCTTACCAGAAAAAGGGATTAAGGAGTGACTTGATTGTGATAAAATGTTTTCACAGGGAGAAAATCTCAAGTCACAGCAGGCACTTAGACGTCGCAGAGAAAGAGCAAATGGTTTGAATTGATTTCCAGTTTCCAGATCTGCCTTTTAGTGTGGAAGATATTTCACAGTGGGAGTGTGGTTAACCATTGGGATCAAGGACCAGGCAGGGTAGCTATTCCTTGTTTTCTGGTGTCTTTACTTAGTCCTATAGGAGATTCAGCAGGCTGGCTCAGGTTCTGTGCCGTGCCTGCTGCACTGGTTCAGACAGATCACCCCATGGCTATACAGCCTGCGAGAATCTTTGAGATTCAGTAGTAGCTGTGTAACGAGAGGTTAAGGGTAGATAAGATACCTGTCCTGACCAAGGCTTCCCTCTTGCGTGTTTGTGTGTTAATTTTTTTGAACTTTTACAGTGGAAGTTTTAAATATTTGCATAAACAAAAAATAACTAACTGAAATGACAGGTGAAAAATGTGGTTCCTGGACCAAGTCATATTCTGGGTTGGTGCTCTGTAACTTTGGGCCATGCTTATCGACTGAGTGTTGTCTGGAAATGTATTTATCCCACTTGGACCTCTCTTAATCAAGTTCCTGGAAGCTTTGAGGAGCAGCGGTAGATTAACTTTGAAGTCATAAGTGGACATAGATTTGTTTTAAGTAGGACTGGAGATTTATCTATGGGTTCATTTGCTATAAATGAGAACAGTAGGTATGTTTTCTGCACGCAGGCAAAAAGACATGCTCCTCCCAGTTGTTTCTATATTTTGCTATTGCCTTGGTGTTTTCTTTTTAATTAACTGGTGGTTTGACTTTGTCCAAATCCATTTGGCTCCTCTGAGATTTTATTGCAGTTTTCCATATGCAAGTTGGAAACTCAAATTAAAAAATATTTGAAAATGTCTTGTAGATGTTGGGTTATTGATATTTGTTGAGGTAGCAAATAGTTTATCTGTGGTTCCATTGATTTCAGAACCCTCTATCTTACCACTGAAAGAAAGCTAGATCTTCCTAAACCTATTGTGCCAAAGAAATCCATCAAACCCCAGAAACCTAACGGTCTGAAGCAGAAATAATTTAAAATAGCAGGAGTCCAGTTCTACAAGTACAGAGGTTTTTGCTGAAAATCAAATAATCCTATTTTCTCAGCTCTAGCACTGATGTTGTTTCCAAAGCAATGCTTAAAAATGGGCCAGGCATCACAAAGGGAGCTGCTTTTATTTTACTAACCAGGAGAATTCAGTGTTTTCCCTCTTTCAGCTTGTTTCTGGGTTGTCCAGATGTCCCTGAAATTCGGACTAGAAATGAGAGCTTCAATGGCAGCTTTCTGTTTCAAAATAGAGAAGATAAATCTGACCGTCCTTCCTCTTTGCCACCCAGGAATAAGTTGCAAAGCCTTTTGGGATTTGCAGTCATGCTGCATGTGGAAGGAAACTTTCTGCAAACGCAGGTGAAATACTGATCATCATCTTTTCTCTTTTTCACCAGATTCCATTGTGATTGGATTTTGGGTTGGTCTTGCAGTTTTTGTCATCTTCATGTTTTTTGTCCTGACCCTGCTGACGAAGACAGGAGCACCACATCAAGAGTGAGTCTGAAAACTGGAATAACAAATCCAGCCTGCTAAGTGGCATGTCTGTTCTTTTGCAGCCCCCAAACAAGCAGTGACAGTGCTGACATTGCACTGGCTCTGCATCATCTTGTTCTAGTCCGCTCTTACAAAAGGGTGCAGTCTGCCTTTGTTTCAAATAATCTTTCTTCCAAGCGCTTCTAGGAGACCAATTCTGTAGAATTGTTACTAATGTGTTCCCTATTTAGCAAATAATCAGTAGGCGTGCAGTAGGAGAAGGGAATAGCTGCATGTATGCATTTTCATGCTAAAAGGAAGCTGGTGGGTAGGCTGCCAAACAGGTGGCTTTACCTTACCTTTCTGCAAATAAATGGAGTCATTCTAGGTTGGCTTACCTTACGATGGAGTGGAACAGAGAAATGTGAGTATTGACAGAGTACATACAAATAAAATGTAGTGCAGATGTTAAATTAAGGAAGTTGAAGTCTGGTGGGTTTCCACATGTGTGTTCAAGTCCAAAAGGTAAATATCGGTAGTATTTACAAAATCTTCCCTTAACCCTGAGGCTTCCCTAGTCTCAGAGTATCTTTGTTTCTGCTCAGAAATTCCAGTAGATGCTGAAGTACAGGTCAGCTCCACATTTGTTTAACACCAGAGTACCCTGAAATTCACAAGCTAACCTTTTTTTCTTGTTCTTTCTGGCTGATAAGTATGTGCAGACCATGCCTTGCCTCAGCCATGTATCTGCATTTGCACAGCACACAGGCTGTGAGTGTCCCTTCCTCTGAGAAAGTTTGAACCCACATCTCCTCTCAGGCTTGCATGCCATAAAGTAGAAATAGAAAGCTGCTTTGGAGAGTGAGATCATTTGCAGGCTGGTAGCAATGATGAGCAGCCGATTGTGAAAGGCAGTTGTTAGTGCTTATCACTTCCTAAAGCAGCCTGCCTATCTCTGCCTACTGAAGGCCTTTTGCTGTTTAGTCATATATAGTCTGGCTCTGAAGTCTTGTAATAGCACATCTCTAGAGATAGGGCCATATTAGAGAGGGCATACGTACATCGTGAGCCTCTTCTGTGCTCCTAAACTTTTGCTTCTGTGAGAAGGAAATAGAGGCAGAAGAATTCAGCTTCCCAGAACTGACTTGCTGGTATTTTTGCCTCCTTTATGGACTGTCATAAAGTAGCCAGACCTTGCCCCCAAATATATTTAAAGTCCTTGTAAGTGTTGATGTGCCGCCTCTTTTCCCTGGAGATCTTGTTTCTTAGCTGACCATCTGAGTCTGTATCCCACGTGAATAATTTGAGAGGGGAAGAAGTGATTAAGTCAAACACACAACGAAGAGAATTTAACATGGATATCCGTCAAAAGTTTGTACACTTGTAAAAATGTACTTTCAGGTAGCAGAGGCCTGCTTGATATCTCCCACTGTTTTTCTGCTTTCTTCATCAATTTTCTTAGAACAGGTTGCCTAGAGAATTTGTGAAACATCGATCTTTGGTCAACTCTACATCCAGGTAACCTGATCTGAATTCAGAGTTGGCCTTGGCTTCATCAGAGCATTAGGCTAGAGACCTCCAGAAGTCCCTTCAAATCTAAATCTTAATATAATTTTTCAGTTGCTGAAGAGAGCCCAGTTATTCCTTTCTGTACTTGTTTTAAACTTCCTTTGCAGCTTTGGGAGCTGTGTGCTTGAATGCTTGCCCACGTACTATGTATGCTGAGTTGGCACCTTTAACAAATTTGAGCACTATTTTTTTTGAGATTTGATAACCAAATGTGTACAGTACTGAAATAGATCATCCAGGAATATGCTAAGGGCAGTGAATACTGTTGTTTCCTCTTATTTTTGGCACATGTATATAAAAACTGGAGAACATAAATACCTCCCTGTAAAACTAGTGCAGTGTGGTTTTAGTTTGCCTGCATCTTCTGTCTTTATACCTGACTGGATTCTTCATGACTCGTCGTCTCACTAGTGGGCTGTCTTGCAGCCCTCCTTTAGAAAGAGATGTTAATGGGATTCCTAGGTCTTGGGAGAAAGCCAGCCTGACTGATGGATGTGTCTCTGACTTCAGTAAGTCAATCTGGCTGTTCTTTAAAGTACCATTAATGTGAGAGGTAAGTGTGACTGCGTTCAGATGGATGGATCCAAAGTAGAATACTCTGATTTTTCTAGGAGTATGCTTTTCTTGGCTCAATATAAAAGGGTACGATAGCATGTACTTTTCAAAATTGTGTAAGATGTTCAGAATTGGGTACATTCTCACACCAGACGAAAAGGGCCAGGATATGGACAGGGAGAGGCAGAAATTTAAGTAGTTATGGAAATGATTCCTATTGCACTTTTTTTGTTTGCTTGCATATTAGTATGTGTAGAGCATTAGCTTGTGTGACAAAAAAATTGTTGACAATCTTTCTGAATTCCTGCCTGAAAAATACTCTCATTCATCACTTGGGAGAAGATAGAACGCTGTGTTTGTTTCTGCTTAAAAACATCCTTAAAAACGCATTTGTGCAACAAAGGCATGTGTTCCTGTAACCTATCTGTACAAAATGCTGGCTGATGTGATCTCAAAGCTTCATGCAGCTATTGAGGCAGGTTGTACAAGTAGTTGCAGTAAAGGTGAAATGACTCATATTTTTTTTTTTTTTTTTTTTAAGAAATCACATGGTTTTTCTGGGGTAGAATCCACTGAAACAAAAACTTATTCTACAGATATATGTATATGTTTGCTGAAAACTTACTCAGGAAGGTTTCTCAGGTTCAGGGTAGCACTTCTGGATTGGTACCAAGGATCTGTTTAGATCCCCCAAGTTCCCTTTGGGATGCCAAACCCTGCCACTTTGGAGGATTGGCTACTTATTCCTTTCCATGGTTTGCCAAGTACCCCAGGTCACTTCAGGGAGTGTTGAGAGAAGGGGTGTTTAAGCTATAGAGGAATCTCAAATGTCAGTCCCAAATGAGTATGCCCCTGTTAGAAGGGTATACTGGGCAAAATGGTCTGTACCCTGACAGTGCACTCAGAGTCCAGTGGGCAGAGTCCAGAGTTTAATACTGAATCCAGCAGACCAGAACCCAGCATCACAGGCTGGAAGATTCCCAGAGAAGGGAGCTTGGGTTAGTTCATTGGCAACTGCTTATTTTGAGTGGTTTTCAGTATGTGTGATGCTCAAGGTGTCTGGCATTCACCTTCCTCCTCTCTTGTTGGCAGCTTCCAGGACTCAGAGGGTCCTGTGGCCCAAATATTGCAAAAGGGATTTGATTGTCCAGGTGGCTGTGCTCCCTTCCACAGTAAAACTGGGATTTCTGAAGCTGCTTTTCTTATTTTGAGTGTTCTGAAAAGACATACACTGAGGTATACTTGCATGAGTATACTTGTAATGAGCAAGACTGTGCAAGTTTCTAGTCTAGTTTAAAAAAAATAGTAAAATTCCTCCCCAAAATACAGAAAGATAGTGTTTGTGAATTTTAGAATCCAAAAATATGACTGTGTATTAGACCATGTGTTCTCTGCTCATGAGCACAGGATTGTTCTCTGTATGTCCTCAGTGATGTTAAGATGTCCTTCCTGGGCTGTGTGTCTGAATTGTCAAGACTGCCAGTCTTTATAGCAGTTTTTAGTTCCAGCTCTCCTGATTTGGAAATCTGAATGTCATTGACTGAAATCAGTGGAAAAGATGGACTGATGTCCGGACAACCAAGCACTCAAATTATGCCTTTAGTGACAGCAGGGCTGCCTGTGTCTCAGGAAGATTTTCTCTATCAAAGATTTTTCACAGTGTTCCAAAAGCCATTTTTAAAACCTTGTTACTACTTGATACTACTTGATATCAAGAGGAAATACTGAAGAGTATTTCTAAGCTTGTTCAGTGAGCTGATTATTAAAGTATATTGATTACTAGAAGTGCCATTTAAGAGTGCTAGCATTGATAACTTACTCCCATGGAAAATTATCATGACAAATCAAGACTTAAAATAGCTTAAGCAGAAAATAATAAATAGTGCCGGTTTTAAAGTCTGTTGTAGATAAACAGTAGGGTTTCATTTCTTCCTGATCATAATGGTTGCTGAAACCAAATTTGCTGTTAAGAACTCAAATAGTTCTACTTCTGTGCTTACTGTATTTTTCTTTTTCCTCCTTAGCAATGCAGAACCTTCTGAAAAAAGATTTTGCATGAATAGCTTTGTGGCAGATTTCGGAAGACCTCTAGAGTCGGAGAGGGTCTTTTCTCATCAAATAGCTGAAGAATCCCGGTCGCTTTTCCATTTCTGTGTTAATGAAGTGGAACATTTGGACAAAGCAAAACAAAGTCAGAAAGGTCCAGGTCTGGAGAGTAATATTCACTTCCAGGAAGTTCCCAGAAGCAGTGGAATGTTTGAGGGGGACCTAAATTGTCTTACAAAATTTAACATTCCAAACTTTGTGAACACTGAGCAGAACTCTTCACTAGGTGAGGATGATCTCCTCATCTCAGAGCCACCAATCATTTTAGAAAGCAAATCGGTCATGCAGTCTTCCCATCGGATCCTTGACTGAAAAGTCTTTTACTTGAAGGTAAACATTCCCATTATTGTCCAGTTTGAAGCCTTTCTTGGCCTTCTGGTATTTTGATAGAAGGTATTTCAGACCTGTGCTTTTTATTGTATGTAAGACTGGCTGTGCTGACAGAACTCAGTTTAGAGTTCTGTCAAACAAAAGCAAAACACTGATCCTGATGCCTTCTGTCTAAAGGTCTAAACCTTTTGCCCAACATTATTTTTGCTTCCTTTTTTTTTTTTTCCTTTGTTTTTAAATGACTGCTTATGTTCAGCTTCTGAAAGATACTGTAATGATTTGTGGGGACTGTGAAGGCTGGAGCGTGGCATTGGGAGGTGTATGAAAACTACTCCGCCAAGAAAAGCGTAAAACTCAAGTTAAGGCTGAAGCAAGGAATAAACAGGCAGCCCCTGGGGAGGTTCTGCAGCTTCTGCCCCTCCTGAAAAGGACACCTGAAACTGAGCAGCACAATGGATATCTGCTTGGCATTCACTTCAGCTTCTGATTCCTAACTGCTTTTTGGTGCAGGTTAAACCCAACTTACAAAGCTTATAGAAGGAATACCTTTCATATTAAATTGTTCTGTTTACAAAATGCTACCACCACCTGCTGCTAAGTAAAAACAAATTTGGTGCTTGTAATTATAGTACTTCAGAGTGACATTCTGACAGCTGCCCAGTGATGACCTGGAATTCATATGCTACACACAAACAGTAATTTGATTTTTTTTTTTTTTTTTTTAATTGCTGATGCAGATTTCCAGTTTGGTAAGTGCAGAATGAGTAGCTAAATCACAGGAAATCAGATAAAAACTGTTGTTCTTTTGCAGACAGAGTTACTATATGCAGATGGTGGTGGTATGTTAAGCTGGTGTTATGCTTTGCTTATAGGCTGAACCTTCCTATCCTTTTTGGCTCTATAAATGGCCCTTTCTTGAGTAGTGGGCCCGTGAAGGGCTAGCAGGCTTTGAGTTGTTGAGAGGACCAGCTCCAAAGGCACAGCTGAGCTGCACTTGCTCTATATTCTTTTTCAGTTGGGATGGTGTTGCAATCACAGCTGTTCTCCTAGGGAAAGGTTTATTAAGGGATTGAATAGATGTAATTTCAACCTTATTTTTTAGAGTAGGAATAAGGTTCTGAACCTTAGCCAGTACTTAAATTACATTTCAGCTTTCTTCAAGAGATGGGTAACTGATGGCCAAATGGTTTTAGGGCAAGCAAATAGGATGCAGAGGAACCAGGTTCAAAATCCTTTGCTGGATTTGGAGTAAGAGTGCTCTGCAGGAAGTTCTTAACTGAAATGAAACTAGTGGATTCAAGATCCTGTGCCTAACTGGGTTTTCTTGAAACTAACCTGCTTTGTGTGCAACGTGTTTGTGTCCGAGTGAAAAGGTAGCAATGGCCTGCTGATACGTTCTTCAGACACTTAAATGCTGATGAATTCATTTTTCCTTCAACTGACAAATAGAAAAAATAGTGAATGGGTTGTGAATTTGAAGAATACAAGGAGTGGGGGAAACCTCATTTCCTGTGCCCTTATTATAAACCACTTATACCTAGATTTCTTGTTTTCAACTGTAATTCTTGCACTATTCCTAGTGTTTAAAGTAGTGGGATTATTCTTAAAGCAAAGCAGAGCCTGTTTAAAACTAGCAGATTATTGTTGAAAATAGTTCCCAAGAGAAGACTGAAGTGAGCCCTGTTATAAATGAGCATAGCTGCATGGGTTGCAACATAGGTCTCCAGTATTCTGCTTCAGGTGCAGAAAAGGCCTCCTTTTACAGTAAGTACTTAACCACAAGTATGAAGGCTGTAGCTGGGGACTTTCCTTTTCTCTTCCCAAATTTAGACATTTGGGAAATCTGCCTTCAGAACGTGGCAACTTGTTCCTCCTGAGGCACCTCAAACAACTGTTGGCTTTGCCTGAACTGAAGCTCAATATTGTTCTTGTTAGCAAGCTCTGGGACTTCTATTAAATGTGGCTTTCATAGCCTATTTCTGGATGAGTGAGCTGCCTTCAGTGGTGTTTCATCTATTCTTTTTTATTTTTTTCCTTTGCCATGCTTGAAAATGGAAATACTGCTTAAATGAGGGGAAAATCTGTGGAGAATCCATCTCCTCTGCAATTGAGAAATGAAGCTTATTTTTAAAGCATTTAAAACTAGGTTTAAAATAATGCAGGTCTGGCTTTAGAAAAAGAGAAGCCTGCTGTTCCCAGTGGGCTAACCTAAGCTTTTCTTCCGCTACCTTAAATCTTTGTGGCTGTTGAGTGCATAACTGCTGCTTTGGGGAGAAAGGAGATGTTTTCATGTGTATGGATGCTGGTGACAATGCCTAGGTGAAAGGTATTTAATAAAATGATCAAGGGATAATACCAACTTAACTTACAACACATTTGAATTGTATTCTTATGTCTTTCTGAAGCACTTATTAGTCCTGTAAAGGGATTTAAGTGTTTGGTTCCTGCTTCTGTTTGTCCCTGATAGTTCTTGTACTCTTTCTATCTTATCTCCCTTCTACCTTTAAAGCCCTTCATGCTGCTTTTTACAGAAAAATAACCTGGCAGTTCCCACTCCACAGCTCCCACATGACTTCAAAAGCACTGTGGCAACAATACAGTCTGATTCAGATTTTTGCTCTGCCTCTGCTTTAGAGCAAAGAGAAACAGAAACTTTCTGCAGTTTTTAAAAGCAGTTATTTTAATGGCTGTTCTTTCTTTTTCCTTTTTAAGAACTAATAGACATAATGTTTTGCCTCAGAGGAAAGGCGATTGGTATAATAACCAGCTTTGTATAACATTTTTAAAAAAAAGAATCTTTTCCCAGAAAACCACTATGAGTTGGTTCACTATGAAGTGAACAGAAAGTGTTTTGACCAGGGTAGTCCTTCAAAATGAATACTCTGAATTTAATGGTGTTTGAAAATGGAATTATTGCAAGTTTTCTTACTGCTTGGGCTGTCTGTTTCAGAGCCTCTTCTCAAAATTCACTATAAATGCATCACCTGTGGTAGACTGAACTTCATGGAGAGTTCCCCTAAGATAAATACATATGTCTGTTTGCATAAATGTGTATTGTATTCTGTAAGAACTTACTAGCTCAAGTTATGTATTCCAGTTTTCAAAGGTGAATATTTGTGAAATGTTCTTCTGTGTAAACAAGTTCTAGTTGTGTACCTTTTTTTTAAAGAAAAACCCTAGAACATAAAATCAGAACATGCCTGCTCACAGAGAAAATAAATTGAAAGGTAAAACTATGAACTTCTCTACTGAAGTCCAGTGATATATCGTCTCTAAGGCTAAAAGGTGAATTTTGGACATGAGATATGTAGTTAGCTGAATGAAAGGCTAAACATTACCCTTCAAAGCTAGGAGAGGCCTTTCTGTTCAGAAGAGTCAGGGCAGTGTTTGATGCATGGCACCCTTCCCTGCAGAACTGGGTTTGCACAGCTAGTGCTAGTATACAGATCTGTTTTCCTTCTTTTTTCCAGAGTAGATTAAATACTGGATATAGTGGCAGACTTCAAAACATATTATGTTCTATCAAATAGTCTTCGTCCATGATAACATTTAATTTTTTACATGAACAATTTTGATGTGTATTTCAGAAAACTTGAGCACACTGCTTCTGTCTGCCATAAATGCCACTAGGAGACCTGATATTCTTCTGCACACTCTGTTTTCCTCTCTTGAAGCAAATGTCTTCTCTAGGTCACTGAGCCACCCAGCCAGTTGCTCACTTGATTTCCTGAAAGCTTCAAACATGACAATTCAAATTATTATACTCCAGCTGCTTTGCTGTAGCCAAACGAAGTCCAGCTAAACATAAGGCAATGATTCAAGGAAATTATGTTTACGATTCTTTTAATCCATTCATTATAATGCCTCCTGGAAATGCATAATGAAATAGGGCATAAGAAAAGGAAAAATATACTAGAGGAGTATATAATTCTGTTACTCTCTGAAAGATCCCACTGAAATCCTCAGTGGAACACAGTTTGAGCTAATGACCTGTTTTGTCAGCCTTTGCTCTGTTTCAGGGTATTTTCCATTTTCTGTACTGTTAAGACTGCTGGAGAGTTAAGAACTAAAAACTCTTTTAGCAGAGAAAACTTGGAACTTAGTGCTCCAAGAACACCGTTACTACAGCCCTTCAAGACCAGAGATAGTCTGTGTGTAGAGCACCCACTTAATGGTAAATGCCAAAACGCTAAACCCCATGCTTCAGTGAACGTACAACAACTACGTAAATACATGTGAGAATGTGGTATAAACCATATTATAGCTTACAGTAATGGTAAATAATACTGTCCCTGCTCAGTAAAATAGACTCAGAGAAATTAATTTGAAATTTGCTAGGAGCTGAATATAAGAATTTTAAAAGGTGTTTGAATGAACTACATGAACACTAAAGCAACCCCCTCTTGATGACCTAAGGATTATATGTTAGTGAGTTTCCAGCAACCAGAAATGCTTGCTGTACACCTTCCTGTCCTAGGCAGTGCCCTGGCATACCCATGCCCAGGACCTTGCCTCTCTGGGAACACCAGGGTTGCTGTAATTTAAAAAAATCTCACTTCAGGGTGCACATGTTAATACAGTGTACAAATTGTACAGAAAATAAATGGTAAGTTAAAATTATTTTCTGTTTTACCCTTTTCGTTTGCAAAACAGTCCCAAATCAAGAAAATACAGCATATTTATACATAGTTGATATTTTATCTACAAAGGATTATTATATTTACACATTTTATGAATACAGACCAATACGTCATTGTTGGAGTACAAAGCATCCACAGTAAAAATACTGAAAATACCTGAACATGAGACAACCAAGATTACTGTATTAATTGCCAACTGACCCATCTTTTTTTTTCATATCTATACATATGTGTATACACTCTCTGACTTTGTGTATGCTCAAAAAAAAAAATCCTTGCACTGCTTCTTACTGTCTGTGCCTATATGGTATAATTTGTTACACTGTTTTGTTCTTTGTGCATGCTCAGTCACATATTTATATAAGCCAAAATGCATGTTTATTGCTGGTCCCTGAGGAAGTATGATACATAAATACATATACACAGATGGGAACTATTTCACATTTGACTTAAATGCAAGCATTTAACCAATACTGCAGGAACCTGAAAAGTACATTCTAGCTTTTATCTTCTCTTTGCCCTAAATAAGTATAGTTGATTGATCTACAACTTCAATATATGTGCTACAGACAATTCCTAAGGAGTTGCAGTGCTAAGACTTCAAACCAGTAATTTATTGATTTTATTGTTTGAAAAACCTGTCATTACAGCCACCAACTAACTAGCTATCTTGAATTTTCTTCGCTATAATTTGACCTACTGCTGTTCCCTTTTCTGTCCTCTTAGCAGCAGGTTTTTCATAGGACAAGTGTAATAGCTATCCTCATCTCCCCTCCCCAGTCTCCTCTCTGGAGCAGGGCAGCCCCTCTGGGTCCCAGGGTTCCTAAGGCTACATTTTCTAGATGATTGCTCATTGTTGTTTTCCCTCGAGTTGGTCCTTCCTTTTTTTTGAAACAAGGGACCATAAGTTTAGCACACTGAAGTTACATGTTAGTGATGCAGTAGGAATTGCTCCTGTGCTATCTAGTATCTTACAGGCTCTGCACTTAGGTGTATAACTCCAGCAGGGCATAAAAGGAGAGGGAGAAGGCAATGGTCTTTCTCACATTCAGCTTGTTACCTGCTATGATACCTGTCAGTTCAGCAGGAAGTTATATCCACATTCTGTATTTGGGTGGTAGATTATTCCTGCTTAAGCATGCTAGTCTCCTTTGAAGACCATTGCATTTTTGTGTTTGTGTTTTTTGTTTTTTGTTTTTTTTTTTTTCTGGCTCCTTTTCCAATTTGCTCAGTATTTTAACTCTAAATCTGCCCACCAACATATCCCTGCAGTTGTGCTTTAGTGCATTTGATTGGCCTCTGTATTTGGTAAAGATCATCTATGAAGATGGTACCCTGGCAGATCTGGAACAGCCCCTTGTAAAAATCTTAGTACAGCCTTCCCTTTTAAAAGGGATCCCAATAACTACCCTCATACTCTATTTTACAGGCTTTTTCATATCTGCCCCATAACAATTCAGCTAGACCACTCCGCCATCATTCTTACCAGCACAGTTGGAAATATCTGCAGAGTAAACAGAGAATAATTTGAATCTGAGCATCACCAGAGAATGCCTGCTCTGCTCCAGCCCTCCAGTCATTCACAGAGTTGAAAGGGGTCTTAAAGATAAGGGAAGGAACGTTTTATGAATTGGAGGGAGAGAAGCAAAATGTTGGAAAAAAGGATTTTCATGCCCTACCAAATGAAAAATAGTAACTCTATATAGTACAAAATACAAGCCAAACAGTGTATTACTCAAATTGTTCACGAAGGAACCACTATAAGCCAAGTTCTAAACAAAAGTTAAAAATATTTAGGCATGTTCCACAGTATCTGAAAAAGCATCAAATGGAATGTCTCAGTGGTAACTGAGTTTATGGAATAACCTCCATACTCCTAGTATTTTTTTAAAATGGCATGTAACTTTATTCCTAACAAAATACAACATAGATTATGACTGGGGTCTTGCTACAAGCAAGATTCCAGATAAGATCAGATTGTAATTCAATTTACAAGTGTTACATTAATGATTTTCAATATTTGCTATGTGTAACTTTGAATATTAAAATTCTGCTTCTCTAATCAACTCCTACCTAATCATGTCTTCCAATAGCTGTCTGTCACGCTGAATCCACTGGAATTAGATGCAGGAATAACAACCCCTTGTTTCTGTAGTTCACGTAAAACATCTAATATTGAATCCAATTCCACTCGAAATTTCTCCAGTTCTTGATTCTTCCGTTGTGCCAGCCTTCGCCACTTCTCAACCTCATGGGTTTGCCTTGCTTCAGTCATATGTTGGGTTAGTTGGGTTGCCTGCAAATTAGAAGCAAGTCAGCATTGTGACTTCCTAGTCAAATACTCAGCCAACAGTGCCCCTTTGCAAAAATATGCCACTCCCTTACATTTGATGCTCTGTCTCAAAGCCCAGTGCTCACGTTAAGTGGAAACAATTTGTTCTGAATATTACAAAAATCATTCTGATAGCAATGAATTCCTTTAAATATCTGCATTAATGACAGAAGGGTAGAAATCCATTACTGACTAATGAACCTCTGGAGAATTTAACTTATCCTCTCCAAAGCAGCAATTAAAAGTTTGAGTATTTAGGACAAAGCTGAGCATATAACATAAACCTCTCTGTAATCAAAACGAACCTTTTGAATTGCCATTTAAATGTGTTAATTAAAAGAACACTCTGCAAGAGAAATAAACCAAATCTGAATGACATGTTCTGGGCTACTACTGTACTTTTAAAAACCACAAGTTCTATGAATGATCAGAAAATATCCTGTAGTCACAAAGGTCTGAAGCTGCTGCAGATAAAAATTTGAATTAATTTTGACATTGATCCATGGATTACCCAAAATAAAAAGTGTCACAGGATACCAAAATCTTCACACCACTATTAACTGTAATAGATTCTTTAAGAAAAGCTCTATCACTTAAAGGCCATAATTATTGTATCTGTAGTTTGATACAAAGGATAAACTGCTATTTCTTTCTTCAGCAATTAGTTTTTCTACATTGTGGGAGACTGTTTGGTGCCCCACTGCAGGTGATTAAAGGTGCAAAACTAGGACAAACAAAACCCAAAGCTTAATACATAACAAGGCTAGTAGCACCAGGAAAGATGAAATTACTTAGAAGTAATTGTTGCGAATACTATTATTTCTGGTTTTTTTTAAATACATTACGAAACATCTTAGTAAATACTATAGGTCAGGGAATGAATTCAGTGGAGATGGATCACAGACTAGGCAGCAGCAGACACTTTACAGAAATGGTAAAGAAATTCTCACATACAAAAGCAAATGAATAGTATAAACGAGTAACTGTATTACAGTTGCCTTTAGCAGGACAGAATGTGAACAAAAGTAATAAAGTCATCAGTGGTGGCAGGGTTCCTTCTTAATCCAGTGACTTGTTTTAGGCACAGTTCTTTTGGGGAAGAAAATGAAACATCTGATGTAGAAATGTATGAGAATAAAACCTCCTATCACCAATAATTCTGTAGATAAAAGTATTCCCTGAGATCTGGTTTCAAAACTGTAGAACAAACTCTACAAACTAAGAACTACTACAGCTTTGATGATCTTCCAGTCCAACTGCCCTTCTTTGATTTCCTATCTTTAAGGTCCCTCCCAACCCAAACCATTCTATGTTTCTGTGATATATTTAAGTAAAACCTAAGTTAAAACACTAATGAAAGACAGTCATATATTTAAGTGATGAAAGTGTTGAGAAAAAAAATCTCTGTGAACTAGAAAACTGTTTCCAGACAATACAAACTCCTCAGATGAAAAATCAGGATGGAGGCCATGACATAAAATAAGATGAAAAAAAAACAATGCAAAATTGTTTTACCCATTCAAGGGATACAAATGTCAGATACAAGAAGCTGTATCACAAAGATCCAACCTTCAAAATCCACATTTTTTAGTTTGTGGAGAATAAAGGTTTTTTTTTGTTGTTGTTTCAGGTATTAAAACCAGTATGTGGTAAACTGCTACACCATGTTTCTACACTTTTAATGAAGCTTTTCTGCATGGGAATTCTAGGACTAGAAAATAAAATTACAGTTCAGTTGAGGAATATATCATAGCTTAACAAACTCTGCATTACAAACTCTCGTCAATTTTAGCTGGCTTTCATTGGGTAACTGAAATATGAAATAACCAAATGATACAAGGGACTTCAGAGGTCATGTGGTCCAACCCTCTGCAAAAGCAAGGCCTCCTTAGATCAGGTTGCAAGGAAGTTACGCACCTGATACCCAAGTCACGCACAAGTGATCTTAATTACCACAGCAAGGACGTGCTGACTAGCACTGCCTCTACATTCACTGCCTCTACATTCACTTGCATCAGCAGACACCAAAGACAAAACCATGGCTGTATCAAAAAGTACTTGCCCCCCTGCAGTGTGAGCTAAATGAGCCAGTACAGATACCATAAAATTACACTTAAACCAATAAATTGCTCTTGAGACGTAAATGCAGAAATACTCTGGTCCACCTTTCGAATTTCTTGCTCTCTTTCTGCATGTCTGGTCTCTATATGCTTGATTTTCTTTTCCAGGCACAAGAAATGTTTCATTTCAGGACTCTGGCTCTCTTTAGCCTCTCTCAGTTCTTCCAACAATTTTGTCACCTACAGTTTGAGAGAATTGATGAAAATTGTTATCATTGTGTTAAGTAGGGTATAAAACAGATTCCTTTCAAATCGTATTTGCATTGTTTAATCATTCCATTAAAATGCTGCAGAAAGGAAGACATAAAAGAGAAATCTCCTGTATTCAAAAGCTTAAACAGGGGCTCAGGGACTTAGATTAGGATCTTTCATTTGTAAGAAGTGGCCTGAGGATATGAAAATCTAGTCCTTTTTGATAAATCCAATTCTGTTCACAATATGTTATGAGGTGATTATTCACAGTCAATTTTTATAGTTCTTAACATACTAAAAAATTAATAGAGAATATTATGATTAGATGTTCTTACACAATTCCTTCTCACACCCTGGATAAAGATCAAATATAAAATGTACCAGTGTATTTCTAAGGAATAAATTAAGAAAAGACACGCTGCTAACACACGATTACAAACCCCCTTTGGTCTAATAATTGCCAGATCAAATCAAATTTACTAATGACTTACAACTGATTTCCTAATCCTCCAGAAAGTCAGGTAAGTTTTCTTATAAATCCCTACTGGTTTATTCTCATTCTTTGCCTATTTTAAGTAACTTGGCATTTCTTCATGTAACATCCTAAGTCTTTTTTGGTCACTTTCTTAATGTGTATAAGTAAACTAAAGTGAAAGCTTTGCAGTTTTTATCCTTTATTATAACCCCTACCCAATATACCTGCAAACTGCTAACCCTCTACAAGCACTCAGCCATCCTTGGCTCTCTGCTGCTGAATTCAAGCATCTGGAAGCATTGTGTACTTCATAAGATGTTGCCACTCTTACTGAGAAGTGACTCCAAGATGGCTTACTATTATTTCAATTTTTTTAATGTGGTTTTCTAAAATAACAAGGCCTATGTTATTACATTTTTCCTGTCCATTTCTCCAGCAGCTTTGAACCTGTGGGTCAATTTCAGCCACATTTGTCAGAGGAACTGAAGTCTTAGTTTCATAAGTTCTGTGAAAATAAGTGTCTGCTGCTTGTCTGCTAAGCTGCCCCACTGAAGGAAAGGGCTGCTGCGTGATCTCAAGTACATAACTAAATTCAAGAACAATTCATGCAGGAAAGATATTATGAGGGGGAAAAAGCCCCAGGAGAAAATAAGCTCATCTCAGAAACAGAACTATGTTAAATACAAAGCTGTGCTACATGCAAGCTGTTACACAAGAGAAGTAGATAATTAATGGAAGACATCCAGGAACAGCATTTCTGAAATTAATATTCAAATAGCAATCGTCCAGTGGGACTCAGAAAAAAAGTTTGCCTTTTTTGAGGTATCACCATTTTAGACAGAGGACTCCCAATCCTATTACAAATGGTAGTGCTTTTCCCTATCATGACTAATTACATTTGCAGGTTTGGTTGCCAAACCAGGACACCATTTAATGCTTAAAATGCATTTTAAAAGCAACACAGATTGTTATTTAAATAAAGCAATCATACTAGAGGGCAAAAGCAAGGTTTTTTCTTTGATGTTTCTCTCTGTATAGTCCTGCAATGATTTTTGTAACAAAGGCATTTCATTACATTTTCTTAAATGCCAGTACCTCGAACTCAGCCTGTAACATGTAGGTCAGACAGGATGACCATCCTCTTAACTATCAATCACTGTCATTAATAATCTGTAAAGCAAATGAGCACAGAAGAAACAAATCTGTTGAACGACATTTGTCTCATTATACTCTCGCCCTGTCTTCCCAGGAGAAAGTATTATATATACACTGAGGTCATTGGAGTGAAACAAGCTTTGTATGGAAAGGCAACATGTATCATTAGGTTCATAATATGAACCCAAAGTCTCAGCCTTTATTCTGCAAATACAGAGCTTTTTTAATAGGAGATCTTTCTTCTCTCCCTACAAACCCTCAACTTTTCTATAAATACTTCACAACAGAGGTGGATTTTTTCATGGATAGGATAAATACTGAATGAGTTTAGTGAAACTAAGATTACTTAAGTATGTACTAAACAATTACTGATAATTCTTTCATTCCTTTTAAGGGCAGCAAACAAGATTAAATGTCTGGAGTTCTCAGTCCCTTACAGAATAGAAGACTTTTTTAAATAACTCTTGCAGGTTAATTACTGTATGATCAAAATGAAGTTAAAATAAATTAGCGATGTTCATACATCAAGGAGATGATGAATTAAGCATAGGCACAATGCTAAGACAGGCTAGACCCTCCTCCTGACCAGGAGGTGATTGAAAAAAAAAAAAAAAAAAAAAAAGAAAAGATCAGCAGCATTTTAAGAATGACAAAAGCATAGCCAATCGTTCAAAAAGCTTGAGCTGAAAGACAAACAGCAATTTTACACAATATTAACCCAAAAATGAAAACATGAACAAGTAATTTTTAGACTATATGCTCTTAAGAGAAGATTTGGAAAAACCTCGATACCTCTCTCACAAACCAGTGAATTGCAGAAGAACTATTACAACTAACCTTCTCAAGAGACCTCAAGTTTCATAGATATCAAAGGAGAAAACCAAGAATATAATTGCCTAAGTCAGTTTTATGGCAATGAAGGATGAAAAAAGGAAGGCTTTATCTGAACAAAGAATTTGAAAACAATAATACAATATCCTCTTAATAAAGAAAAAGTCCTGTGGTTTACTTACTACCCATCACAGCTCTCAAAGAAGAGGCTATGAATGCTTGGATTCACCTGCTGTTCTATTTTCATACAGATGTCAGACATTTATTATAATTAAAAAAAAAAAATCAAAGGACGTCAAAGTTCCACCTTCTGTGCTGTACATTAGAAAAATATGTTGTATTTTCAGGTATAATTGATGTAGAAGCAACTGACAAAGATACTGTTCCTAAGACTTATTTCCTATATATTATTTGGGGCTTTACAAGAATGAAAGCGAAAACTTTTATTAGTATAAGGTACACCCAACCCAAATCTATATATACCTCTTTTTGTAGGAGTTCCTCTCGCATTTGTGAAACTAGAAGGGCTTCCTGATGTCTCTGTTGTTCACTGATTTGTTCTTGGAGATGTTTTATTAATATCTACAAAAACGTTAAAAATAGTCATCATTAACATAAATACCCATGACAACATGTGAAGACCTATACAGGAAAAATATACCAAAAATATAATCAGTATTGTAGTACTGCAGGTATAAGTGATGTATATATTAACAATACTACCTCTAACACGTCTGCATGTGTGCTATTTAACAGTCCTCTGCGTGGATTGTGAAATAGTGCACATGTACATATATAGTATATGAAAACAAGTCTCAATCTTCAACTTACTTTCCTCAGTTAAAAAAAGTTCTGAAATAATCTGAATGCAATAGCTCTTTCTACCTTCATACCACGTGTAAAACTTCTCCCAAAATTTTAATGCACAAATATAATCACAGGCCCAAGTCCTCACAGGGGACTTCAACCACTCCGATACCTGCTGGAGGAACAACACAGCACAGCATAAGCAATCCAAGAGGTTTCTAGAGAGTATTGATGACAACTTCCTGACCCATGTGACAGAGGAGCCACTGAGGAGAGGTGCTCTGCTGGGCCTTAAATTCACAAACAACGAAGGGTTTGTTGGGGATGTGAACATCAAACGCAACCTTGGCTGCAGTGACCATGAGATGGTAGAGTTCAGGATCCTGAGAGAAGGGAGCAAGCCAAAAAGCATGACCCCAACCCTGGACTTCAGGAGAGCAGACTTTGACCTCTTCAAAGATCTGCTTGAAAAAATCCCATGGGATGAGGCCTTGAGGGGGAAGAGGGGTCCAAGAAGGCTGGTCAACGTTCAAGGATCACCTCTTCTAAGCTCAAGAGCAGTCCATCCCAACAAGCAGAAAGTGAGGCAAAAACACCAGGAGGTCTGCATGGATGAACAAGGAACTCCTGGCAAAACTCAAAACATAAAAAGGCAGCATACAGATGGTGGGAACAAGGACAAGTAACCTGGTAGGAATATAGACACACTGTCTGAGCACGCAGAGATGCGGTTAGGAAAGCCCAAGCCCACTTGGAACTGATTTTGGCGAGACTGGCAAAGGCAACAAGAAGGGCTTCTGTAAGTACCTAAGTGGCAAAGAGAAGACTAGAGAAAATGTGGGCCTGCTGATGAATGGGGCAGAGGCCCTGATGACCCAGGACATGGAAGAGGCTGAGGTACTGAATGCCGCCTTCACCTCAGTCTTTACTGGCAAGACTGGCCTTCAGCAATCCAAGGCCCCAGAGACTAGGGGGCAAGTCTGGAAGGAGGAAGATAGATACACCCTTGGTGGAAGATGATCTGGTCAGGGAATACTTATGCAAACTGCACATAAGTCCGTTGCCCTGATGAGATGCAACCATGTGTGCTGAGGGCAAATGTCACTCCTACCTTCAAAACAGGCAAGAAGGAGGACGCAGGGAACTACAGGCTAGTCAGCCTCACCTCACCCTGGGAAAGTGATGGAGCAACTAATCCTGGAAACCTGGCAAGCACATGAAGGACAAGAAGGTGATCAGGAGTAGTAAGCACGGATTCACAAAGAGGAAGTCATGCTTGACCAACCTGATAACCCTCTTATGATGAAATGACTGGCTTGGCAGATGAGGGGAGAGCAGTGGATATCGCCTACCTGGATTTCAGCAGCAAGGCTTTCAACACTGTCTCCTGTAAGACCCTCATAAAGGAGCTGATGAAGTATGGGTTGGATGAGCAGACAGTGAGATGGATTGCAAACTGACTTAAATGGCTGGGCCAGAGGGTGGCAATGAGTGTAACAAAGTCAAGTTGGAGGCCAGTAACCTGGAGGGGTGTGGTGTGTAGAATTGTCAATTCTAGGTCTGGTCCTGTTCCAACATCTTCATTAATGATCTGGACGATGAGGCAGAGCACACTCCCAGCAAGTTTGCTGATCATATAAAACGAAGGAGTGGCTGATACACCAGAGGGTTGTGCTGCCATCCAGGGGTTCCTTGACAGGCTGGAGAAATGGACTGACAGGGACCTCATGAACTTCAACAAAGGGAAGTACAAAGTCCTGCTCCTGGGAAGGAACAACACCAAGCACTAGTATATGCTGGCAGCCAACCCAGCTGGAAAGCAGCTTTGCAGAAAAGGACCTGGGTGTCCTGATGGACACCACATTGAACAAAAGGCTAATGGTATCCTGGGCTGCATTAGTATGAATGTTGCCAGCTGTTCAAAGAAGGTGATCCTTCCCCTCTACTCAGCTCTGGTGAGGCCACACCTGGAGTACTGTGTCCAGTTCTGGGTTCCCCAGTGCAAGAGACGTGGAACTACTGGAGAGAGTGTGCAAAGGGCCACTAAGATGATGAAGGGACTAAAGCATCTCTCATGAGGAAAGGCTGAGACTGAGAGAGTAGGGACTGTTTAGCCTGGAGGAGAGGAGGCTCAGGGGGATCTTATCCATGTTTACAAATATCTGAAGAGAGGGTGCAAAGCCAACAAAGCCAGGCTCCTTCTAGTGGTATCCAGTGACAGGAGAAGCAGCAAAGGCCACAAACTGAAATACAGGAGGTTCTGTCTGAACACAAGGAAAACTTCTGTACTGTGAGGATAACCAAGCACTTGTTTGGGTCTCTAAGCCCAGACAGGTTGTGGAATCTCCCTCCTTGGAGATATTCAAAAGCCATCTGGACATGGTCCTGAGCAGCTGGCTCTAGATGACCCTGCTTGAGCAGGGGGTTGGACAAGATGACCTCCAGAGCGCCCTTCCAACGTCAGCCATTCTGTGATTCTGTGAATACAGTGGCACAGGCCCATTTTCGAAACAATAGATCCTACTTCAAAGAAAGATAAAGTTTATAGTAATCTAGAAAAAAATAACTTTAACAGATATCTATACATGATCAATGTATCTACTGTATCTTACCTCTTGTGTTGAAATTCTGCTGTTTAGTTCAGCTACTTTAGAAGTAGAATACTCCTTTGCGTGCTGGCAAAGAATCTTCTCCACTTCCCTCTGATGGGAAGCTTTCAGAGATGCAACGTGTTCTGCTGTGTCTTCCTGTATCCTGAATGGAGTGACAGGAAAATAAGATACAGTAAAGCAGCTACAGACAGTTTTCAAAAATGCAGCGCAGTTTCTCACTTGAACATATAAAATACCAAAAATGTTCAGGGTGGCATATCTTTGAAATTTCATAACAAAACCTCGCAAGATAGCACCACCATTACTTCTGCTGCTCTGGAGGGATGACAGGGTGGGAAGCCCACAGTATTGGATGTGTGCCTCATTTAACTAGAGGCAGCTAGAAAACAGAAAACTCAGCCTATCACCTATTTTGCCTCCTCTTATAAGAAAAAGGAGAGAAAACAGGTGCTTTTAAATCATAATGCAGCTGTTCCATTTCAGGCATCTATTTCAGAACAGAGTGTGTTGCAATCTAAATATGCCAATTTCCTCTGCTTTGACTATGAAGGGATCTAAGGGAGACTAGGTGAAGTGTAAAGTTTCTACAGTTGGTCAAGCAAATCCCACTGAAAGCATACCCCACTTTGAAAGAAAGTATGTGTACCAAATATTAATGCTATACAACACAAATACAAAGCATCTAAAATGCAACGATTTTACTGAGATCTTTTTACTCAAAACCATGATGAATTGTAGCATTAATAAGAAGGATTAATATAGGTTTGCCTGTAGAATCACGACAGTGCACTGCTCTAAAAAAAAAAAAACAACCCACCAACCAAAACACTCAAAAAAACCCCCAAAACCAAAAACAGTAAAAATGAAATTTACAGAGAACGTTGGCCAAGTATAAGCTAGCTTCAAATATGGCTGACACGTTAATGTGTCACTTCAATCCTGTATCAGCCAACACTTCAACGAGGTTTTTAAAGGAACACATTGACATTTACCTTCGTATGTTATTTTCAGAATAAGCCAGTGTTGCTTGAGACTTCACCCTCTGCTGGTTCATTTCTAGCGACAATCTTTCTAGCTCCTCTTTCAGCTGTGCATTTTCTTGCAGAATTTCCAAGAGATTAGAATCAGAAAAGGTATGCGGCTGGTATATTTTGTCATCGTTGAAAATGCTTAGAAAGGGTTCACTGTTGCTGGAATTCCTTTTATCTGTTGCTGAGGTATTCTTTTTCAAGATCTCTGTAGAGTTTTCCTTATTATCGGTTTTATATCTCAAATTATTATCAGACAGCATCACCATCCTTTCTTTTTGAAGTTTCTCTACAGTTTTTGTAAGGTCTTGTATTTCTCTGTTTTTGGTGACCAGTTCTTCATTTAGCTTTAAGAGTCTGTCTTTTGTGTTACCTTGTTTCATTTGAAAGTCTGTGGACTCTAAGTCTTTATTATCGTTTTTACTTCTGAGTTTTAGTTGGGAATTTTGACTTTTAAGGTTTTCAATTTCTGTCTGGAGGTTTTTAATGGTGATCTGATGGGTTGTCTTTAGATTCTGAAGCTCCTGTTCAAGTTCTGTAGAACTGGCTTTATCACCATTCAGTTTTGGTGATTCACTCATAAATTTGTAGGCAAGTAGTCGCTCAAGCTCTACAAGTCTTTGCTCATACTGTATCTAAGGGAGAGGATTGGGAGGAGGGGAAGAAAAAGCAGTTTCCTCAACTGTACTTTTATTATTAGCTCTTCCTATTATTCTTTAAAGTTACTGCACATCTGAAGCAGGATTTCACAATACGCATCAGTATTACTAACAACACTATTCAATTAGTTCAGAAATTACTGAGTGAAAAAAATTATGTGAAGCAAACTTAAGTCTGCTGTAAAACAGAATTACTCAAAACATTTACTACAAAGTAATCCTCTACTCACAATGAATGCAGTAACTATGGGAAAGAAAATTAAATTGACAAGAAACTATTTCATTTTTATATAATTGAGTTCTCTTCAGACGTTACCAACTCAGACAGGCAAAGTAACATTTTAATATAGCAAGAAGTCTTTAATTTTTAAAAAATCTGTCATTATGTATTTGCCATATGTCAGTTTGCAAACATTACTGTCACATGCCTCAAAATTGTACTTCACATTTTTAAAAACATCTTAAATTTTAACAGGACAGATTTTTATTTATTTATAAGTATGAATATACAAGTATGAATTCAGAGAGACAGAGAATCTTTCTTCCTAATGAGCTGAGGAAAACCTAACCCTTCTTAATAGGCTGGACAGCCTCTGAGGAAAGCACAACTAATTATTCACATAGAGAAAAGGAGGAACAACTGGCCAATGCTTTCCTTTCCTGCTCATTAAGCACCTGTGCAGTTCACCTTTTCCTTGAAGTAAAATGCCAGACTTACATGGTTCCTAACACAAGTCTTAAGACTCACTATCATGTATTTTTTGGCTAGAATGTTTAGTGTTCCCAGATATTCCCTGCAGAAGTGCCCAATCAGCAGCCCTTGGAAACCACAGCCTTTGGTACAGCAAGGAATTAGGTAAGCAGCTACTCTGACCCACGGGATGAAATCTACTTATCCTAATTGTATGAAATAAATTATTATGCGTCAAGAACTTGTCCTCTCAGTTTCAATACTACTCTAACAATTTCAATGCTCTTTTTATCTTAGGTGCTGAAGCTCCTGAAATTCTGTTTATAAATTATTTGAGTATTTTTCCCCTTGAATGTGGTCTTTGCCTTCAGTTTTCACCACTACTCTGTGTTAGACCCCAGTAACTTTGTGACCGTTACTTGCGGAGTAGACTACTCGACAAGCCTCCAACTTTTACCTTTATTTTTTGAAATTGCTGCTCCATGGTACGGAGACTTTTTTTAGCTTCATCATCTTTACCTTCAAGTTCCGTTTCTAACTTTTTTATTCTTCTCTCCAAAAAATCAACTGTGTTTGTTTTAGCTGAAAGATCATTAGTTTTCTCAGCAGCAGCAGCAGCATAAATCAAAGCAGGCAAAGAATTTGGATATCTTCTTTTTAGAATTCCTTCCATTTCTCTGATCTATCAAAAAGAAAATTAAGTCAGAAGTCAAAAAGAATAAAGTTCTAATGAAAAGTAAACTGAAATAAGTGACACAATGTTAACAAATGTCATCCACTTAAGCTGGGTGAAGAATGAAAACTAGAGATGCATATGTTGAGATTTTTTTTACATTGTTTACTTTTATGTTTTTGTTTACAGAAAAGCAAGACTCATCATCTCTCACTGATTGACTTATACCTCATCTTAAAATATTGCTCTGGTCTTCAGATTGCCATGTCAAATGGACATTTTTTTACTTTTTTAGCACTTAAGTTGTATATGGCTCTTAATGCTGTTAAAGTATCTGCTTTTTTTTTTTCCTGAACTTACGTACATGTTCTACTTTTCCAGCTGTTACAGACATATTTCATAACAGTATTGAAATTATTCTTCCAATAATAGATTATATGCCTTTTATTTTGGAGTCTGCAATAAAATAAAACTAACACCTTCCATGCAAGACTAATAACAAGTCTCTATTTTCTCTATGGATAAGATATTCTTTGCATTAGAATACCACAGAGGCTCTTTCCCATTTTGTCCCACCTCCCTCCCAAATGCAGCTGCCATCTCCTAAAACTCAGAAAGGCCCACTTCCACCTGACTTTTCCTCAGTAAAAACATGGATTTTAAGGTCTTTGCTCCCCCAATTTTGATGAATCTTGTAGGAATCCAATAAAATTTAAACCCTTACTCTTGAATCAACTTGGTTGAAATTGGTCATAATGTTAAGGGGTTACCGAACACAGACAAAAGGACTCTTAGAAGATAAACAGCAAGCTGTGTGTGCTTTTGCCCTCTTGCCCCTTTCCAAGAAACTCTAAACAGTATTTCAATGTTAAAGGATTTTAAAAGGGATATCAGTAAATAGTTTATTAGAACATAGTAGCAGAAGAGCCCTTTGTAAGTAAATAATTGCAGCTTTTTGTGTTGAGTGTTCCATAGCACAAGTTACTTTATCATAGGGCTTCATTCAATGCTTTATTCCTTATGAAAGGGCTGGTAAGTGTTGTAAGAGACCTTATGTGAAATAACGTTAAACGAAACACAGTTCTATTATTGTGTACTTGTCGCTCAAGATCCTGAATCCTTTTAGCATCTGCTGCTCTGTCTCGCAAACGTTTCTTCTGTTGCACACACTGATCTCCAGCTTCAGCTCTGAGCTTCTCAACCTATCCAATTTATGAGAAAATAAACTGAAATACATATTCAGAGACATTGTCCTGTAGTACAAAGGTAAGCATTTCAAACGCACATAATATAATGTAAGTATTCTGCAACTTAAGAACTGGTAATAGTAATTTCTGTACTAACTGATTCTTCAAGTTCTTAAACTAAATTACAGCTTCTTCAAGCTACTTAAGATCAAAAGGAGCTGAAACTAGCTACAGAAATCTAGAAGAGAACTTCAACTCTGGGACATTCTTGTCTTCAGACCAGTAAATCTGCTTCTTTCTACCACAGTTCCAGTATGCAAGCTTGGTTAATAAGCTATGATATGAAGTACTACAGTATATTACATGAATTCAAGGTGAGTATTAAGGAAATAGTTTGTGATTTGCAAGGCTATGCTCTGTGATGAGACATAGGAACAGCCAAAAAGCAGTGTTATGTTGCGCCTAAATAAATGCTGACTCCCATGATCAGAGGAAGGAACTGGATAGCTAATGCTCCTGTGCTCCCATGAAGACTTGAAGACTCAAAGATTTCATCTAAAAATTGCATTTCCTACCTTTATCAGCCACTATGATCACTGTACAGGGATATTACACCTTTCACAGTTGGAAGTATTCCTGTCTTGATTTCCCTCTCACATTGACAAAGTTAGCATAAGTAATGCTTTTATGCCAGCATAGTTTGACTAATTTGATTTTTCTCTCTGAAGTCAAAGCTCTTCATTGTTTTTAAACACCAGTCCATCATGGAGAAAATGCAAATAAAAATATTTTCTTTCACAGCAATGATAGGCTGATCGAAGTTTGATGTTGGTGTTTAAGGGATCTCTTTCCCTGGCTGCTCCTTCAGAGGCTCCTCCTTTCATCTGTGATCTCTTTAATAAAACACCATGCAAAAATTCCAAGATCATTTTATCACTGGTAAAATTCTTTATTTCTATCACAGAATCAATCAGGTTGGAAGAGACCTCTGGGATCATCGAGTCCAACCATTGCCCTGACACCACCATGTCAACTAGACCATGGCACTAAGTGCCATGTCCAGTCTTTTCTTAAACACATCCAGAGATGGTGACTCCACCACCTCCCTGGGCAGCCCATTCCAATGACTAATGACCCTTTCTGAGAAGAAATTCTTCCTAATGTTCAACCTGAACCTCCCCTGGCAAAGCCTGAGGCTACGTCCTCTTGGCCTATCGCTAGTTGCCTGGGAGAAGAGGCCGACTCCCACTCCACTACAACCTCACTTCAGGTAGCTGTAGACTGCAATAAGGTCACCTCTGAGCCTCCTCTTCTCCAGGCTAAACAACCCCAGCTCCCTCAGCCGTTCCTCATAGGTCATACCCTCAAAGGGATTCATTCTATGAATCTTAAGTCAAATCTACTGACAAGCAGGCAATCCAAATCTCTGAACTATTCAAGATTCATGTATTAGTTTTGCTTGCTTTATATTTCGAGTGTTTTGGCTTTTTCCTCCCTACTATGGCAACCAGAGAATTTTTCGAAGAAAAAAAAAAAAAGGATTTAGAACAAGTTCTTAAGAGAAAAAAATAAATGTTGCCTATGCTACAATGGAGTAAAAAGGAGGAAAAGAGAATGACAAAGAGGGATGTTCCAAGTTGTTAATGTAACAATGTACTTCCTTTTCTTAGTGAAGAAATGTGCAGGTTTTAAGGAAACACACTACTTTTGTTTCCAGAGGCATCATCAAGGTGTCCAATATAAGCAAAACCAGGTTTTAAGCATTATGCACTTGCAATTCTCACTGCATATGCAGTAATATCTATTTTGGATATAAAGACTCCACATTTGATTTAAAGCTTATCGAGAGTTTACATGTGTTTTCTTGAAAAAAAAAGCTGATTATGGACAGAATTACATAATACTCATCACTAGAAAAGAAATAAAGTTTCAGCTTCTTAGATAAAGCTAGATATTACCACCTCTCGTTTTAGTTTCTCAATTTCTTCTCTTGCATCTTTAAGACGGGCTGCATCTTTATCCAGAAGATCTTGATTTTCTGCATACCACTGAAGTCTTCTTTTTAAATGAGTAATTTCCTCTTTGTATGATTCTTCCATAATTTTAAATTCATACGACTTCTCACCTACAAGAATAAAACATCCTTAGTATTGTTTTATTGGTAATTATGTAGTCAAGAAGTAATTAGTCAACACTATCCTTCTCATCACATTTCATACATTTACTAATCCTGTTACTGCAGTAAAGATTTAAAACCAGACCCTAAGTAGGATTTTAAATGCAACAGTATTTGGAAAAAAACCTTTTTTCTTTCATACATAGTAGTACTCAATGGTTCACAGTTTACCGTGGAAGGTATTTAAAACAGAATCCCAAGGGGATCTGTTCTTGATCATGTTCTAATAACCAAATTTTCAGTGACAACATGGATGACTCCTCCCATTTAGGGATCAAGCATTTTAAGAAGAGACATGGAGGCAAATATAACAGCTTTTAGCTCTTGTGATGCCTGATACTGGAAGTGAGAGAGACCAATTTCTGGCCGTCTCTCATTAAGAAAGCTAAAGTCAAACTGGAAAGACTTCTGATAACAATGTTGGGAAAAAAGTCACAAGGTATAAGTTATAGGCAAAAATGGGCAAGATCTAAATAGGAGACTAAGATGCAACACAGTAAGTCTTTTCTTATGAACAGAGTTGTCATATAAATGGAACCGTCTGTTTCCCATGCCCAGTGGGAGATGAGCAAGAAATCAAACTTAATAGGCAACAACAGATAGTTTGGCTGGATACAAGAAAAGGCTTTCTAATAGAGCACCAAAGGTACTCTTCACTGTATGCTTTTATTAGAAGTTTAGACAATATTTGGAAATGGTCTAGATGAATTTGACTAAGTAAAATTTTAATAAGAAACAAGTTTTAGTTACATATTTATTTAGTGAAGCATAGATTAGGCAAAATTATTCAACAAAATGAAGGTGCTTTACCTGATGTGGATGCAATCTGGACTTTTGCTTGTCTCAAGTCTACCTCAAGAGCTTGCTTATCTTGTTTGAGACGTCTTATCTCTTCTTGTAATTTAGTTTCTTCCTTCTGAGTTTTAGAGAATATGGTTAAGACAAGAAAAACTAAACACACATTGTCATTCAAAAAACCTGAACGTGCTTTTTCACCACAAAATGATTAAATCACAACAGTTGCATCAGACCACAGCAGCAACGACGTTTTCTAGTTTTGGTATTATTCTCAGGCCTCGCTACAGCAAAGCATGGGTAAACTTAAGCTAAACAACAACAAAAAATTTTTAATAAGTCTTACACAATTGTCTTAGTAGAAAACATCTGTCTTTTGAGAGGGTCAGTAAAGAAAATGGCTTTACTTATTTCTAAGACTTAAGACTGTAGTTTAAATGGACAGATGAATTCTCCAACAGCTCATCTTACTATGTTCCATTTCTTGCCATTTTCTGCATGCACTCTGTTTTGTTTATGTGTGATCACTAGCAAACTTCAAGACTACGTAGGATGAAAGGTCTCAGTGCCAGCCTCTGGAGATGGAGGCCCTTGGTCCTAGGGATCCATAGGTACAGGGAGCAGCAACCGCAGGGGCTGAGATTTTGGCACCAGTAAATAGATCAAGTGTCTAGGGCCAGCAATGGCCAGTATCTGCATGTATTTGTGTGACTGCTAGTGAACTCCTATCCTCATGTGCTGAGGAGGATCAGTCCATACATGCTCCTTGTGTTTCCAAAAGTACTGTTTGTATTTCTGTGGTGTGAGCAAAGGCACTGCTCTCTGTGTTATCTGTGTGCCTGACCATGTCCAGTGGTGTCTGTGTGTCTCTCTCCGTCTTTGGATCTTGGGCGGGGAGAAATTTAATAAAATATAACACGGGCAAGTGTAAAGTCCTGCATCTGGGCAAGAACAACCCCATGTACCAGTATAAATTGGGGACAGACCTGTTGCAGAGCAGCATAGGGGAAAGGGACCTGGGGGTCCTAGTGGACAGCAGGATGACCATGAGCCAGCAGTGTGCCCTTGTGGCCAAGAAGGCCAATGGCATCCTGGGGTGTATTAGAAGGGGTGTGGTTAGTAGGTCAAGAGAGGTTCTCCTCCCCCTCTACTCTGCCCTGGTGAGGCCGCATCTGGAATATTGTGTCCAGTTCTGGGCCCCTCAGTTCAAGAAGGACAGGGAACTGCTAGAGAGAGTCCAGCACAGAGCCACGAAGATGATTAAGGGAGTGGAGCATCTCCCTTATGAGGAGAGGCTGAGGGAGCTGGGTCTCTTTAGCTTGGAGGAGACTGAGGGGTGACCTCATTAATGTTTATAACTATGTAAAGGGCAAGTGTCATGAGGATGGAGCCAGGCTCTTCTCAGTGACATCCCTTGACAGGACAAGGGGCAATGGGTGCAAGCTGGAACACAGGAGGTTCCACATAAATATGAGGAAAAACTTCTTTACGGTGAGGGTGATCGAACACTGGAACAGGCTGCCCAGAGAGGTTGTGGAGTCTCCTTCTCTGGAGACATTCAAAACCCGCCTGGACGCGTTCCTGTGTGATATGATCTAGGCAATCCTGCTCGGGCAGGGGGATTGGACTAGATGATCTTTCGAGGTCCCTTCCAATCCCTAACATTCTGTGATTCTGTGTGATCTTGTGTTCAGTCTCATTACAGGTTGGACCTAAGGACAGGGAAGTGTAGCAGCAGCACTTGTGAGGCTGGAACTAGGCGAGTATAAGAGCTCAAAGTCAGCTCTACCAGACCAGGAACACCTCTGCTGGTCCTGAAGCTCACTGGATTCAGATCCCCTTATCACCTACCTAACGACTAATTGGAGAAAAAAAAAAAAAGAAAAAAAAAAAGGAAGAAGCAGCTTTTAATTTCTGGTCTAACTATCAGAGGAAGTATGTACCAGAACCATCTCCACTTGCAGTAAGCAGAGCAACAGAAGTTCCCGAAAACCTTTAATTTTAACGTGAAGCTTACTAAACATCCTCCCTCAAAACCACAACCATCTGTAGGACTACGAAAAAAGTTACGTAAGGAATAACAAATGATACTTCTCACTCTGATGTTCTTTTCCAGAACTTACTTGGTACAGAGCAGGGATAAACACTCTTCTGGATTTGTCTTATGTGGGAAAGCTATAGAGGTGTCTCTACTTTCTGCAAGCTCTCACAAGGTATTTCAGAATTGCCAGTAAACATGGCAACACTGCACTTCTTTCAGTGAATCTGTCTTAGGGGATTTCTTCTAGAGTTCATCTGATGAGACATTTGTGACACACAAGTGTGGCAAATATTAGTGTGCTCCACTACTTTTTTCATTTACATCATTAGTCTACAATATGGATGGTTATGGTTGTAAGAACACATGAAAACCAGGCTTGGCATATACCTACCTGTGCTGCTCGAAGCTCTGAAAGCAGTTCTGTGAAACTCTGATTTCTGGCTGGTTCAGAATCCTGCACGATCTGTGACTGCATATTATTAGTCTTCTGTATCTTTCCTCTAAATGGTAACAACAAAAACATTTATGCAGTGTGGTGACTTGGGATACACTATCAGTGGCACACTAAAAAACAAACACACCCTCACCCCCCCGCCAATGGTACTAAAAGGCAATCTGTGCAGGCTTAAAACAAAGAAAGAAGCAACTATGCAGTACATCTTTATACCAAAAAATTTCACCTGTAAGGTGAAATCAGCTCACCTTGCACAAACTTGTTTGTTCGGACTACGTGAGGGAGGGAAACAAAACCTACTCTGCCTTGGTGGAACTCATCTACAGCAAAGATTTGTAAATTAGGAATGCACACAATTGCCAGGTTTTTTCCTCATTACTAGCTTAGGATGCAAATCTTACAGGACCTACACCGCAGTGAATCTAATGGTTCCTCCACTACCAGGATCTCTTGTGGCCCCTGATCTACTGTGTATCTTACAGCAGTATCAAAAAATTCTGACACGTGAGCAGAGCCATAATACCAGAACAAGTGTAGCATACATATTACACTCTGATAAGTATATTTGAATTTTAACATTGAAATAGTCTCCAAATGGGATTCTAGTTTTCCCACAGGTCTGCAAGATCAGCAAGAAGACTAAGAATTAAGTGCCCCTCATCAACATAAATCAATTCTCAAAAGAAAAAAACAAAACCACAAACCCAAGAAACACTGGAAAACATGCATCTGACAGACTCTGCAGTGATTCTTCATAAATAAAAATAATAAACACAACTGAAAACTCCAGACATTTCAGGTTAGGTGTTTAAATAAGCCTACCTTATGGCTATTAATTCAGACATTAAACACTGATTCTCCTTAAACATTCGTTCCTCATTTTTTTTGTTTTGGATCTGTAGCTCTTTCATTTGCTTGTATAACCTCTCATTTTCCTGAGACAGAAGAAGTTAAAAAATGTTCATAAATTACTGTTTTATCCAGTTCAAAACCATTTGTCTATGACTTGCACAGTTTGCCTACTGAAAGAGTGGAAGCAAACATGAAGTGTTTTATTATGAAGTTTCTAAAATGGGTATCTACTTTAATTATCTTTATGCTAAAGTAGTATACAGTGATGTCTACAATCCTGTCGAAGTGTCTGCTCACTCTGGAGAACCTAGGCCAGTTCCTCTGCAAAGCTATCCCAACTATATTCTAAAAGCACATACACGGATGGGTGCTGATAGATCAGAGCTCAGCCAGCCCTTGCTCCAGTCCTGTGGACACAAACCATCACCAATTCCTGATGCTCACAGCCGTACTGGCAAGACATTGTGCCTATACCAAGAAATGTTGCTGAGCACCAGCTGGAAGCTGGTTAAACTAACCTCTTTGATTTTCCAGCTGCAAGTATTCAAAAGGATTATTAAGCTTGCATTATCTATTTCTACACTTGACTAAGTAATAAAAATCAGGCACACTAATAAGGTTTCCTTGAAATCAGCTGCTCAGGTCCTGTGAAAAACATCTTAAAAACACAACCCTCCAGATTTCTATTATTGCTTAAAAATACTATTTTTTTACTATATTTAGGGCAAAAAGCTTGTGGTTCTTTATTGGCCATGAAGTATTTTCCCAGTTCTCAACTGACAAGTCAGCACATTTTTACAATTTAGAACAGTTACATGGAATTGTGGAAAACCTTAGCCCAAACTAGACATGTCTGAAATGCTTTTAAAATGTGCATTACATGTTTGCCCTTCACACCTAAATTTCATCCACTTTTTAGACAGCAAGATAATTGTTTCCAACAGAAAATTAGTAACCATTAAACAATTTTGTTTCTGAAACTGGCTAGAACACAGCTCAATATGCTGTATGGTATACCTGTTGATAACCTTGAATAATGACCTCTTGATCTTCAATTTCTTTTTGTATTTGTGCCAGTTTTTCTTCAGTGACAGGAACTGTTGCTGTATGATGGGTCCATCTCTTTTCTTTAGTCAGCTCTTCCATACTTCTTAACTTTCATAAAGAAAAAGACTCACAATTAATAAGAAAATTCTGTTAGCAATATGGAATTCTCTACAAGACTACACCTCTATAAATAGGTCAATCTTTTCATTAAGATATGAGAGCAGACCAGTGAGCCAATCTTATCACTGGAGTTTTACAGAAGCATTACAAAAGTTTTACCCTCCCTCTTCTATTCTTATGTATCTAGACAGGAGGGTATAGTGGAATAACCCTGGGAATATGCCATACAGACAAAACACAACATTGAAAAATGCATTAAAAAACCCCTATCTCAACATACAGTACTTATCTATATAACAAGTGGTATCTGTTAAACTCTCATTCATTTTTTTCACATAAGAGTAAGCTAAATCTTTGCAAAAAAACCTGCTGCAGAACTCTCAAAATAGCAAACTCAAGGAAATTTGGATAATATAGTTTATTTCTGTAGCAAAAAAACCAAAGATCACATCTTACAGGCAATAAATGTAACACTGGGTATGCATTTACAAACTAGCAGAGAGTGTGTAAATCTGGATTTTCTGCTCATTAACAACTTATATAAAATAACATTAATTTAATTTTCAGAAGCAATGTTTCTCCTATTCTATAGTAGTGTGATACAAGATGATAAAAGTACCTTACTCTGAAGAACATAGTTTTCCTGACCCAACCGAGAAAGCTCTTTTTCATGCTGTGTTTTTAATTCTGCTATCTTTGTCTCTATTTCTTTCTCTTTTTGTGAAACCGTGCTGGTTAGCTGTTGAATCAAATCACGAGCTGTGTTCAGGTCCTCCTCTGCGACTTGCACTCGTTTTAGCAAATATAGTTCTCTATCACAGCTTTTGATAGGAGAAAATGGTAAACCCTAGTGAAGGGAAAAATTCAGGGAAACATTACACTGAGCTGATTGTTTACCAAAAATTCCGCTCATCAATTTTATTTAATTGGCTTGTCTGGCTCTCGGCAACCACATAAAACACTTGAAAAAAAACCCCAACATTCTAATAGCAAAACATCCTGAATTTCCTTTAATGAGCTACTTCCTCATTTCCAAAATATGTATGAGGAAAACAATCCAAAAAACCAACAAGAAACAAACATCTCTCATATGAGAGCCACTACACAGCTACCATAATTATTCTATTATGCATCTTACTTTTTGAAAAGCAGTAATGACTTAGGTATTCAATGAACAATTTTTTTTATACAGTTCATAAGGAAGAAGGAAAATCCATCATGGTACTGCAAATTCAGTAATCTTGAAGAAGTCAGAAGATACTATTAAATATTCAATGCAATGCAAACAGAAAAAGCCCAAACAGTAGTACTATTTAAGATTCATAACAGAATACTTCAAAGCTTTATTTAACATTTTCCCCTTTTCTACAACAAAATAATAATTTTTAGAAATTAATAAGCATTCCAACCTTAAGTACATAGAACCACCCAAGTAATAGAATTATCCAAGCAACTGAAAAGCAGTATGATTGCACTTCCACATTTTAAAAGCAAAAACTAGTATTTGACTAAAGGGAAGTCTTTATTCAGTATTTCAGCATTTGCCAATTGTGATAATTATTAAAAGTCTTGACAAAATAGGCTTGCAAACCTAGTTGTACATACTATAATTAGGAGCATCATTGATTATTACTTACATGCTGATACTGCCTGCAATAATCCACATCCTGGTGTCCAAGATTATTAACAACTGATTGGCCAGACATAACTCTGTTAATACTTCCCTTCAAAGTTGGTTCATTTGTTGCAGATCTTTTTATCCTAGTAGCAAATAAGGCTTCTTCATTTAGGCAGAAAGTAAAATAGAACAAAATCAAATTCAGTATTTAATGTCCTTTCAAAAAAATCTATTCATGTGATCCACTCTTTAGGCATATAAATTAAGTCTTCTACAACCTGAATTTTGAATTAAATATAGAAACTTGAGAGCAATGAGACATGGAAGATGTTGTATTTTTTTTTAAGTAAGGAACTGATGACAAGATAAAACCCAAGTGAACAACTGAAACAAGCAGCTGAATAATAAATCCTTCATGAAACAAGGCTAACCTCAGTTCTCTGCTTGAGAAGTGGCCAGTTATCTAAGTATGTAAGAAATACAACACATTTCAAGCTATGAAGATAAGACACAGCAATTTTCAAAATGGACTTTGGAGTGCAGGCAGCATACAGAGACATGCAACATTCATTTGTTGCATCAAATAGTAACTTGACTGGAAATTAAAATCAGGGAAGTTCCCCCTAGAAAGTAACTAACATACATGCAACTATTCAAAACTTAAATCTTCTGAAATACAGATATTAACTACAACTGCCATTTCATTTCTGCTTATAACAATTTAAGAGCTCCTGCTTAGGAATGTTATACCTGAAAACAAACAGGTAATAATAATTTTCCAAATTTAATACTTTCTACATTTCTCACACTATCCCCTCACAAAGGTGCTCCCTTAGCACTGATGATTAGGGGATTGTTTGATTCAATGCCATTCTCTTCCTAGCTTTAGAGGTCCCTGCAGAATGCATCCTGGTGAGATTAGCTTCTGGAGTCACTTGAAACTGCTGTGGAGAATGGTTACAGCTAGACAGGGAAGAACATGTTTGAATGAGCCTAGTGGCCTCATTTTCTCAGGACTTGTCATTCACTTCACCACCTCCATCTGGCTGTACACCCTCCTCTTCTCCATGGAGTGCCACAGCAATGCACCAAGGAACTAAGGTCCCCTAGTTTGACAGCTGCCACTGAAGCATCTCCCTAAGACGAGCAACAATCCTAAACTGCTTTTCCCAATGCTACTTGCAGGGTTTTTAAAAGGATTACATGCTAGAAGTGTGCTAAAACCTGGGCATCTGTGAATTATTTTCCTATGCCTCAGAGATAGCAAACATCATCTGCACAGATGCTAAGCTGAATTATGCCATGAAACTCTTCAGGCTTCACCCCAAAATAAAAAAGTTTAAGTCCTTTATTTGCAACTCAGCTTTCACAGGACTACACTGGTATTCTCCTTTCCTTAGCATTACAAGAGACATGAACAGAAAACAGGACTTTCTTTTTAGTGCTTTCTTTGTACTCTAGGAAAGCAAAGATAAAAAGAAGCAGCTGAGAACAGAAATTCATCATCACACACAGAAGTTGGTGTGTCAGCAAATCTTTGCATTTACTGTAATAAAAAATGTAACCTGTTGATACTTATTTTTGAACACCAGCTTTTTCTATTGTTTTGGTCCTACTGGTAAACAATAGGTAAGTCTCAAACATAGTGGTGGTATATGTGAGTGAAAATGAAGAAAGACTACAGTGCAAAGCTTTATTTAAAAGTCTCTCTTCCAGCAACTTCATGCAGATACAGAAAAGATTCAGCACTTCACTGCACTTCAGTTTAGATTTCTTCTACAACATTTAATTTTTTTTTTTTTTTTTAAAATGTGAAGCAGGAACAGCAAAGCTCTCTGGCTCTTAAAACTCAGACTTCTTATGACAGAATTACCTTTAGATCTTGCTTTATCTGCAGGACTTTTGGCTTTCACACTGGTCTTTTTCAAAGTTTCTTTTGGTGTTTTCTTTTCATTAACTGGAAAAGACTGTTTTGAGAGTGAAGTGGATTTCCCATACCCAGAACTTCTAACCACACCATGAGGACCATATGAAGATTTCTTTTTATGTAAAGGTGCTGGACTTCCGATATTCTTGTATAACACTGGTTTAGTTGTCATTGATTCTGATCTTTCATTCTTCAAGGAACAAGACCGAAGAGCCTGTGATAGAGCACATTTGTTTAAAACAAGTTTTAGACTTTAGTCTAATCTGAAGGTAGCTTTCGCTACTAAAAGAACATAGAACCAGTTACCAGAATTACACAACTGTAAGACTCGGGGCAGCTGAAAGCATTATTTTTAACCAAATTAATAGTCTGTCATTTTGCAGAATTTTAGTACTTCAGAAGTATACATAGCGCAAGTATTTTGTACTGGCTCTGTTTTATTGTTCTGGGAAGTCGTATTACAGTAGAGGATCTTCAGCTTACCAAAGCAGGTAGCTCATGACTAAAGGCTAATCACAGTGAATACAGAAACCCAGCAATGAAGAGAAGAACAGTGGCAGGCAGAGGAACTCTACTAAACTTGATCATCAAAAACAGAGCAGACAGCTCCCAAGACCAGCAAATGAGAAAGCTTAGCCTGTTGGCCCTCATGGGAAATCCACCAGGATGAATCAGCCACACAACCTCTCTCCCTGCAATGCCTTGCAGACAAAAGAGGTGACTGCCTAAAGGAGTATGGGGCTAATTTAGGGGATGCAAGGAAAAGAGAATTTGGGGATGCAGGGAAAAAATTTGGGATTGTGTAAATCTTGTTATGGAATGTTTGAGATGACTGTGAGAATGTGCAAAACTTACAGGATGTAATGGGAGAGATTAAGATGGATCCAGTAGGAAGAAGTGTGGGAAACAGAGGGAAAATAAGATTAAAGAAGCTGATGACATGACCAGGTTGCTGGTCAGTACACTTCTCTGACTAAGCCTTACATTAATTAAGCCTTAATCATTGAGGTCTCTCCTATATCCTTATTGAACTGCACTTCTAACTGTCCTCTCTGTAGGTATGCTCTCTGTGTGTATTTATACATGTCCCTCCAATGGGAACACGTGCTCAGACTCGCTACTAGCTTGAGCTGGGGACATGCACATATCGGACTGGGACAGGAACAATCCCACTCATCCCGAAGTCCACTGGATTTGGCTACCTTTAACAATAGCAACGGTAAGATGAGAGTTTCAAGAACAACAGTAACAGTCTTTCAATTTCTAAAATTCAGAGCATAATCAAATGACAGGCAGTCTAAAAATATATACATTTTAAATATATTTCCATATAATAAAAATCCGGTTGATATTACTTACTTGTTTAGTTTTGCTGCCTTGTGAAAGCAGAGAGTCTTCTACTATTTTTTCTCTTAGTACATCAGGCTGTACTTCACTGGTCTGAACTTCTTCCTCAGTCACCCTCTGAAAGCTATTGTCATTCACAGCTGTCTGCAGAAAGATGCTCTCTTCTCTGTTAAATTTTTCAAATAAGTTTGTCTCCCAAACCGTATTATTCTGGTGCTCTTTAAAGGGCGAGTGGCTGATGAGATCATTTGCTGAGCTGCCTACCAGTTTCACAGGACTACAAGAGAAAGGAATAAAGTCATATATAATAAGACTTTTGCCCTTTGCTTTTCTATCACTCTGGAAAAAGTAGGCTATTTTTCCTTTAGGTATCAGCTGTAAATACTGCTTGAATTTGAAAAAGCCTCTAGGCTTCTTTTAAGAACAACTGCAGATTTAGTTATACAGATTCACTCCCAAGCTGTGGAACAAGAGCCATTTCCCAGCAGTGGCTGTTTTTGTGGAGGTACCAAACTCAGCTACAAGATGAACACCTGCAAACATGCAATTAATGCTAATAAAACAACAAATGGTCATTTCTGCTGGGTGCAGCTACACGATAAGTTCCCAAAACTCATTTGCTAATTAATATGCTCACTTTGCACAACCCATTTCTGACAGTCCAAGAGCCTGTGCTTTCTGCTCTAGACGCAGTTGGAGCAAACTAGAAGGAGGTATGGAGCACAGGTTAGCAAGAATCACGAAAGCAAGCAGAATAAGAGGATTTGATCTTAGATTATGTTGGAAAGCTAGGATGGGATGTGGGCTGAAATCCACATATGGCGAGGGAAAAGAGTAGAAGACTGTGAAAGCAGAGATCCTAGCTGTGGCAGCTGTGAGAGTGAGGAACACTCCTCCAAATGATTTGGCAAACATTGCTGCTTATCAGTCAAAGTTTGGGAATCCCTGGTCTAAACCAATTAACCCTATATATTCATTTTACAATTCACGGCAAATGCCACAATGCCAGTGCAAAACAATGAAATTTCCATATTTAATTTGGGAAAAAGATAGATGAGTTTAGTAAGCTGTTTTTCACAAATAGTTGATGGACTTAAGTTATTACAATTCTTAAAATGCATTCTGAAATAAATACCTTTCAGGTTCCACATCAAAACTTTTGATATTACATGAATGTCCTTTAATTGGTTTCATCAATTCTTCCACAGTAGGTAAATCTAATCGGTGCAAAATAAAAAAAAATAAAAAAACCCAAACTTAGAAAAATACTTGCAAAAAGGACAACATTTGAAAATGTTTCATAAATGCAGTATTAAAGATATTACTAGTTCAATTCATTTTATATGCTTGTACAATACATGCCTTCCTTTGAGGTATTTACCTGATTCAATAGTTGACATGTTTTTTGAATAGATGTCATTATTTTGTGAAACACCTTGCACTAAGCATTCCGAGACTGCCATTGCAGAATCATGCAGTTTTTGCTCATCAGTGTCTCCCAAAGACTGATCAATATGATGATATGCTTGGTGTAATGCTTCAATGTCACTGGCGGTTTGTCCATAGGAAGTGCCTGTGAAGAATGCAGGCTCATAAGAGACACTACAGGATTTTCTGTTTTGGGAAACGTCCCACTGGAGCTTGTGTTTCAGTTACTAGCTTGGTCTATTATGTGGCGAGAACAGTGATTTCAGTTACGAAAAAAAAATTTTAAAATCTCATTTTCACTGTAGAAACAAACAGTTGCCAAGTTAATTAGTACATACTAAATAGTCTCATCTACAAGTTTGCATGCCTCTCCACCCCCCTCCCCCACCTCAATATTTTATAAGTACTAAAACTAACAGTGTACGTGATATAACTAATTTAACAGATGCCATCAGAGCCATACTCTGGATGTAAGTGGCATACACTATTGTACAAAGTTTGATAAGAGAATGCATTTTATAATTGTGTTCAATGCTGTCAAAGAATAACTTTATCTATGATGAATAACCAAAGGAGACGGTATTTAAAATCAAACTGCAAATGCAACTTTACAATAACCAAGTGTAAAAAGGTGTCTTTTTAGCAGAAACATCACTTTTTCCTGAAATATTTCCTCCTCCTTTCAAGATTTGTTACTAAAAGCCAAGGGCTTCATGTTCACTGATAACCTACAAACAAATGAAGACATCAGAGCCACCTATTTACTAAAATAAGGTTTTGAGGTTTGGGTTTTGTTGTATGTTTTGTTTTGTTTTTAAAAAGCAACCCTTACCTGCTTCATTCATTTCAATTCCACTGATGACTTCAAGCAGATTATGTTCACCTAGAGCTATATCTGATGTTTCAACGGCCTTTTGAAGTTCTGTGGTTGAACCTTGTGAATCAAGTAATACAACTAAAACCAAGAAGATAAATGTTAAAGAAAACACAATTCTCTTGGGTGTACCAAAGTTTATCTTGATGTACTAAACATGCAAAAAATGCTATATAGATTATTCTAATGCCATTAATGGTAAACTGATTAACTCTGATTGCAAGCATCAAAATCTGAGTATTGACCAGATACAGTAAAATAAAAAATTACAGTAACGATCACTTTGAAGTGCTAACATGTAGATTAATTTTTAACCAATTCAGTCCAACAGACTTTCAGTAGAATACAATAAAATCAGGTGAAAAATACCAAAATAGTAAAAATCAGGTAAGAAAGTTTCAAAAAGTTACATTTAGCATTCTCATACTGATCAAAGTTTATATTTTACCTTTAGCCAGCATGCCAGTGTTTGCTTCTTCCTAACAAAAATAAAGAAAAAAATATTACTTTTTGAATTTTGGGGGTGGGAGTAGGGGGGGAAATCTAGACGAACTTTAAAAGTTGGTTCAAAACCTAAGAACAGTTCTTAGAACTAAGCAGTTCTTCGTGCTCCAAGAACATGCACTTCTCTAAAACTCTCCTTAGGAGGCCAAAAGGTCCTCAACATCCTGTACTCCACAGGTGACCAGGAACTAAATGCTACTCTGCATAAATGGAATAATATTTTTGCACCTTCCTGGTTCACTTATATTGTAATTTGAGAAAAGAAAATAATGTAGTAGTAGAGTAGATTACACTTCCATTCTATTTTTTCTTTTCAAACATTTATTAGAAATACTACTCTAATAAACTGCCTTAAAAAGAATTTAAAAAAAAAAAATTTAGCTATTATAGATGAACACGTGGTGCTCTATAGACTCCTTTTGTAAAAAAAAACCAAATCAGAATGTGCGCTCCAGGAATGCACCTGATATGCTCCAGCCACAGGTGTTCCACATCAAAAGACATGACTAAGCCAGTCAACAGTAATACCCCCAAAGCTCATACAGTGTAGATTTTGGGTCCTCTGTCCAAACTGCTTCTCTGTACAGAACTACTTCCCTCAGACTGTGTCACTTGCTGCTGTAGACACCACCTTAATAGCTCCAAGAGATTAATCACTACCCATGCTGAGGCTGAGGCTCCAACCTGAGCTCATCATTTGTGCACTGCCATCCACAGTTCTTAATTCGAAGGAGAAGAAAGCAAGAAACCCTGTGAAGAACTTAATCCTTTCAGTGATTTATCACAGGGAAGTATATATGGTCAATAGGACAATACAGTCCCAGAACCACTATATTCTTTTCTTTCAGATACTACATATTAAATAAAAGTTTACTATGTTTACAGTTATACATTGGAGAGCTTTTACAATTCATGCAAGTAATATAAACATTTGATAACTTATACCTGTTCTTGAGGACCTAAATCAACTCCCAATATGATGTCTTGATTCACCTGACTTCCCTCAGTTTTAAAGGCAGGATTAGCATCTGTTTCCGCTTCAAAATCTTCACTGTAGCTGCCTGAAGAGTAAAATAAACATCAAATAGAATGAATATTCAAAGAAGATAAAGCAGTAAGAGAAAGCTATTTCCTTTTCCCAGTCTCTCATCTAAGAACAGCTACTGCCACTATTACTCCTTTCACAAAGGCAACAGAAAGGTTTTGAGACTGGGTGTGGTACTAAAACTACAGTGAAAGTCACACTTAATATCTCTAAATTCAAATGAAGTTTGTCTTACAATCAGATATACTTCACCTCTGTCTCCTCAAGGCATACTTGAATTGACCCCTTTTATTCAATCACTTTCGCTCACTTAGGGGTGAGACAAACTTTCTGTTTGTCTTTTAGGTCACAATAGATTAAAAATCCACCTCAAAATTAAAAAAAAAAAGGCACAAAACCAAAAGCAAACCCCTAAAACCTTCTGTCTGAATAACACCTGCACAGTCATAATGCAAAGACAGCCTAAAAGGCTGATGTAAGAACTAAGATAAATGAAAACCATTAATATGAAAATTACATTAGTTTTCAGATAAATAAAAGCTTTACCCACAACTGCCAGGGTGATATGGGAACAGAAGTCAATTGGTTTACATATTGCTCAGAAAAAAAAATAAGTTCAGTGAGGATGCTGGACTGTCTTGTGAATCTGAAACCTAGAGAGTCAAGTTTTCTGACTAGCTCGAAAGGCAACAGAGAGTAAAGAACAAGCTATGAGACTGTAGTACAGTTTCCTCTTTCCTGACCTTTAAATTACATCCCGCTAGCAACATGAAGATCCTACCCCTATCCTCTGACACCCTGCTGTGACGTTTTCTGAAGACTTTGCATTTGAACTGGAACTTTCATTTCTGTTATTCTGTTTAATGAGGTTCTCACAATTCTTAGTGTACACACAGAAAAAAAAAAAAAAGAATTTTCAAATTAACAATTTAGAAAGATGATGTTACCAGACTTCTCTTCACATGTGGGTTCCTGTTCTCCTCTTTCAGTTTTTTCATTTCTGAGAAACAAAATGAAAATTTTACTCTCTTTTTGGACAACAAATAAATATAGGGTTTTTTTCTCTAATTCCAAACTTCGATACTCCTTACAATTACCAATAAAATTAAAAACCTGAATTTGTCCATCATATCAAATTATAGGTAAGAAAGGCAGATAAATACCAGCAATTATTAAAAAAAAAATAAGTTTTTACAACTGTCCATAGTTAAAATTCTCAATCTAACTCTTAAAATCACTCCCTTTCTGCATTCCCTCCAACATCTACATTAGCTTCTCAAAGAAATTATCGTCAGGTTTGCTTCCTGTTCTGACCTTCTCATTCTGCATTAACAACAACAACAACAAAAAAAATCTCTCCTTTCCTTCTCCTTTTCCTGTAAAGTTAAAGTTTTGTCCTTACCTAAAACTTCCCAGAATTCTGACCCTCCAACTGTTTTCATATGGAAGCTTCCTTTGCACTCACTTTTAGCAACAGCCTGAATTGCCTCTTCATCAGTTTCTTTCACATATGTTTGAACGTATTTTCACATAACTGATTATGAATGGATTGCACTAGTCTATGAAGATTTTGTATCTTTCCTCTAGATTCATTTGTAACATCATGTCTAAGGGGACACAGAATCTTTCCCGATCTACTTCCTTGTTATTATCAGTTGTTAACTTTTCATTCAGTGACACCTTACAATTAAGAATGTTAAATTGACTTGTAATTATTGAGTTATGCCCATGACTGTGTAGCTATGTCCACTCATCACCAAGTCATGTTTCTCACCTTACTCCTTTGTTTTATTTAAGCAGCTCACTTCTGTCCTTGTCTTCCAAAAATCTCCAAACAAACCAACACAAACAAACCACAACAAACAAACAAAAAAACTGACTGAAATCATACAGTATCTTGTCCCACAAAATCTCAGGGGCCATGGTATTCAGATATCCAAGTCACATGTGCCCACTAATACAGTCCACAACTTTTCTTCCCTCTAAATTACCGTACAAATGGTGCTAGTAATACAGAATCATTGGAATCCAGCTCTTTATTTAATCTTGAATAATCAATAGTAGAGGAAGCTTCTCGTTCAAGTTTGGCAAAGAAGATCTCTTTTTCTTCTTGTTCTTCCAAGGTATCCAATCCAACTCCCATGATACTTTGATTAGGCCCAGAAGCTAAAACTGAATCTATATTTCAAAACAAAGAATAAACTAATTGTGACTGTGCTCTGTGTCCACATAGAATAGTCATAATAGTTAACAACAACTATAGACAGACTCACAAAATATTAACAATATCAAATAAACAAGCTAGTACCAGGAGCCTTCAGCTCACGAGATGCAGCTGACAGAAGTGAAGAATCCTGACTTGCAATGAATTAAGGGAAACAGTTTGTAATAACAGTTTATTTAGATCTAGCTAGCTTCATGAAATGGCTGCGCTCTCAGTTCTCACCATTTGTCTCCAGGCTGTCTCTACTGAAGGATACAGCAACCCCATCACTTTTCTGAAGCTGCATCTTTTCCACGTGCATATTCTCATCAGTTTCTCCCATAGGCTGTGAAGTGTTCTGTGTCTTGATAAAGCTTCCATTGGCTCCAAGCATTCCTAGGAAAAAAGTAGCAATATTCTTCACTATCATCTAAAAGCTATTTGTATTTGACACTTCAGTCTCTTAGTCATCTTCCAGAACAACCAATTTTAAGCTCATGCTGCAACTGCAAAGATACCTGGTCTCACAAATCACATTCATCTAACTTCAGTTTCTATTATGAGATACGTAAATCTTGTTTAATTACAATTAATTAGTCTGATATATACATTTGCTTCCCATTCTTCATATTTGCACACAAACATATAGTTCAGCATGCGGCAAATATAACAACTGTAAAAACTGATTTACTGTTATGTTACTTATGGAGGACAATCACACACACAAACTCTATACAGAAATTAATATTTCTTTGTTAAAAGACTATTAATTTTTTTTGATCTACCACCCACAGACTTTTGAAAATTGTAGCCATTGGCCCAGCAGCTGCTTTTCATTTGTTGCAAGCTAAATGTTTCAAGGAAAAAAACAGATATCAAAGTTACTTAAAGGTCACTGATGAACACCCAGTTCTTCCATTCTGTATGTTTATGTAACTAGAACATACAGTTGCTCTCCTTACTGTAATTTCATTGTAATGAGGGTTCAACTTCACCATACTAACTTTATGTGTGAATTCTACTCTCAGAACACTACCTTATCTACTTCCTTATGGAAAACTAAAAGCCAAATATTGCAGTACATTACTAGTTAAAAAGCAGCACCAAGTCCCTTCTGCCTGTCCCTAACACACTCAAATTTATACTTAGATTCTTTGGAGGTTCTTTTAGGAGAAAGGCTAGCAGAAAAGCTGCTTATGCATTTTATCCAATGACATACAAAATGATTTCACAGTTCTCACAGAAGGAAACAGAAACCGTGTCAATCTTTTCCAACATGAATCTCCGGTTGGTAACATAAACTCAGAATTTTTTGTTCTATCTGACCAAATGACTGTAGCTGTGTCCTTGTACTGAACATACCAGGAGAGGTGAAGACACTGACAACAGCTCATTTCCTGCTGGCAGGAGACTGCAGGAGATGCGTACGTCAATAACCCTTAAGACCAAGAACACTAAACCAGTCTTCCACATGCTGATCAAGTGCTTTGGCTCTGGGCTGTTACTCTGTCCTCTACACAGGTCCAACCAAGTCCCTTTTAAGAAATGCCATACTTGCCTATATCATGACAATGGAGAATGCTCTCCCTTCAGTACTGAAAATGTACCCAGGGTGAGGAAGTAAGAGTCTGAACATCTTCTCCTTCCCTACTGGGCAGCCCTTAGCATGTGCATTCTGATTGTAAGAGCCTCCCTGTTAAGAAGTAGAATAGTTTTTTTTTTTTTTTCTTTATTTCAATGACAAAGTCCCCTTGCACATTTTATTGGGAGGCTAAGTGCATAAGATCCTACATCTTGGAAATGACTTCCACATTCCTGTATCTTAACTTCAGCTCCGTCCTCGATACAAAGCTCTGACTGACTTGCTTTGCATACAACAAATAAATGTCAGAGACATTGACTAAAGGTCAAGATCCATACGTATGCAAAGTCAATGCCTAAATAAATACATTTTGCTACTACATTGAAAAGTATAAAATGTAAAGCTCAAAGTGCTGAAGTGAAAAAGTACAAATACTCCATTTCTCTGGTAGCTAAATGCAGTAATTTAAAGTAATTTACCCACGTGGCGCTCTATTCTAGTTACCAAGACAGCAAACAGGAGTCTGTCTGCAGCTGGGTCACAAGTTTTTTGCAGAGCTTTAGATTAGCCATAATCTCACCAGACCTCCAACACCCTATTTTTTCAATGAGACTATGCTAGCAGAATCAAAGATAAACTGTCACTGCCCTCCTATGCAAGATTTACAAGAAAGGAGATGGGAATATACTTCAGTAAAAAGACATTAGAACATTTAACAGAACAAAAGTTTAGAGAAAAACATTTTCCTGAGTTCTTTCATCTAAATCATCTCAAACTCAATGAACTTTCTGAACAGACTTACACTGATCTTTAAGGTTTCATGGGATTTATGTAAGCTATCTAATATTTTTTAAGTATTCTGCCAGTTCAAACCAGACCAGAGCTTTTTTAAAAAAGCACCTTCCATAATAATCTGAAAATCAAATTGAGTTTTGTAACTCAGCCAGACATACACCCCAGATTACAGGGGATACTACTGTTGCTAATGAAGGCAAGAATGTCTTTTTTACTCACCTTACGCAATCTGAACTCTGAGAAACCTATCAAACTTTGAAAAAATATCAACTTGGATGGATTTCAAAGTCTTTTCACTATGTTTTTTTGGCTGTATGAAGAGTGCTGCTGATTTCTGTGGGGCTTGCAAGAGTGATTTATTTTGGGGGGTATTTTTTACTTTTCATAAAAACTTCTTGAACCAGCAGTTTTCTTGAACTCCCCAGATTTCACTACCCATATCTTCACATGCAATATTTTGTAAGGCTAATGATATACAGCATTATTTTTTAAAGTCCTGCCACTTTAAATTAATTAAAATAAGAACCTGAGTTTCACTTAGAAAAATATTTCTAACCACCACAATTACAGAGAAAAGTTTAAAACCATAAATACAAAGGACTCAAACCTACAGACAATGACAAACATCTATTTTAAAAGTAACTTCTTTTCTCCGTAATCTGACCAGGACTGTCAGAATTGAGCCATTTTACCTTTTTAATATCATATAAAATACATTAAATTTGTTACCCTCAGAACTGTCTGGACTGTCAGAAGTGAGGTTTCCTTCTTCTTTGTTTAAGCACGAATCTTTCTTGTCCTTATGAAATTTTTCCAGCATTTTGAATTTAGACAAAGCCTTGCTGCGAGATGCACTGGAAGAAGGTTTAGGAGGAACTACTTTTAAGTGTACACAAACATTTGTAAGTTTTTATACATAATGGACAAGGAATAAAGAGAAAAATAAGATGTGAGAATTCAAATTGACACTTCTGAAAAAGTAATGAAGTTCAGTTTCTTGTAGATTGAATTATCTATAATTTTCTAGCTATAACTAAAAATTAAAGTTAATACTTATAAATTCTGAGAATAAAACTCCTTTTTCCCCTCCTCTTTTTATTTTTAAAAAAGACAAATTCCTTCTTGCTCCACATATACCTTGCATTCAAATACACTGTTCTAGGAGCTCAATATATTACCTGGAAACAAAGAAAACTAGTAAAACTACTTCAACAATAAAAGCAGTTTTGTACTACAAGTTTTCAAAGAAAGCATCTAGATCGGTTCAAAGAAAAGTGGAAAAACATAGGTACATAAATGTGAATTCCTACTGTCTTTAGCACTGTCAGGTACAAGAACTGCATGTTTGCTCAAATCCTTGTGAGGACTTGCGTAGCAGAAAATACAACCAAACACCTTCCGTTCACATTAGTAGAATTACCTTTTAGATAACAGTACCTATGCTGAAAACTGTGCTGTCTCTCACGATACTTAGATGATAGTCACACTACACACTTTATATACCTTAGGGTATCCAGTTGCACCGCATTAGACTTTTCCTTGTTCAAACTGTCACAGTGGAGGGGGCTTCTAAATTGGCTAATTCAGAGAAAACTCTTAGTTACAGGTCTTTTGAATTCACCTTGACACAAGAGAGCAAGAGTAGGCTAGGGGATCAGGCCAAATACTTCTGCTATCTAGAAAGAGGACTATGGGGATATGTGACTAGAAGCTAACCCAACTCAGAAATATCCAAGATGACTAAAGGAAGCTGGTGAGCATATGGCAGGTGCAGTACAAAAAGAAAAACAGTATGAAATCCATTCTGATACAATGCATGGGTCCTTTATTCCCTCCAGTGATGTCCACATCCACTAATGAGGCATCACCTCTCTAGATTTATATTCTCCCACATTTACTGGGAAACTAAAAGTGTTGACAGCATGCCTTCTATTGTAAATAATGCAAACACCTGATGCCTTTTAAAACTGTAATTAACTATCAAAGTCCTCCTGTTGCTCATATTTCAAATACTAAGCCTAATTTGAGAAATAAATTCAGTTTTAACGTCTATCTCCCAGACCGAGATGCTTTATAGCTATTCTATGCAAATGAGGCTTATGAAAACAGGGCAGCATATACGCTCTAGAAAACTAACATAGGGATACGTTCTATAGACTACATAGTAGATCACCAACATGATCTAAAGACCAAGTGCCAAATATTTCTTTGCCATAGCTCTCCAAAATTTAACACCAAAGCCACGTTTAAGCTAGTACATACAAGTTAATTGCTATTGTCATTTACACAAAAGTATTTCATGGATCAACATTAATAACTCTTAATTATTCTTTGGAATTTCTCTTCAGAGAGCATAAAAAGTGACTTCACATAAAAGGCTGAATCTGAAGTTACGTTGACTAAAATAATCCTGCAGATTAAACAACTTAGTTTGTCATTATTACACCAACTGTACTGTTTCCATGCCAGGGCAGAATGCACAGAGCAGTCTGCTGGTCAGCAGAGGGAAAAGAATCACATCAGTAGAAAATAAGCAGAATACTTATCTGACTGCAATCTTTGAAATTAAACAAGCAGAACAGTGAATATTAATATTTCTTGAGTATGAAATGAAGAAAGTGTAAGAGATTTTCTGTTTACTACACATACTGATTTTTGTTTGGATTTTCAAAGTTATCTACCCCCCGCTGGCTTACATTCAATACTCTCTGTCCTACTACTTCACTATAGGTAGTGATGTATGATGTGACAAAAATTCAGCAAAAGTTCACACAGTTAATAATCTCTTCTGGAAATGACAAATGAAGTAAGTGGCAGCTTGCTTTCAGTGAGAACACTATGGTCATATGGGTGATTTGCAAAGGATTTTCTATAGGAAACGCACTAGTAACACAAGGCTGATACTGAATAAATATAACAAAACATTTAATCAAATACCAGACTGGGAATTTGAATGAGGACTCTTTTGTTCACTATTTTCCACTATCTCAGCATGGCTTTCCATCAGATTCTTCTCTTTTCTCGGTTTAACAAATCTTGTTTGAAAATCTTGAAAAGTAAGACAAGCAGCAAGAACAGACAGGACAGGAATTCTTATTATCCAATTTCTTTTTATCATTTAAATGACAAAAGCAAGTAGAAAGGACATTAGTTAGAGGTAGATCTTTAACCTGTCAAATATGGAAGACAGTCTCTTGAAACATAATTTGCACATTTAATTTCAAAGCTGAAGAACAAAGAGTTCAAACGTGCCTAGAATAACAAGTTGAGTTATTTTAAAATGTGCTTTGTACTTCTCATCCAAATGAACAGAAAAAGTCTACGCTGTTTACCATTAATGTACAAAATCAAGTGAAAACGGGCTATTAGTTTAAATCTCTACCTATTTCCTGGCACTTCTGGAACAAGATGCTTTGGAAAAAACAATCCGGCAAATAAATATATAGTATATATTTAGTCTTCCAGTCATCTCTCTTTGTGTCTTTCAAGAAAGCATGACATAGATACTGAAGTAACTCAAAATGAAAACTGAGCTCAAACTGGAAACAAGTTCTTAGCCTGGTGCATTACTCAGCTAATTAGCCAGACTTAATATAACAATAGCTCTACAGTGTCACCCAAACACACCAACTCATACATATGGAGCATGTATTTGTAATGCAGTGCCACAGTGTGGATGGAGGTAAGGTTTATACGTTTACATAAGTTTGATTCATGGTGACAAAACATTTGAAAAATAATAATTCTATAAGCTGACAGCCTGTTAACAAAGTCCTAACTGCAACCAATGTGGAGGTTCAAGCCTAGAAGAATACATAAGGATCTCTACAAAATTTCAAAGCACACCAACATTATACTTTTTGGAAATTAAATTCAGCTTATTTCCATATTTGTTATCATCACAGCAATATTATTTTTTTTTTCCACAGGACAATTATTTTGCTATTTAGGGCACATTTAATAACCTTACAAAAAAGCTACAAATCTAAATCATCTTCTCAGTCATTCCACGCAGTAATTTATATTGCAATGCTGCTGTGCCTTCATCCATTATTAATACATCTGAGCAACATACTACACAATATACACCTGCTGAAGAATATTAGATCTGGCAAAATTGTATTTGACAAAGTACTTGGAAGTGTGAAAGACAGAGAGGAAAAAAGAAGCAATTCTAGAAGCCTATCCACACTGAATTCCTTACAGTCACCTGTCATTTTAAAATACTGCAAGTATATCTACATGAACTAAAATCATAGCATAGTTTGTAGTGTGTACACACATGTATAAATCCCCCTTTACATGTGGGATTCATCACTCTCAGTTATAGCCACATAAAAGTTATCTACTTTTGCAATGGCAGAGGAAAACTCAGTTTATATTGAAGGTGGCCAAGTTGGCCTCTGCAAACGGCTCTCTTTTGACTCTAAGTTAATTGCCCTACAACTAAACTTTAGTTAGCAGAATGGCATTCATCATAGTACAGATTGCTTCTGTGCTTCGCAGTTCCTAACCTATCACAGTATACGTTAATACAACTGCTACCATTTGCGAGTGTCCAGTGTGACAAATATAGCCCTTTCCTCGTGCAATGATAAAATCAGGAGCTCTGCTTCGTGCCATAGAGCTATCCTCTTCTTGCCAAGACAGAACCTGGAAAGCTCTCTAGTAAAACATAAATGCCTCTCTGCTTGGTAATATTAAAGTACTAGGTGGGATATGGCTCACTGCATATGTCCCGCAAGCGTGGAATTCCATGCGGACAGTGGTGGCAGAGGTGTAGATGAACTAAAACTAATCTGGCTGGCAAAAATGGTGCTCGGGGAAGAATTCAGTACACAGATCTAGCCTATTTGCCCCACGTTCTTGTATTCTCAATCTTATTATGTCCAGCTGCCAAGACATGTTGGACCTTTGATTCAAAACACATTACACACAGATTACTTTCAACTCCCTCCGAAAAAATCCCACCCCTCATGAGGAGTATGAATATGAACAGGCTAGCTTCTTTTGCAAGTAAATGGACTCCATACTGGCAAAACTGGGTAGGCTCACCTTCTGAATGTTTTCCTGTTAAAGGAGAAGCTTTTTTTTAAGAGAGACTTCAAAAAGTTTACCAGAACTCTTTTCTTATTTTATACATCGGTAAACTGCAGATCAAGCATGTTTCAGTTCTAACAGCTTTTTTCTAGTTAAACTACACAGCTGATAAGATATTCTTAATTTAAAAAATAAAAGTGGTGGAACTGGTTTGGATGGGAACAACTTGATATAATCACATTATTTCTTCTGATTCTGCTTTGCATTGTACTTAACCCATACAAGCACTCTTCTCTAAAACTTGTAGTCACCCTGCCTTTACATATCAGTGTTTTTTGGTTTAAGCAGCATGAGCAGCATCAAAGTGCTTTATGGGTTGCCTCAAGCATCTCAGAAAAGCCATGGAAGAATGCTGAACTTCTAAAGTCACCTGAAAATTTTATTTGATAGTATGTAGAAAAGTGAGGACATGATAACAGCTTAATTCTCACACTTTGCCCAGCAAGAACACTCTGTCCTTCCATTTTTTGAAAAGCTGTAAGGAAATCATAAGATCTCATAATGACCTATAAAAACTCTCTCGTATCCATACGAGTTTTCCAGTAACATCTTAAAAGGCCAGAGACAGGTAAGCAGTCCAGACAACACCTATTAGGGTTATGCCTAAATTGCACAACTGCTTACTAAGATTTGACTCCTAACTATGACAACACTGACAGGACAGAGCTACGCTTAAAATCAGAGACTACCAGCAGTATCTTAACTCTGTCATATGAAAAACTGATTTTTGGAACTTTCTGTTAAGCTCCAGTTGTAAGTTATACAAATCATGAAAATAAGAAGCCACCAACTACTACAGGAAAGAGAGGCAATCACCCTGTGGAAACTACTTACAGGCTTTACTACCCAATAAGAAAACAAAGAAATGGAAAACTAGAGGTGGAATGCTTGCAAATAGTCATATATTTCCTTCCAGAACTATGTGACCAAGTAAATACTGAACTAGTAATCACATCATCACAGTCCTTTTCCCCTTGAACCATGGTTCTTGGCAAGGAAAATGTTGAGAATACTGACAGATATATCTTTGAATCAGCTGCTGTTGAAACGTTTCCCCAACCTATTACAAACGTTGTCATTATCAGAAGATTATACAAATTGGTCTTTTTCCTCTCCAGTTTTGAAAACAGAAATCTATAAAATGTAAGTATAAGGAACAGGTTGGTTACAAAACACACCTACAAATATTTCAGCAGAATTCATATTACATTTTCTAATTATCTTGCTATTTATAATATGTTTACTCTTTACAAGTTTTAATAACTTGAAAGCTACAGAAAAAAACAACAGAAAGCTTGCTTACAGCTTGAATATGATCCTTTTTAAAAAATTACAATTACATTTGAGTTTTATACTTTTCTAACTTGCACTGTAATGTTCCAAAGGACTTGAGTGGCATCAACTTAATCTGAAACCAGGCCTGTATGAAGAGAAAGAACTAGCCTGACCCCCGGTGGCCAAAAAATTGCAAAACCATAATTATTTACCACCATCATCCGAATCTTCCTCAGATATCCACCATGGCACTGAATCCTTTTTCTTCATTTCTTTTTTCCTGGGCTGTCCCAATGTCTCGAGAATGCTGGATTTTTTCTTTGAATTTCCAAGTGAATCATCTGAAAGAGACTTAGTCAATTGCATACAAGATTAGAGAGAGTTTTTACATTTTCACATTGTTTAACTGTCTTTCAGCCACTCAATTCTGGACTTCCGAGTCCAGATGCCTCTTTTTACTCCCCACTGTCTGCCTTTTTTGTATACGCATGACAAAGTTGAGTAAGAAACAATAACTATATTCAAGTGGCATAATACTGCATATTGTAATAACCCCACTGTCAGAATTTGGCTATGTTAAAAGCTAACTGCTTAGTAGAGTATATGTCCAAATGAACAGCAGAATCAGCTCTTTTTTAATTAGTTACAACATACAAGAATCAAAATCCTGAGAGATCCCTGAAGATAATGAAGTAGAGCAGAAACAGTTTTGCCTTGGCCTTGCTTTGTACACAAACAACATTATTAATATTCTAAAAATAACGCTCCACAAGCAACATTCTAGCTCCCAGCAAATCAGATTTCAGAAATTAATTTTATACTTCGTGTTCATGGAAATTAATAGAAATGCCAGAGCCATTCCTACCCAACTCTGCGTATTAAGCTTTCATAGGTGTTAGTCATCCATGCCGATTTTGACTGATAGCTTAAATCAATGGAGAAAAAAGTCTATGAGTATGAACATCCTATGAATTTAAGTTACTAAACAGTAACAGGAAGGAAAAGACTTACAGACACTTCATAAGACAATGGCAGTTTTTTGAGGTGATGCAGCTTTTTTAAAAAGAAAATAATCTCTGCTCCCTTCCTTTAATAAAGCTCTTCACGGCTTACAGCAGGCTCAGAGCCACAACATCCAGGCAAGGAACAAACAAATATATTCATTAAGCTAGTGCACTGCAACCTTACGTACTACATATTCTTCGTGCTTAAACTCAGTAAACATGGGGTTAAGGGGAGTGGCATACTTTTTATTTTTATCTGATGTTTTAGCCATAATTGTTGAAACCAATTGCCCTAAAGTGTCTTAAAGAACACAGTGAATAGAGTTAGCAAAAGCCGTAAAGCGTAAGACACAAAGAATTCACATATGAAATGCATCATATGGGAAAATTTCCAAAACTTCACTTTATAATAGTCACAAATAAGAAAATGTGACAGTATAAACAGAATACTAGAGACAACAGGATCGTGGGTACTTAATATATAAAACACAAGCGGATGTTTTATTAAAATAAGCCTCTGCAGTCCACTGCCTGATTCCTATGAAACAAAAAGCACTACCATAAAAGCCTACCTTTCCTGTATATCTAACGTGTCAATTTATATGGGCCTAACAAAAGCATCCATAAATCAAATGCCAATTATCCGAAACTACTACATTTAAGAAAAAAAACTATAAGAAAATAATATTCATATTAATATCTCTGACCAATAACATCTTTAGAGCTTGCAGTTGCACTTGAGAAAACTAAATGCCTGTCATACAGTCTCAGAGAGAAAATTATGTGCTCTGAGCCCTTGCACTTTAATAAAACACAATTTTAATAAATTATGAAACTACTGGACAACAGAATGTACCACAATTTCTTTAAGTTGGCTCAGTGACACAGAAGAAAACAGCTTTACATTCTTAATAAATGTCGTATAAATAACAACTTCCTTACACTAGTCCCAACACAAGTACTGGTGCCATTGTCCCCAAAGGTCGGACTGCCTTCTGCCAGCTAGAAGTACTGACAGGCACTTGATGCAAGCTCTGTTATCACTTGTTGTTTCTTTTATGACTAACAGTATCCTCTACTCTGCAAGCAGAACTTCAGTGATGCTCGTACTCCTTAGAGTATTGTAACTAAAGAAACTGAGACTCCCACAGGTTGTTCTCAAGGTCTGGAAACTTTCTATGTCCAGCCATCTTGTCAACTGCAGACAGTAAAGTTGCAGCAGCTGTGAAAGAAATGCTGACACAAAAATACTAGTGCATTTTTCCCAACACGTCATTTGTCTCAACAGTGAAACTTATGAAGATTTTTTCCTTCATTTGAAAAAATGTAAATAAATAAATCAATCAACTTTTTGGACCACTAATGGCTTTTCAGTGCCAGTAAGTGGCACTGATTTCTTCCTTCCCCTCCTCAGCCTTTCAGGAACACAGACACACACACACAAAAAAAAAAGTGCCAGTTGTTTAATCTCAACTTAAATAAAGCCAAAAGAGTCAGTTTTAAGAACTGGGACAACTACACGGCACATAATCAGCTTATCACCTCCTATACACATGAAGGAACTTAAGAAAGGAGGTAGGTAACACAGGATAGGATCTAAACCACTCAGACTTTCATGACCAGTTGTCATAATTATTTTATGAAACAAGTCTTTTTCAATAAAAGAAGTCTACTCCAAATATATTTTTAGCATAAAATAATATTTTAATATATTTGATCTTTTAATAAAAATAAAAAATGTTTTTCAAACATGGTTTAATGTGTAGTGTTACTCTTCCAGGTACTATTCTACAGATGGTATAGCCTTTCCTTTTGAAAGTCTTCCCTCTCAGCTGTCCATGAATATCAAGTAAAACAAAAGTCAACCTAGAAGCCTAGAAGCAGACAATGGCTTTTTCCTAACTTTGCTTTGCTTGAAGTGTCACCCAAAAAAAGCAATTAAAGCACAGTGTATTAGAAAGAGCTCCTCACAATGTATGTCCCAAGGGAACTTCACAGCCAACACTCAGAAAACTCAGGAGCCATACCAAAATGACAGGGGATACTAAATTAAAGTGACAATAGGGGAGGTAAACTAAAGCAAGATACTGGGGGTGGAGAGTAGAAGGATCACAGGCCCACAGACAATGGAGGAGGAAAAGAATTATGGATGGCAACAGGCCGTTCTGGCAAGGGGTTCAGAATAAGTATGACCAGTCAGAGAAATCATTAAAAGACCTATCCTAAATGCATTAATTGTTATTACACATTTGTGTTTCCTTCTGTATAACGATAAAAGCCTAGAAAATCCTCTTCACTGATAGCTTCTAAAGTTCAGTGCATATGCCAAAGGACTTTAGTTTAATTCTCATATTAGACCTGCATCATTCAACTGTATAGACAGTCTTTCTTTTAACTTTATAAGTTTTAATCACAAACATACATATAACCCCCCGCCCCCGACAAAGGCATTTTCACTATGAGTTATTTAAAAGGAAAAAGCCATCCTGCTCCATTTCTCCTCTGAAAGATTTGCTTAAACAATATTGTCTTCCTCAAACTACTAAGAGAGTTTTCGCTACTCCCCCCACCCCCACCGTTATACTCTCAACACAAACATCACCTACACAGTGATTTCACACCAGTTTCTCATCTTTCTAACGTTAAAAGGCTGCACACTTTTTATAAAAAAAAAACAAAAGCAAAGGGAGGGACGTAACATAAGATGAATGCATATAGAGTAACAGAGAGTAGATAATACCATTGTTATTTGGGTCTGTATCCAGCTGGCAAAACATAAAACAATGCATATTTTTAATGACTGGATTGGCAGTATATGTGTTTAAGCAAGCTTAAACACTTTACAGTTTTAGTTTGAAATGATAAAAAACAATTAAGACATGAGTTGTTAAAAGTTACATTCTCTGGAACATGCCAAATACCACTTCGAATAATTCAGTATAGCTATTTTGATTTTTTTCTAACTCAAGCATTCTCAACATGGGCAATAACTGAGGAGCAAGAAGAGCACGCCAAATGAGGAACAAAATATTAGAAGCAATCATATGCAGTTTTTTCAGATGGACAAAAAAAATAAACCTCCTTTCTCTTCCCGAGAGCAACTCCCTTCATAACAATATTAAGTACAGAACTTTTGACAGAAATGCACAGCCTAATTTTCTATTTTTACAAACATTAATGACGTCAGTGAATTCAAGAATGTTAGCTCAATCACATCATCAAATTAAAGGCCAATATCTACCTTTAAGTTATTTGTGAGTTAATTTTCAGATGGCATTTTAGTTTTCTGTTCTCTCAATTTAGTATTGGTCAGTGAAGTCACATTTATTCTGTATCTGTAAAAACACCTCACAAGCTGCATGGTCAAGGCAGAGTTACAGACCTACCCGGGAAAGCTAAATCTTCTTGAAAAAGAAGCCTCTGGTTACTACAGATCTTTACTACACAGTACAAAGCACAATTTTTATAGAATCTAGTACCTACATTTTTCACAAGTAATTAAATTGTAGCACAGCCTCTACAGCAAAAAAACTTTAAGCATACATTACATATAATAAAGACCCCCAAGAATATTCTCTGCCATCATTAGCTACACTTATATACAGTCACAGAATCTAGTAAAGGCCTTATGCATGTGGTATTTATATCTTAGGGTTACCACACTGTGTGTCTGATAGACTAGAGGGCAAATTCTGAAATTATAGGTCTATATGCAGTGAAAAAACCATACCAAGTTAGGACATTTTGACCATGTCCAATAATTGTTAGCTTAAGTCATAACTCACAGACTTGCATGATTTTGCCTGTACTCAAAATCATCAAGCACCATGAGGAATAAAAGGAATCAAATTAAAATTTTCTAATCACTACAACATACTTCATTTTGTTAGGATTAATATAAGAATTTTTAAATAGAATTCACTGAAATTGGGTATTGCACAGAAAAATAAGGAATTTCTTAAAACGTAGCTTGTGCCTACGTACAGGAGGTTTTTATCTCATTTTCAATGATATAGCAACTTGAAGCTTCTGCTACTAAATAGCACACACAATTAAATTGAAACAACAATCAAGAAGCAAGTGCTCTTTCTGAAGATACAACCTAGCAGTAACAAAATATGTCTTTAATCACAAAACTGTTCTCTTGGTTTCAGTACAGCAAAATAGTATGAATTAAGTTTAGCAATGAAGTTAAGACCTTGCAAAGACCCACACATAAGACAGCTATGTGAATTATGTGATAAAAGCGCAGATGCATCTTCCATTTCATATTCTTCCATACTCAATTTTCCCCCTGTATTTTAATAGAGAAAAGGGATGTGACCTTGCTCTGAAACCTACCTCTTTCAGAAACTCTTCAAACTGCTCATCTAATTCTTCTTTTGAAAATCGATGGGCCATAGTCTGCAATTGGATGTTACCTTCCAAACAACTGAGTTTAAATAATAAGATTTAAAATAAAAATACAGTTAATTAAAAGCACGTTGAAATTAGAGGTAGCCTGCATGAAAGCAGGATGATTTGCTGCTTTCATAGAGAGCTATAAGAAAAAAAAAAAAAAAAAAAAAAAAATCTTGAGAGAAGTCAAATTTCATTCCTCCCACTCCTAATTTAAATTCCTTACTGAACAAGATAAACAATGCAAACATACCTGGATTACCCAAATTCCTCATAATCAAAATACTCATTTCCAAAACAACAGTTTCAGCATTTAAACTTTGAAGGATAAATAAAACATGACTCTCTTCACCATCTTTACATTTTTCTTCAAAAGACAGCTCTCTTAGCTACTCACAATTAAGCATTTTGTCAATGATCAAACAAGAATCCACTGCAGTAATACTTCACATCCATTTTAACGGCTTTTAATTCCTTTCTATGTTTCTTCTCTAAAACTGGAGACATCTGGCATTCTAAGTTTTGTTTCATTGTCTCTGCTGTGCTTAGGACTCAGTAGACAATAAATGCATGGAATTCTTTAGGATTAGAGGATGACATTTGGTTTGATCTGCCCTGACACAGAAAACCAATGGCACTTGCCCCTCTCCCTTTCCCAAAAGTCTGTGTTGACTTCTCAGGTGTAAAATATTTCCCACACTCAAAACACTACAAAGCTTTTGTGTATCATACTGCTCAACACATATGGCTACCTTCAAAACTGCATATGTATAGCAGTATTAAACTTCCCTAGGATCTTCCAGGCTGAGAAGTGCTATGTAGACATAAAACATTTGCAGAAATGCTTTTACCATTAAATATAACTTCTCCCAATATGGAGCTCTCTCAGTACACAGGACTGTTACCTACCTAGTAAATTGATTTTGACAGGAGAGTTCTGACAAGTGCTTCCTGCTTTCACTCCTTATCCATTCATAGACCACCCGACACTTTGGCTTTGGCAGTTAAAAAAAAAAAATTATAGCAGACTGCCCAGACTTGGAATTGAATAAGATATCCTTATGTCAGCACTTGGACAGTATCTCTGAAAACATGGGAAGAAGATTAAGAATGTTACCTCTCATGACACAGACAATCTAATATCCTTTTCTACTTTCACATCAAAGAACACTAGATGCTAAACACTAGATGCTTTAACAACTACTTAAGCAAGTGGAGAATAATTAGTTCCAGCCTTGACAGAAAAACAAACTGATTCTTCTGACATTATCTGTACTTCTGTCTACCTTATAATTACAGCTTTTAAAATAAAACTAACAATATAAAACTTTATTTTTCAAAAGGACAACAAATATATCAGACAATTTCCATAACAGTAGATTACAGATAAACATTATTCTTAGCAAATATACTTTCCAACCATACCTGTAGAACTGGAGGCCTGCAAATGACTTCGCAAGTTGTAAACTAAAGTGACTTGCTGGGATATATGCTATAATAGTGCAGAAAGCAGAAGTTTTGGGAAGGTATGGCTAAACCATAGGAACGAAGGAAAGCTTATATAGCCTAACACATTTCATGTAATCCCCTAATCCTCCCAGAGCTGGGACCAGCCGTGACCTGATCCTCCTCCTCCGCTGGCTTCCCCTACAGCACAGGCAGAGCCGGCACACGGCGGCTGCCGGGCAGCAGCCCTGGGGCCGGCGGGCCGTGCTCCTCCCAACCCCAGCTGCGACCCGCGGCTCTCCTCCGGCCCCGTCCTCTCCCGGCCTGGACCTAACGAATGCTGGGGAAGGGCAGCGACAGCCCCCGGCAGCGCGGGGGCTCGGGGCCGGGCGGGAGAAGGGAGAGCAGCCCCGATGGGGCACCGCCAGGCCGAGCCGGCGGGCAGGGCTCGGCTCCGCGACCCGAGGGGACGCTCCAAAGGGCGGCGAAGAAAGCAGCCCGAAGCCGAACGCTGCCCTGCCTCGGGGCGCCGAGAGCATACCTGGGCCGCGCCGGGCCCCGCTCGGCCACGGCCGCCTCCCTCGCTGGCGGCGCGGTTGCCTAGGAAACCCTCCCGGCCTCCGTACCGCCCGCCAAAACGGGTCGCGGGGTGCCGGGTCACGTGGTCCGCCAAACCCGCCGGCTTTCCCCTCCGCCGCCGACGCGCGTGCAGACACGTGACGGAGGCGGGCGAGGCCGCGCGCCGGCCGCCATCGCTGCCGTGGCAAAGGTCACCTCGCCCCGGCCCCGCCCTCCCGGCTGAAGGCGGAAGTCGGCGCGCGGTCACGTGAGGCGGCGGCGCGCGCCGGGCATGCGGAAGGGCGCCGCCTGCTGGGCGGCGGGCGGGAAGCGCCGGCGGAGACGGGAGGGGGGAGAGGAGCCGGGCAGCGCCGCAGCCGCTCACAGCTGCCGCCGTGAGCGGTCACGCCAGGGCAACGCAGCAGCCCCGGGCGCCGCCCGCCGAGCCAGCGAGGCCTGCCCGCGCACCTGCCTCCGGCGAGCGGGAGATGCGAGCGACACGGCGTTTGGCGGGGCGAGGAGGGTGCCGGCCCCGGGGACTGCGCCGCGCCCCCCGCAGGGCCGGGCTCGGGGCCCCTCTGTCCACCCTGCCCGCGGGCTGCCGGCGGCGGCGGGAGCAGGTCGGGGACGCGGCTGACGTTCCCCCGCCGCTGTCGGTTCTCCTGCGCCTGGTGTTCGCGCCGTGTCTGTGTTCTGCCGCCCGGGAGCCTGCGGGCGACGCCAGCCCCGTGCCGAGGACCACCCAGGCTCCTGCTCCCGAAACCTGCGGGGCCAGCGCTGTTGCCACCTGCGGCCACAATGTCTTCGCCAGCTTCCTGAGGGACGTGCTTCTCCCGAAGTGGTTCAGCTGATCTTTTGCAAAAGCAAGACGGAAAGAGTTAAAAGCGTGTTGCTCTCCCTAACGCGAAGGTCAAACCCAAACCATCCCTTCTCGCTCTTACGCAGAAATTCACTTCTCGAGCTTCTCTAATGTTTCAGCCTTAGCTGTCAGCCGCTGTGCCTTTAATACATTTTAGCACATCTCTGGAAATGTTTAAAATATGCAGAGAAATTAATGACCCCTGTTTCTCTGACCACTGTCTCTCAAATAACCACAGAACAATTGCAGTCTGTGCTTCCATGTGCTCTCCAGCTAGGGTCTGTCAGTGGTGTTTGTTGTGAGAGTCACGTTGCTTTAGGAATTTTTACGCCAGCATTTAGTAAATGGCAAAATAAAACAAGCTCACTTAAGAACACAAATGAACATTGTTTGCACACGCACACACATTTTGATTCTCTGTTGAGCAGACTTGGATTGAAAAGATTTTGAAAGGAGGTTTTCTTCGGCGAGTGTTGGATACTCATCGCAAGTGAGAAACTAGTTAAAATCCTATTACTGCCTCTCATTTCCTGTTAGCTTGAGAGATAAAGACTGTGCTTCCAATATGGCCTTTATGTATCCCAGATTTTTTTATGCAAGTGTAAATTATAGTTTAAATTCAAAGAAGCAAAGAAATATGGGCTCTGTATTTTCCACTCAAGTCTGTCGGAATTACTTTGCTGAAGGTGCTGCAGCACTCCTTTCAATCAGGCCTTTTGTCTGCAGATGGAGTATTATATTTCCATTTGCAAAGAACGGGTCATTTCTTTCGTCTTTGTGTGCAACTTCTGCTGCTGTCTATGGGAAATGTGGGAGCTGATCAAGGACAGGATGCCCACGTAAACTAATATACTAGAACAATTTGTTAAGCGTGACAGCCCACTGCTGGTGGAAACATCAGTTTCCAGCATTTGCTCTTTTCTCTCGTCTCATGAAAAAGCATGGAGTGAGGCATGAGCAGTTAAAGAGAAATATGGAAATTAATTAAGGGATGTCAGTCTGATGCTGCATGCCTTGATCCTGCTCAGATTTAAGCCAATGCAAATTTTGCTGTTAACTTCAAAGTGATAGCTGTGACATCATTCATTGATCATGGGAGTTACTTCATATATAATCAAATAACCTCATCAAGGGCTCAGTCCTGCAAGCTGCTAAAAAACTGTTGCACATTGAAGCCTTTCTGTTTGCAGAAATACGTTCAAAGAAAGAGGCTTTTACAAAGTATAGAAAAATGTGCAGAGTGATCAATGCTGTTGGAAACCTCAGTGCCCATATGGGAAGAAAAAAAAAAAAACAAACCACTCTTGATGACTGTGGTGGAGAGGAGGCATTGCCTGGTGTTGAAATGTCATCCAGTGCATTCAAATGACATGCACAATAGCCACTTAAAAAGATTTTCATTTCCTTCTAATGCCAACCAGTTGGAGCAGTTTTCTCGAGAGCTCTTAACAGCAGAGCTTAAAAAACGGAGAGTGGGGCTAGCCATGAATTTCAGCCAGGAAGGTGGCAGTTTGGGCGGCAATGCTAATAACGCAGGAGGGTGGTCACAGATTCTGAAATAGATCCTGCTGGACAGAACCCCAAATTATAAGGTAAAAATCTGGCTCTGCTGACATGGGTGGGAAGACTTTGTTGGCTTCTATGAAACCAGATTTTGCTGCTGTAGACACTGGCTTCTCATTTAAATGTGTGGCATGTGTACACCCAACTCAGTTTTTTCTTCAGATTGCTAAAATACAAGGCTTCACGTATTAGTATAACAATTTCAAACAATTAATGGTAAAATTAAAAGGGATAAAATATCCATACTTTTGGTTTTGCACATCTAATTTCAGATTGTATCATCCATAAATGTCAATGGGGAAAAAGACATCAAACAAAAAAGAAACAAAACGTCTGCCGCATCCACTTTGGCTGAGGCATTGCACTAGATAGTATTTCAGTACTGAACTTACAAATATGTGAAATATGAGATTATGATAATAAATATTTGGCCATATTCTTGGTTATGTTTTTTTAAAGGTTAACAGTTTCATACTGAATGAAAAGCAAACAAACAGTGGTGAATTAAGAAGTTAAAACTGCATTCTCTCTGCATGCCCACTGTGATAATACTTCCTTACATGACTATGCAATAAAAGTCCTTTTCAGTATATGCATCAGAAAAAGGAAAAGCCTTCCATAAAAGTACAAGTTGCACAGAAAATAGAAAAATTATGTGGAACTGTATTTTGTGCAAGAGAAAACAGTAGTCTGACAGTGTTAGGATAAGCTATAAAATAGTTTACCTAACTATAATTTCAGTTTAAAAGATAATTTTTAATACTTTTGTTTTTGTTTTACTGCATGTCTTTGTTCTACCACTGATTAACCATAGTCCTCAGATCCCGAGGGCCAGATTTATGGTTGACTGCACTACGGTAGCTAGCCTGAACTCAGCTTAGTGTCTCACCCGCCAGGTCTTTTCCATCATGCAGGTTCTCCACGGGCTGAGAAATAAATTCTGTGTCATGTTTCAGATTGTTCCAGAGGCTTAGACCAGTCACTAATCTTGTTTCTGTGTTCCTTGAACTGAGCTGCAGATTTAGAAGCTGGGCTGTCATGTTGCTGGCAATTTCCCGGTCTCTGGAAGTTAGCAGACATGCACTGTTTCTCAGACTTTTTGAAAACGGATCCTCCCTTTGGCTCATTTTTGAAGATGCTTAATTGCCTTAATGCTGTGCCCTGTGCTGCCAACTTTTCGGTTCCTCTGGAAGAGGGGGAGCACAAAGTTGCTGTAATTACTGGCTGCAGGAGTTCCCTGTGATAGAGAAAACTGTGCTACCGCCAGCAAATGTAGGCAGTTAAAAGTTCCTTCAAGAGGGTGAGTGTTTGCAGTCAGTAATTATAGCTGCTTCTCACTCAGCTTAAAAGAGGTGCATTTGCTAACATTTAACACTGCTTTTTTTTTTCCCATTTTTCAGTGCTCTAGAAACTTGTTGGGAAACATTGCTCTACTGCATCATCCAGCCAGTGCGGCAAGATCTCTCCTATCGATCAAGAGCTTTTGCTTTTGACAAATCCTGGGAAAACTGCTGTGCAAAGATAGATACAAACATGGTTGGTGTGACCAACCGTAACACATTTGAACTAGCCTAATGATCCTGTCCTGTGCCTGCTGCAGGTACTTCTTTGCCAGTAAAAATTCTCAGTACTTGGTATCAGGCAACACACCTACGGCTCCTACTTTTCACAAGGACTGGAGAAACAACTTGGACTGCTTTCACCCCAAAGTCTTTTGAACTGCTAACCCCCATCTGCCATGAATATTCTCCTTTGTATATAGAAAGTTCTATAATAAATTTTTCTCTTTGCGTGAAGACACACCACACATCTTTGGTTCAGAAAAAAATAAGGTAAATGTTTTTATAAAAAATTCTTGGTGGCCTAGGAAAGATTAAACTCAGAAAACTCAGCAAAGAAAAATTAAGTGTTCTGATTTATTCAAATTTTTCAGATCTGTAAAATCTCTCGTTAATCCTGACAACGTATCTGCTTAACACTGGCAAGAATATTAGCTTTGCATTTCAGATTTTCACTTGGTTATTTTTAGTTCTTCTGAAGCCTGGGAAATAAGAAATAGAACTGCTTTGAACAGTCTGAAAGAGCCAACTCTAGCAGGGCCTCTGAATCTGATTAGATAAAACAACAAAGAGGTTCTGTTAGGGCAGAGGCAGGAAGAACTAAGGTGGGTGGCAATATCTGTCATAACTCAGGGGAAATGTAGCCTCAAAGCACTCAAAAGTGGGTGAAAAAAATAACATAAGCAATAGACAACTTTCCCACATCTTAGGTCACACTCCAAATGCAGTTTGTAGAATTTTCTCTGTGCTCAATTTTTTTTTTGTATTTTTAAATACAATAAACAGCACATACATGTGTGTTTATCTTAAAAAGCTAATTCAAGGGAACATCATTTCTCTGCAGATAAATATCTGAAAAAGCGCAGTATGGCAAGTGCGATTACATTTGTCGGTACAGAAACAGTTTAAGATTTTATATGATAGATTTGCAATTTTCAACATTTTCCTCTGAAAGTGAGATAGCTTTAGGATTGCCACAGGAGATTTCTTCCTAAAATACAGCTTGTCATAACATCCCATTCTATCCTACTGGCTGAAAAAAAGGATCAAACTGTTGTGTTTAGTGCAACTGGGAGGCCTTCAGGTTTTTCGGGGGGTTGATTTAAAAATGATCTGTTATTGGAGTGGTGGGAACCTGGAACGCCCACTTGGCCAAGGATCGTGCTTCCCTACTTTCAGTGCAGGATGGATATTTTGGGTTGGCGTCTCTGCTGAAGGAAAGAGGTAGAAGGACAGATTCGTGCATCTTCTCAGGAAAATCAGCCTAAATGTTTTCAAAGTTGCTGTGCATCCACAATGTTGAGCATTGTCTCTGTCAGAGGCCGGGAGCGTTACCTGCTTGAAGCCTGCCGCTAAGGGTGCCCCGCACCAGTGATGGCTGCAGCCGAGGAACATAATGCTCATTCCTTGTATGGAGGTATATGAGAACAGTCCCTCCGACCTGTTCTTTACCTGCGTGTAACTGCCAGCATTTCTCTGGTAACTCTGTCTCCCCTGGGACAGACATGGGTATAGTGGCAGGTGCATACCTGTATGATAGCTAAAGCTAATCCAATACCAGTTTGCATTGCTCCGGTGGTTCAGCCCCCATGCTGGCCTGAGGGCGTTCAGCACACGTGTGTGGCTCTTTGCTCTGAAATGGAGTCGTGGAGCTGTAAGCACCAAAATTCAAGCTTGATGGGCAGGGTCTGCTTGACTCTTTGTGGCTTCTGGCAAAAGGCTTGTTGTAGTTATGCTGCTGAAGCAATATTTCATTAAGCAGTTAGTTACTGGATGAGGTTGTCTTCTGGCTTGAAAGGTCATTGCTTTGTTAATGGATCACTTGCTTTGCTGTATACTAGCCTACATATTTAGAAAGAAAATTTGGAACGACTGTTAACTTATTTGCCAGGAGTTTGATTTGACTTTTTAACCAATAATGTATTCCACAGTTTCCTGACTTCATGTCTGCTATAAACAGTATTCCTGTGAGCCAAGCAGCTCGTTAGTGGTATTTCTATGGCATTTTCAGCAGGCTACAGGTAGTTACAGTGTACATTTGGACAGGAGAGCTGGAGTGTGAAATTTATCCCAATTACCTTTTTCCTCAAGCTTTTTTTTCTCATTATAATTTCATCCTAAGTTAATCTGCTCCATGTTTTTTATTTTCTTTGAAACTGTGCTGTGAGGTTCAGTCTTAACATTCCTGCACAGGGAATTGGGCATCAGGTCTTAAAAGCTAAGGAGACAAAATCAGATCCTTGCTAGGAATTGTTGCCCGTACAAGTTCTGCGCCCCCAGCTGATCCATGGACTCCCGGGTGAATGTGTTTCTGTTTCCCAGAAAAAAGGTAGATGGGCACATATGGATACCCTTTTTTGTCTTTGGCCGGTGAAGGAATAACCTCCCCAGAACTCAGGTTCACACGTAATAACAAAAACCCTGGGATGTGTTAACCGGTATTGATGCGGGGGGACACAGGGTGACTACTACAAGTCTGTTCTCTATGCAAAGCAAGTTCATGTGTTTGTCGATTTAATGTAGCTCTCTCACTCGTCATCCTCTCGCTTGTGGAGCTGCAGGCCCCAGTCCCATGCTGTTTGTACAGATGCTGTTAGTACAGGGCCGGTGGATGAGGATGTCAGAGAAATCTGAGGTCTCCTTCTCTCCTGCCACATCCCCATCACTGCTTGGGGCCATTTTGGCTCGGTGCAGATCCCTCACCTACAACACATCTATAACATGCTGCCTTTGTTACCCTGTGCTGGCGGTGCATCACAAGGAGGTCTCATTCTCCACGAGGTGAAGCAACCTTTCTGGAGCCAGCACATGTCCTCCTTTCTGGTTTATTTTTTCATACCTGGAAATAAAGATAATCTAAACTGATGTTCTGTGTACAGAAAACAAAAGCCAACCAGATAGATACTGTGGAAAGGAAAACCTCACCACTCCAAAACTCTCAAATGTGGACAGGCAGAAGATTTTTCTTTTTTTTTTCTGTAAACAGTGCTTTAGGTAGGGATATGGCCTGTCATTACTTAGAGATTTCCAGCAGCTGAACATTTGGTGTCTGTCTGCCACCCACCTAGTACCAAAAATGCCACCAAGAGATCAGCTTGTCGAAGGACTAAAATAGTCCTTAAAGCTTAGCCTCAAAGGACTATGACACCTGCTTTCCTGTGTCTTCTCTTTCCCTCCATATCTACCCCACTAATCGCCTATTAGCTCCTAAGGTACCAGAAATAAACACCAGCAGTCCCAAGGTTCAGACGGTGTATATAAAGACCTGTGAAAACTGCCTTTTGTAGGCATTTGTCTGGAAAATAATACCTAGCTTAAGGATTTAAAACCTAGTGAGGTTCTTTGTTGATTCAGGCTTCTGGGAAGTGGTCATTTTCTTAGTGTGATAAGAAACTGAAACGTTTTCAAAGACAAGACACTTAGATGTGTGGCCTGCGTGGATTAGTAAGACTGGAAGCTGCTGTTCCACGAATCCCTTAATTACGACAAGCCTTCCCTGGCGAGCTGCTATATTTACTTAATAGAATATTAAGCTACAATTTTTACATGTATACTAAAGGTATTTAGATGCCACTGTTTTCTTGCAGTGTAATAATATTTTATTTGATTTAATATAAGTTTGGGTAAGATTGGGCCTTTTGTTAATTTCCTCCACTCTGAGGGATAAAATAGCCCGGTGTGAAAGCCTTTTAAGATACAACAATATTGTTCAAGCATGGCATCTGCAACTAATAATAAAGACTATGCAACTTTGAATGAAAAAAAAAGTCTAATTATCATGGCAAAGGGAAGATGGTTGACTCATCTTCGGCAGTTTGGATTACATGTGTGGGATTGTGTTTTGGATGGAGCACTCCAGAATAGCAACACTCCATCAAAAACACAGTTGTGCACCTGTACTCCAAATGGCTGAATAAGGCAAAACACATGTCATCCGAACACTGTGAATCAAATTAAAAAAAAAAAAAAGAAAAGAAAAGAAAGGAAAGCTGGAAGAGAAATAAAGACAAGTACCATAACATTGGTGTGTGTGAAGACTTGTTTCTCTAAAGCTCCCCGAATGATTTATTTATCGCTAAACCTCTGTTCGCAAGCCATGTTTGATTTTGCTTGACGCTGATATAGACACTGCAACCGGATCTTATGGAAAGGGCTGCCAGCAACTGTTTGATCCTGATAAATTACAATAACAGGCACAATTTACAATGAGGAGCTATTGCTGCTTCTGGCCCTAATGTGTGATGAGGTTTAAAATATGGTGGGCCAAAATTCTCCTTACCTGGTGGCCCCTTCAGACCACTTACAGAAGAGCATGAGAGAGAGCCGTTGAGCAGAAGAAAATTACATTCACAGCAAGAGCCAGGCCCAATTTTATATCAAAGGTGAGCATGTGTGTGTATGTGTATCTATCTGCATTGGGAGTGAAAGAGATGTTGTGGGAAAAAGAGGTACAAGAAGAGAGTATAATCCACATGTTTGAAAATTTGTCTGTTAACTGAGCAGCCCATTCCCCTGGTTCCTTCTACATGTGCACACACACACCAACACACACCCCCCAACATTTATGCCTGTGACGCATATGTGTGGTGAATATTGAAGTATTTGCTTTGGAAAGTTAATTGATGACTGGCTGTTTATTTGATCTTCACAGTGTCGAGTTCAAAATGTAATAAGTGATAAAAAACACCCAACAGTTGGACATGGAAAGAGGTGCAAATTCAGAAGGGGTTGTGAAGTGATATGCATTAGACCCCCCTGCGTATTTTCTTTGCAGTAGCATTCCCAGGCACCTGCCCCTGATTTCAGAAACGTATACAAGCCACAGTCCACAGCCAGGAGAGTAAAGCCAGATTTCTTGAGATATTTCATTGCCTAGAAGCTTTTGATAATCCCTTCAGATGCTTTTTTGCCTTTTTAGGGGACTTTGAGTCTAATCAGATTAACATACACATTCTGACTGATGTGCCAAGAATTAGCTGTCCTGGAGGCCAATGTTAATAGTCAAAAAAACATACATATTAAAGAATGGCGTGGAGTGAAAGGCATGTTGCAGGAAAAAGGGGAACAAGGAAAAGGTATCAACTACATGTTTAGAAACGTGTGCGTTCTCTGAGCAGCTCATAGTGCTAGGGCCTCCTGTAGGGAAGCGTTCAAGGGCAGAAGAGACAATTTATTTCACACACTTTTGTTAGTGAAATGTTGAGAGAGGCTTCACAAAGTCTCTAGGAGTAGTGGTGACATTCGGTGGCTCTGATGGATTGTTTACTAAACTTCTGAAGGACTGTAACACACCTCTCCTAACACTGGATTCCTGCAGAAGCTGTCCCCAGTTCTCCTATATCCACAAACCCAATTTGTCTGTGTCCTCTGCCTTCTGTAGCCTTTGGCAAATAAGCTCTGCCATTCCTTTGCTTCTCCCTTCTCATTTCCCATTTAAACACATATATATATTCCACTAACAATTCCTCTTCTCTTTTGAAGAAATGTATTTATACATGTACCTACCACTCCCTCTCCCTGCCTCTGCTCCCCCAGCTTTTATATAGTATCAGTATTTCCCATGTCATCTGCTGGAGAGAGGCAGGCCGAGCTGCTGCACGCATTTAAAAGGTGAGTGTATGTGCGTGAACACGAGTACGTGCATGCACATGCTCTTGTGTATAGGTACACCCCTGTCTCAAGGAGTGAATATTTGCCTGGCTCACGGAGAATGAACCAGGAGAGGTGAGCACGGACTTGTACCTCTATAGCATGGAGCACAGGCTGGGTGCAAAGCCTTAGAGAAGGACCGAGTATGAAATATATGTCTTGAATGCAAAGGGGACAGGGTTTGAGGACAAAAGAAATAGATACATGTTTCTGTAATTCTAAACATAGACAAATGTTTAATGTCAGTATCTGTGGTCTCTGTGTGAAGGGGCAAACTGCCTGACAAAAAGAAGCTGAGAATTATTGCTTAAGAGGCGCCCATTTGTATTAACTGTTCTGCAGGAAACCTGGGTGACAAAAATTAGGTTGGATAATTCCAGGCCAGGTTCCAAGATTATATGCCTACCAAGGAGACATATATTTGAAACTGGAATTAGGCATGACAAGTCAATCATAGGAGAAAAAAAAGTTGAAGTCAAAATATTCTGAAAAAGGGATCAGCCTGAAATTAGTTTAATGGTTGCAAAAAGTGGCCTGAATATTCAAAATGAGGGCGCTCTATGGGAAATGCCTTAAATGAGTAATTTTTCTGAGCATGGCTGCTAAATCACCAAAAATTAGCAGAATTTAAGGTGTTTTTTCATCAATTGATCCCATAGTGGAAGAAGAAGCGTAAGTGTCGTTTCCCTACACTTTTGAGGAGCGTAAGTGACATATCCACAGCTCGGTGGGTTCCTAGAGTATACAAGGTGAAGATGACTACACATCGTGTAGTCTGATCACCTGTCCATCAGAAGTATTGTGGTACTGGGACTGCTAACTTGTTTGACTGTGACCTACCTTCTAGGAAAGCAGCCATAAAGACATCGCTTCTCCTAGTAACTGGTTCCAGTCAGTAGTAATGACTACTCCTTTTGTTAAAAACCCATCTAATTCATCACTTAAATGTGTTTAGCTTGAGCCTTCCACTTGTGAGACCATCCTCTGCTAGATTAAAGACCCCTGGAGTGCCTTCCATTTCTTCTCTGTGAAAGTACTAATGCATTGAAGCCAAACCACTTCTTAATCTTCTTCTTGACCAGTTGTGACTTGAGGCAAGTAGACTTGCTTCATACAACCGCGGGAAGATACTTGTTTCATTTTAACCCAGCCTCTATGATAATGTAACAGTGGGATGTGCGAGTCACTGGAGTTTACCCTTCCACCTGCTTGCGCAGACTCCAGCCAGCAAACACAAGCGATGAGAAAGCTAATGACCGAAGACAGCAGAGCTGGCCACATGCAGTCCCCCCGTATGTCAGCTTTGCTTCAGTGGAGCCCACATTGCCACAGCAGGTGGCGTAGGTTTTAAGGGAGAGGTTTCCGCGTGTCCCTTCTGCCTTCTCTAGGCAGCAAAGTACCTCACATACTTCAAATTTCATCGTGAGCCGTGTTTACCAAGTTGTCAGAGATAAGCCTGGCTCTGGAGGCAAATGTTAGCATGGGGAACAGAAATGCCAGCAGCGAGCACATATGGCACAGTTTGTACTCTTAAGTTTGAAAGAACTAAACAAGTTAACAAATACAGATGTTTAAAATCAGTAAGAGTGTTTAATGAAAACAAACAAAATACTGTAGTGTATAAAGCAAAACCTGTTTTTCTTTTGCTCCTTTTGGCCAGCTGGAGTTAGTGTTTTTCTGAGCCTATACCCTCCTTTGACATATGGGACTTTTTGAGGGACATTAGTCCCAGCAGATGCTGGGTGGCGCTTGAGTGGATGCCTCTGATTTTTAGTTAGTTAATAAATCAGCTTTTACAACCATGTCTATCCTATGATTTAACACATGCGTAACAATAATACTGGATTAGGAAGAACAAACTGTTTCACTGCAAAGGATATTTTATTTCTTAGTAATATTGCATAAAATATGAGCTTTTCTCTAACATAAACAAAGGATTCATGCTATTTTTTCATTTAGCCAGTACCCTTCATCCCCATGAGTCAAAATGTGCTCGGAATTGCATTACTACAAATGCAGAGTACCTCCGCTGAGCTCAGAAAAACTCTTTCCATTCACTTCAAAGGGTGCTGCTTCAACCCTCACGCAGCCTGCTTTCCATAGGCATTGGCAGCCACTTCCTGCCTAGTAAACCCCTTAAGTGACATTCCCTCAATTAAAAAGACTCATGTAATGCTTTACCTAATAAGAAGGTTAAATAGTGTCATGCTGGTTTCCTACAAAAATCTTTTTCCTATGTGTCCTGCTCTTGTTTTTGCAGGGAAAACTTTCTTTTTAATCTTCAGGCTCCCACTTCAGATATGCGCTAAGCTACTAGCACACATGACATCATCCTTGGCTTCAGCCTTTGAAAGTGAAATGGTATTTAAAAATATGAAATTCTGGTAGCAATGTCACACCCGAAGTTGAAGTTTAAAACAAAACTGACAATAAAATCAACTACCAGGAAAAGGACTATTTTTTAAATTACACATCTATCATGTCAGCTTTGGGTTAATCTCTAGAGCCAGCTCAAGGATGGATGAGGTAATATTTGCACATGTTAGGGATAAGATAGAATGAAAATGGATTTTTTTTTTTTTGGCTAATGTGCTACAGAGATTATGAGTCTGATGGTTGGAATCAGTACAAGCTGTGATTGAGGGGTTATGTATGAAGCAGCAGATTAGAATTTTTTTAATAGGTTGCATGATGGTCTCTGAAAGTCTCAGGCTATGTAAAAAGTGTTGTGAATAGGGGCACTTGCAGGAGGTTGGAAGATAAGTGATAAGTGGAGGGTTGACATAATTCTGGAAAAAGCTCTCAGAGCCAACACATTTAGTGGATAATTTTAAGGACTTGGTCTGTTGCTTTAGTTATGAGTGCCAGAGGTTGAGGCTTAACAGGGAGTCAGGACTTGGTGACAGAGCCAGCTAAAAGATGGCTGGACGTAAGTTATAATGCATAAAAGAAAATGAAACATTGAATCATAACCTGTTATAATAGCAACCGCTTTTGCTATTACAGAAACTATCTGAGAATTTGTTTTTGTCTGTGTTAATAGTATTTAAAACACACGTGAATTACAGCTGGGGAAGGGATTCCATTAATTCCTGTTTTCTGTGCTTTTTGTGAAATCTTTTTCTAGCCTTTGTCCCTGCAGTTCTCTAAAGCATATTCCTGGCAAAGGCCAACATTTGCTCAGCGTTTGCACCAAACTGCCTGTGAAAGGTTGACACGTGCAGAAACTCTCAGAGTCATGGCTTAGAAAGCATGGGTCTCAGGTGGCTTCAATCTATCCCGTGCCTTCTTTTTTGGTGGCCTCAGTGGTCTTCTGCATAATCTTGGCAGTTCTGGAGACCCAATTAAGTTAAATCAGTCCTTTCCAAGAACCTGCCCAAGGGTCCATGCTGCAGCCTTGTTTGTAATGAACAGCTATGAATTGCTAGTCCTTTTATCTGTTTCTCTACACTGCTGGAGCTGCTTTGCACCTCCAAGAAGTGCTCAGAAGCGGAGGAAGCACAGGCAGTGAAGTTAGTTTTGTTGCACCTTTTGTGCATCTTTCCCTCCTGTCCCTCACTGGAAAAGGACTGAAGGACATACAAGGAGCAGGGAGAAAAAAAATGCATTTCCTCAGGAATGTGAGGGCCAGGAAAATTAGTAAGATGTTGCATTGATTTTTTGAATCAGAGAAGAGAAGGTCTGTCCCACAGCCATCTCCATTCCTCTTGAGAGATATGCAGACAAGAAGCAGGTTTTAGTCAGTAATATCAGGTTTACCGGTGTAAGAGGTGAACTTTCTTCAGGTATTTTTGCCATGGGCAACTGCAAGTTTGTTAAAATCATCTGGAAACTCCACAGTCAAGGAAGGTGCCGTCTTTATGGACAAGTGGCAATTACATATCCAAATGTAGTATTTATATGGGTAGCATTGTGTGCTTGTCCATGAAAGACATATTTTATGTTGCAATATACTGCTCAAAACATGTCAGAACAATGGAAAAATTGACTTTCTTGTACATCCAACCCTACTACCTTTATTTCCACCTGACAACTGTAAAGAAATTAGAAGAGTCTGCTTTTAGAGCTATACTTGTTATTGTCATTGTCACAAGAGATTGCCAAAAATCCCTGAACAAACCATCAAGGAAAAGCAAGAGTTAGCCCAGACAACAGCATGACTGAAGCCCACATTTTAATGTCAAGAATATTAATTCTAGAATTTATATATCTACTTTCCAACTGAGCAACAGGTCTGAAAACTGATTAGCTGTGTTTAGGGCAAGGACATTGTGCTGCCTAAAAATGCCAGAGGATGCTCAGGTGAGAACCAGCAAAAGATGAAAGGACTTAATGCTGGCCTTGGCTGTGGATGTGACTTAACCAACCAGAGAAGAACACATTGAAACTTCTTATAGGACCAGGACCACACAGAACAGGACACAACACAGAGCATTTTCACAGCCAGCTGCTACTCTGCAAATGGGTAGAGAAGTAAAATCGTAAATAAAAAGAATCAGTGGTTGTGAAGGTTTTGGATTTTTCAATAGAATATTGCAAATGTCACTCCAGTCTTCAAAAGCAAATGTCACTCCAGTCTTCAAAAAGGGCAAGAAGGAGGACCCGGATAACTATAGACCCGTCAGCCTCACCTCCATCCCTGGAAAGGTAATGGAACAACTTGTCCTTGGTGCTGTCTCTAGGCACATCAAGGATAGGGGGATCATTAGGGGCACTCAACATGGCTTCACCAAGGGGAAGTCATGCTTAACCAACTTGATAGCCTTTTATGAGGACATGACCCTGTGGATAGATGATGGTAAAGCTGTGGATGTGGTCTATCTCGATTTCAGTAAAGCGTTTGACACGGTCTCCCACAGCATCCTCGCAGCTAAACTGAGGAAGTGTGGTCTGGATGATCGGGTAGTGAGGTGGATTGTGAACTGGCTGAAGGAAAGAAGCCAGAGAGTGGTGGTCAATGGGACAGAGTCCAGTTGGAGGCCTGTGTCTAGCGGAGTCCCTCAAGGGTGGGTACTGGGACCAGTACTATTCAATATATTCATTAATGACTTGGATGAGGGATTAGAGTGCACTGTCAGGAAGTTCGCTGATGACACAAAACTGGGAGGAGTGGCTGACACACCAGAAGGCTGTGCTGCCATTCAGAGACACCTAGACAGGCTGGAGACTTGGGTGGGGAGAAATTTAATGAAATATAACAAGGGCAAGTGTAGAGTCCTGCATCTGGGCAAGAACAACCCCATGTATGAGGATAAATTGGGGACAGACCTATTGGTGAGAAGTGCAAGGGAAAGGGACCTGGGGGTCCTAGTGGACAACAGGATGACCATGAGCCAGCAGTGTGCCCTTGTGGCCAAGAAGGCCAATGGCATCCTGGGGTGTATTAGAAGGGGTGTGGTTAGTAGGTCAAGAGAGGTTCTCCTCCCCCTCTACTCTGCCCTGGTGAGGCCGCATCTGGAGTATTGTGTCCAGTTCTGGGCCCCTCAGTTTAAGAAGGACAGGGAACTGCTAGAGAGAGTCCAGCGCAGAGCCACGAAGATGATTAAGGGAGTGGAACATCTCCCTTATGAGGAGAGGCTGAGGGAGCTGGGTCTCTTTATCTTGGAGAAGAGGAGACTGAGGGGTGACCTCATTAATGTTTATAAATATGTAAAGGGCAAGTGTCATGAGGATGGAGCCAGGCTCTTCTCAGTGACATCCACTGACAAGACCAGGGGCAACGGGTGCAAGCTGGAACACAGGAGGTTCCACTTAAATTTGAGGAAAAACTTCTTTACAGTGAGGGTAACTGAACACTGGAACAGGCTGCCCAGAGAGGTTGTGGAGTCTCCTTCTCTGGAGACATTCAAAACCCGCCTGGACGCGTTCCTGTGTGATATGATCTAGGTAATCCTGCTCGGGCAGGGGGATTGGACTAGATGATCTTTCGAGGTCCCTTCCAATCCCTAACATTCTGTGATTCTGTGATTCTGTGATATGATATTCACCATATTCACTACTTTCAAAAGAGAGTCACTGGAGAAAATGTGAAGTAACCATGACTGGGATTGAGAAGGAATGGAAGTCAAAATGTTTAAAAAGAGTTGCACTTCTCTATTTTTTATTTCCCTAAGAGTCTCAGGTTTTTTCCACATTCATTTTGACTTGTGGAAAGCTGTTTACATGTTATTTATGCTGTATACCCCTCTGTCAAGAAAGTTATACAATATGTATGTTAGTCTATGCAGGTGTTTATAATTGTAAGTGTTACTTTTGGAGTTTGCCAAATGGAAAATACACCCAATGTCATCTTCTTGAACCTGTAAATAAACTGTTTTCCAGAGCAGCTATCAAGCACATCATGAAAGGAAATGGCAGAGCAATTCCATTGACAATAGCATGAGAATTATTATGAACCAGATGTGAAACAATACAAATATTAGTGAAAATAATACTTTCTGTCTACCCGAGCATGACAAGCTTCAGAAAACATGTTGATACTGATTGGATGTGCAACGAAAATAAGTGTGCAGTGCTCTGACTGGAACTGCAGGCCGAAATTCTTCTGGATGAACTCGCGAGTGACATGTCGTCGGTACGAACACCAACAAAATGCCGTGCATCCCTTCAACCGAGGCCAAGTTTTTCTTACAACTCTGGCATGCTCCTCATGAGGCAGGAGCCACGGCATCCCGTCTGGGCATCCAACCCACAGCTCCTTTCTGCTCCACAGCCACAGGTCTGTTACAGGTCCCTGTAGGGCCTGATTCCGAGGTGACTTAGCAGGTTTACACCGCAGATGTAGGGGACTCCATTCAGTGCTTTAACCTTTGGTGTCTGGAGCTGCTTGCGATGCCACAGGGTGTCTCCTCGAGGCAGCTGGCTGCCACTCTGGAAGGGAACGCAGGGATGTGAAGGGCGGTGGTTTGTGCACCACATCTGCCAGCCCATCAAGGATGTCTCAGACATGTCAGGGCTTTTTGAAGGGCACCAAGACCTATTTTTGGGCAGTTGAATCATGCCCTGGGTGTTTCACACAGCAGTAAGATGCAGCCAGCTTGGACATGAATGTGAATAGCAAGGCTGCACTATGGGTTATGGCTGAAGGCTGAATATAGCGTAACCCTGGCATTTCAGAAACAGAAGATAAGGTTTCACTCTGGAATTTACCAAGATACTGGTTCTAACATGTAAATTATGCAGCATAATCACATTTTATCTATTTAACTAAGGTTACAGCTCTTCCTTATCAGCAAACTGACCAGGTTTCTGTTGGGACTGGGTGAGGGCAAACTGATATGATCATAATCTGACACTTTTTTTTCACCACTGATGCTACATGTGAGAACTTAAACAGCCCCTCTGGCCTCAGTTGGTGGTTTTCTAACTTGCCAGCTTTACTTTAGCATTTCATGATAATATTATTTCAAAATAGCCACATCATCGAGTATCTTTCAAAATGTGAAATGTTTATAAAAATATATATCCCTGCTTCAGCTTGTACAATTCCTGCCATCCTTTACCTACCAGAACTGTGTCATGCGAGCTTTTATTCTGTTATTAAAAGGGAGATGTAAAGTCATGTGGCCATCCTGTCACAAGCTTCTGCCAGCTGCAAACCTCATCACAGTTCCTGTAAAGTACATTTCCACAGATCAAGTTACTGCCAGGGAAGACTTTAACAATCTTCCACCCTACTTTCAACCAGCAACAATTAGTATTAGCAAATGGTCCAGGCCACTGCCTGGAATCACATATGATTTCTATTCAAGAAAGACAAACTTTTATTCAAACCAGACCCATAAGCTAAACACATGAATTTCCCTGCTTAAAATAATGAATCTGAAGTAGTTTCTATCATTCATTTTAAAAATCACTCTCACATTTGAAATCAAGTTGGCTATTTTCCCTTGTCTGTATTAGCCATCTGGTAAGGGTGACTTTTCTAACACTGGTGTCTAGGGCTAGGATTTATTCTTTTTTTAAAAAAAATGCCTTCCTCTTCCCACCTTATTTTTTTCATTTTTGGACCTTGTCCTTGTAATATGGGCAAAACTCATCCTATCTTTGAAAACAGAAAAAAACCCACACATGGCAAAACTTCCTCTGTAAGATTCTTAATATATTTTACAGTCAAAATGTAGTTTTGTATGTGATGATTTAAGAAGGCACACACATGCTTTCAGGTCATTAAAGTGCATTGTAAAAATAATAGAGACACAAAGGGCTTATTCTCAAGAAATGATGCACACCCTCTTCTCCATGGAATATTGAAGATCTGTTTCATTTTTCAGTATAAGGCAAGTTCAAGATGCTATTTCCTTACCACATACCTCAGCGGTGCACGACCCCAGAAATAAAAAGTGAGGGGATTTATACGCAAAAGAAAAATCTTGGCACTTCTTAACATTTTGCTCCTCTTCCTAAATAAAAGACCTTCAGAACAAATCCTCTTACTGCTGTTGCAAGGGGGTTGCTCTGTTGGACAGCGTGTGCCTTATTCTCTGTGGATGCAGGGCTGACTGAGCCAGGGAGTTAGATACTGCTTTGTAACAAGCACTAGTGAAACAGCGTGTAGTTAAAACTGCCCTTTATCCACACTTGATAGCTGACTATCCACAATAAGAATGAATATCAAGCACACACACAACAGCAAACTGTTGCTGATCCAAAACCTGGTAAAAATGTTACAGAGTATGAGCCTCTGAAGGAGGAGGCACCTAGAAGACAAAACCGAACCGCATATGTGTTGGAAAAACATGGCATCTCCCAGGAAGAAACACCTAGTTTCCAATGAAAAGAACTCCCACTGATTTTACTTGAGGTTTGCCTTGGCCCAAGCAGCCAAGTAAAAGAACAGGCTGGAAGTTGCTGTGTGCAGACATCTGCAACTGGGTGACGTTCAAGATGCCCAAGATTGCTACTGACAATCTTTTCTCTTTTGTTGTCACATGGAAGTGAGAGTCTGACGAAAACCCCAAAGACTCAGCCTTTTCATAAGAACATGGTCTGCCCTGTGACATTACAGCCACCAGCTTAAGGCAGGTACTTTACAGAGCCAAGCTTTGGTCCACATCATAAATGACTATCTGGAGGAAACTCCTCCTCCCTATTGAACGGAAGAGAAACATACAGATATGAAGAGGAGAAGTGACAAAAGGAGGTCACAGAGAGGAAACTGAGATGCTTACATAGCTGTGGAAAAAGAGATGGTATGTGTGTTATTGATGCACTAACTCTAACAGAACTGGAAGTAAAATCCAAAAGCCAGCTCAATCAGAACATTTTTCCAATTAAATACAGCCCAAGACCTCTTACCAGATACTTTTTGGCAGAAGGAGGCTGTCTGTATTTTACCACCTCCTTTAAAAATATAAAATGTCTTGATACACAGAAACAGGGCTCAATAAATTGCCTCTCCGTGACAGTATAACACACACAGTATTTCTGATAGTGGTTGGTCTTGCTTTACTGTCTGTCCTTGCAATGGTTCAGGTCTGCCCTCTGTGAAGGTGTTGGTTCCCCCTGGGTGAGTGAATGGGAAAGAATTCAGCTTTTACCACAAAATCACCTCTGCCTGTGTCACTGCCCTGTTAACAGCAGATCAACAAGACAAGTTCTATGTCATATGATAATCCGAGAAAGCAGAGCATAATGAGATTTAGTAACAGCAGTCCCTGAAGGCATTCCTGGAGGTACAGCAGCCTGTGAAGACAGGTATCCCTTAGCTCAGGTTAGGTCCCACGCTATGCGGGTGGAGGAGTCTATGACAGTCCTCTGCATGAGTATCAACACAGCAGCTTCCACGTGTCCCACCACTTCTCCAGGCTGCCCAGTGACGCCTCCTGGTATGCATCAACCAGCAGCATCCCTGGCATGAGGACAGCAGGAAAGGGCAGTCTGGGGCTCATAAGCACCAGTGTGGAGGGAGGAATAGTCCGGACAGGATCTTTGGTGCATGGTGAGGAGACACTGAAACCTTGGCCTCCATCCCACCATGAAGGTTGTCCAGTGCAGAGCCTTCAACAGTCATTCATGTTTCCCGCTGGTGCAAAATAGGCTCTGTGCCAACAGACTGGAGATATGCAGCCAAAAGTTTCAGGCAGGAGGATGTCAGTTTGGTTGCTAGCTAAATGAGGACATGCCCCTACCATAGGTTTTTAAACCTGCCCTTCTAATCTGAATAATAAAGCACTGCTGGAAATAACATTTGCAACATTTTGATCAGTCAACAAGGCGAGGTTTGTAAGAGGAGGCAATATCTTTTATTAAACTAGTCTGAAAAAGCAGACAAGCTTTGAGCAGACAAACTCTTCCTCAGGTCAGTAAAGCTGTGCCTAGAGAGCCATGAACGTTTTGGTTTTGTAATCACTTTTCCGGTTAAAAAATGGCCTAAGACATAAGCAAAATTGAAAGCAAGCTGAAATTGCACACTGCCCTGGAAAGCTTTTGTGTAACATTTATACCACTTACTGCATATTGGGAATCTGAAATTAATCACCATTTAAAAATCTGTCAAGGATTCCTGATGATGTGAAGAACCATTAGCTCATCAATTAGCAAATAGTTAAAAAGTGTTTAGAAGCTTTAAAAAAATATTTTTAAAAAGTGAAATAGTAAATAGACTTACTGTTCATAGAGATAGATGTGGTAAGAGTAGGAAGGACAGGCACTTGCCACCAGCGCTCTTGAGCTGCACAATGGTTCTTTATTGAGCAGCCATTGCCAGCTATGCCACATTGTTCATTTATGATGATCCAGTCCACACGTCCCTGCAGGAAGATGCTGTTCGACTGTTCTCACCATTGTTACTGGCATTTCCAGCTCCAAAGCTGTCGTGGATGGGAAGGGAGTTGAAGATCCACCCAGTGCACACTCCTAGGGAGGACTGTTCTTAGGCTGCGACTGCTGGTCCAGAGCATCAGTCCCATTTGCAGACAGTTATCTTGACATGGCAAATATATCTGCCCACGTCCTCTCCTGTGCTCCACTCAGACCTGGGGTGAATTAAGAGTAAGGGGCAAATGCCATCACACACAACGGCCTGTTTTCAGGTATAGCTGTCTATACCTGACCATTTTCTTGTGGCTTTGACTCAAGAGGAGCCTTTTCAGTGTGATTGCTGGAGCACACACACGGAAAAAACACTGGGCTTTCTGCAACTGACACTTTGCAAGTTGGGGGTGCGTTGCATGGGGTTCCCAAGAATTGCGAATCAGGGTACTTCCACTAGAGCCCCCTTCATTTGTGCTTTGCTGGGACATTAAGCCTTGCTATTTGCTGCAGAGCAAGGGGTTTAACAGTCCCTACCACCCTGGAGAAGCTAAGATGCAGGGTCCTTGCAGCTGGGGACTGGCCTCCAGCAGTCCCCCCCACGGCGGCCATCACCCTGCCTCAGGGCTGCTGCCCCGTGCAGGAGCCAGCAGGGGGTGCTCCTGCAGCAAGGCAGCCAGCTTTCTCTGCCGTACACCCCTACGTTCAATAATATGCCAAATAGGAAGTATTGGTTTAGAAATTATTAGCTACAGTCCTCCAACACACTAGCAGGCTCACATCTGTGGACATTTTATGTAAAAGACAAGTAATGGGAGAAGGTGAGATCTTCAAAGTGTCTTGTAACCCAAGAAGGTCTGTACTGTATAAGCACAGGAGGCAGCAAGGGATTACAATAAGTTGTGTTTGGGCTGCAGTGAGAGCCCCTGCTCTTCAGGCCAGTGTTTGATCCCTTGGGCCGGCACAGGGCCTTTGTGAGCAGCAGGTTTCCTGATGGTGATGCTGAAGGGAAACCCTGGAGGGAGTATTTCAATCGCTCCCTCTCCTTTTGGGTGGGCAGGATACAGCCAGCCGCTGAGTATTTGCTAGCACTGCTGGTTGCCACAGGATGTATGGGGGTATACAGGGATGTGTGGGGATGTAGGGTGATATATGGGGGACGGGAGGAGGGCTGTGACAGAGGGGTAGCATGGCTAAGGGTCAAGCGCAGAAAGGGCTGCTGCCGGGAGGAGAGGGAGGATAGAAACAAAAGGGAAAAGCAAAAGAATAAAGCGAGGAAATACTCCAGTGTCCCCAAACACCTGCTGGCTTTGCCACATTTTTTGTTTCATACTGTGATTGCTGTTCCAGGCTTTTTAAAAACTACTGTCCTGGTTTTGTGGGGATAAAATTTATAGAATCAAGTTTCTGTTAGATTTTGTCTCAGTTTGTGGCCAGCCATGGTAAGGTGATCAAGGCCCTTAGCAGTTAAATCCAGGGCAGCTGACCCAGGCTGGCCCACAGGTGTATTCTATATCATTAACATCACATTCACTACAAAAGGGAAAGCATTAGGAAGCTTTCTAATTTGCTCTGCTCTCTTCTCTCCTCTGTTTTTCTCTTTCGCATTGATTGCTAGACTTGGAGCAACTTGCCACAGCTCTGTGGGCTAGGTATAATTTTGTGTGTTTTGTATTACCATTGATATTGGTTTCTTCATTTATTAAATCTGTTTAACTTTAATCCATGAGTCTCCCTCCTTTTCCCAATTCCCTTCCTTGGTTGGGGAAGGAATATTGAGTGAGAGAAAAACTACTTGTTATTTAGCCCCTGGTGCGGGCTAAACAAAGACAACTATGTGCATGCCTTGTATATACGTGTAAAGAGGAGGTTGTAGGAATGCTTTGTCATGGGGATCTCAGAGCCTGCCGTATGGATACTACACTAGTTTGATGACTTGGCAGTACCCCCACCTTGATGACCTGGAAGATTTGCTGTAGAAAGCTGGATTCTATGTCCTTTGTCATCTCGTTAAAGCCAGTTAGTGCACCAGCTGGGTCATGAATACTTCTTTCTGGATGATGTTTTTCTGCTTAGTTATTTGCTGGTGTCCAGGAGTTTTGGAAACAAGATTTTTTGTTTCTTAAGTAATTTTTGCTATTAAAATTCTCACTCAGCGTGTCCTCTTCTTATCATGTTGAGAAAGTCTAGCACAATTATCAAGCATTTGGGTGTAGGCAATAAAATAAAAATAATTTTTGTACTGTCTCATACTGTTAGCTCCTGAGGGATACTTTCATAACAATGAGGAGGGAAACAGATATAAATTAGGCTGTAACTACAGCTGGCTAAATAATAGCCAGAGTTTTTTGTCAAGTAAGTTCTTCAATTAATATTTTTGCCGTCTTCAGCAAGAAGAAATTACTTGACCAACATAGTTGTGTTTGTTTTCTGCTATTAAAACAACTTTGATAAATATGGTGGTCTTTGCCTGGAGTGACTGGCTGGCTCTGCCTTCATATTCTTTTCTTTTAGCCACTTCCTTAAAATACACTTTTCCTAAATGGCTTATATGTCTTCTTTTCAAAGAGGCATTTACAGGTCAGAGGAAAAAAAATCACCGAAACTAGTTTCCAAACCCTTGTAATGAGCAAGGCTCATTCCAGGGTACTTTTATTTCCTCTTCTCTTGTCCTCTCTCTCCTATCAGGGGTGTATCTGTTGCGTTTTCTTTCTCTGTACAGGTAGACCTGTCTGCTCCTTCTGGAGCCCTCTGAATTTGAGGGGAACGTGGAGTGTGTGTGAGAAGATGCATCTGCCCCTGCAGACAGGGCCTGTTGTTGGAAAGCTATTTCAGTAGTGGCCTTTTCTTCTGCTCCACGGTAGAGGCTCCCACCAGCTATCAGTGCTCTGGGAACAGCAGTAGCCACATGCACCGAAATTCAGGTAGGTCAGCACAGACGTGTAGCAGCATACATGGAAAAAGTAGCTGCAAGTCAAAGAACATATGATAGCTGGGTAAGAACCGGATTGTCTGGTGGATATGAGGAGGCTCAAGTCCTCTATATCCATTGCTGTTGACAGTCTTTATAAGTGCAGACTTTTTTTAAAAAAAACAACAGGGTGTAACACCAGCTATCTGTTAAACCATGGACATTTCAGCCCCTGTTTATCTCTGAAATTCCTTGTATTATCTTCACCAGTGACACTATGTAACTTGTCCTGCCTTCAAACAACTGCAAATCAGAGCATTTCCCCAGATCTAATTCCTCTGGATATTTCATTATCCAGATGAGCCAGACTGTGTGAAGTGGCTTTTTGTTCCCTGGATTCACGGGATTAGCCAGGAGGATGTGTGTTGTGTGGCAGTAGGAGAAAAAGGCATTTTAAGCCTTTGCAAACATGCAAACGCCTTTAATTTGAGTAGTTTCATTTTTACCCCCACTTTCATAGTGGATACAAGCAGACACTTGCAACGCCTGTAACTGTAACATTACAAAGTGAAAATGAAGATTTTGCATGCAAAAAACTTTGTAGCAGAATAAAGATGCTAGGTTAAAACACACATGACAACTACAAGTATTTTTTCCTCCACGTTATTACAGGGTTGACCTGATCCCGGAGTGTCTTCCCCCACACCGATGGAATTCAATGGCAAAATTCCCATGTACTGGCCAGGATGGGACCCTGTAAACTAAAACCTCTCAACTGCTGCAGTATTTCCACTGAATCTGAGGACTGCTCACAGGCACCAAGGTTAGTTTAATGAACTACGTTAAAGGACTACTATGTATGCTCAACAAATTGCAGGATCAACCTGCCTGCCAAATGATTAATGTAGGGTTGCAGCTGCTTGATTTGGCCAAATTCAGAGCATACTGAGAAAGGTTGCTATGAAATGGCAATTCTGCCCTGGGGAGTCTTCGGGCTCTGACCCACATGCATCAGCGAGTTAATATCTGGTGGCTGAAGGGGTTCCTGCCCCCGGCCATCTGCTGTGGCCAGCCGAGGGGGCTGCCTCCCCATGAGAAGCTACCACCACCAGCCCGCAGGCAGCTCCTGACCTGCTTACGGCATTGAGGAGGACTGAAATTCGGGCTAATTTCAGACTGAAGTTTGTGACTGTTTTGTCTTACTGTTGAGCTCTTCCAGGGTGGCTGACTCATTTGCACTTCAGGGGTGGGGGGAAATCAAGTTAACCCAAATCTAAAACATTCAGCGATTTTTGGTGAATAGCACAGTTAAAATCCCAAAACATCAGGGACACCTATAGGTCTGAGGCCTTTTTAAACTTTTTTTAAAAAACAAAATGTGAGTATATTTTGGAATGATATCTCCTATTTTAATTAGGAAAGATAAAAATATTTGTTATAAAATGTCACTCTGAACAGTTAGCATTTGGGGCTTTTTTAACATTTCCCAATATATAACCAATTTATTAAAAGCAAAATGTGTTCATAATCTATGCATTCATAAAACTGATGTATTCATAAACCTAATGTTTTCAGGTCCACATTTATGCAAAAAAAAAATCAACCAACTAAATGAAATACAAGTCCCTCGATCCAGTTGCAAGCTTAACTACTTAACTTCTAGCATTGGGTATATGTGTAAACATAATGACATTATGTAATTAAATTTCAGCATGGAAACATAGCTAGGTCTTTGTCTACTGCTTTATCAGTGATGGCCTGAAATCTTAGCTCAAATCTTAGATGGATTTTGCTTGATATTTGCCGTGAATGCTGTGTGTCCAGTCTGTAACCTGAAACACCTTATGCCAGCTATGAAATTAAAGAACTAAGCAGTCAAATTATAGCCTGTTCATAGAATATTTGCAAATAGGAAAACCAACTAAAATCAATAACTAGGCTGTTAGCTATGGCTACACCGAGGACTTCTAGTGCGCATGCTTCACTGCAGGGTCGGGAGAGGCAGGATAACTTGAAAAGCATGGAAGCTTGCATCAGAGGTTCATGAAAAATACAGAATCCTTGAGTTTTATGCATTTTGGGTTGAATTCATACCTGTGGATCAATGGCAAAATATTGTTTTGATAACACAATCATTTTTTGTAAAATTTCATTTCGTGCTTATCCGGTATGAAAGACATGTTTTTGAGTTTAATTCCATTCAGCTGTTGTGAATTTTGTCTCCTGACAGTTGCAATTCTGAGTGTTCGCATCCTTTACATTAAATTGGCCATTTTACAAAAGACTTCTACAAATCCTAGAATTCCTGGCTTGCAAATGGACTGGAATGAATTATGACCTTTTCCATAATAGCGTGTCATCCTAGTTGTTGTGTATAAAATTAACTAAAACCCTGAGTACAGGAGAATGCCTTCAGCCAACCCTTTTATGCTACTAGGATCTTTCTAAGAGATCATGTTGAATTAACTATTTCAGCTCCTTGAACTTCCAAGAAATGTAGCGGCTGGCAAAGATCAACAGATTCTCTGATTAATACAAAAGCCTTAGCTTTATGAAACCAGCATAATTTTGTTTTAGGGAAGCTTCCAATTTTTTTTTTGCGTTTTTAATGGAAAGATCCTCCTGGGCTAAGCAGCTGATGCCTGTGAAGTTACATCATGGTCAGCAGAGCTAAACAAAGTGAAAGGAGTTGGGTCTGTTCCAAGTATATTTATTCCTGGGGTGGCTATATGGAGTCTCCATACATAAGAGAAGGGAGGGATCACCATGGAGCCTCTGTGACACAAATGAAAATTTTGATTCTTGAGTCAAATCAGAGAAGAAAAACCCATATTTGGGGACAGATCAGAACTAAACAGGACATTTAACAACTGAACAGCGTTAGATACACTGAATAGATGAAATCTGTATTCTGGGGAATAGTTCTTACCACAACAAGAGATTCTGTCTTTATTCCTTAGAGACTGAGGGGAAGAACTGGGGATTATGTATCACTTAAATGTGCCACACACATTGTCTCTGAACAGTCTGGTAAAGAGAAAAGCGCTTTCTAAGGTCATGGCTTCCCCTTGCTTAGTTGGATAGCTTTCAAGTAAAAAAAAAAAAAAAAAATGAAAAATTAATAAAGGAGGGGAAATTTTACATGTTTCACATTACCTTTGTTTGTTAAGCTGGAGTATGATGTGTGGAAAAATTTTAAATCTTTAAGGCATCTTTTAATATTTTAGTTACCTGAAATACTAACTGATTTATTAGGTTCTATGATATTGGATCCAGGTCAGTACAGGAAATACTCAGCTGCAGTGAGTCTCTACAAAAAAATAGGTCAGACTATCCATATATCTTCTTATATTATTGGGAAATTGCTTCCCAGATAGCACTGTAAGTAGAAATGTGAGGGTTTTATATCTCACCGTATCCCCAGTGGTTGCACTGCGACTTCCTGCACGTGCTGTTCCAATGCCCCTCAGTCCTAGCCCATAAAAGACCTCACTTCGTATTCCCCAGAATATCATGAAATATGGAGACAGTGATATTTTCCAATTTAGAAGCAGAGCATGTTGTGACATTCTAGGAAAAAACCTCTTGGTTACACATTTGTGGAGCCTTATCATATCAAAAGCAAAAGAGCTTCCAAAGCTCGAGATAGATTGTAGTCTTGTCATGGGAAAATACAAATGTTTTTGCAAACACTGTGTATTTATTGTACTAACAGAATGTGACTTAAATTTTCCCTACAGCTTTAGGATTTGCATGAATTATTATATGAAACCAAACTGTACTATTTGCTCCAGAACCTTGTTCCATTTAATAGTATACATGCACACACATAAAAAATCAAGAGGATGAGTGAAAAGTCTGCAATGTCAGAGATAAAATGCTGTGAAGGTGCAGGCAAGAGCTGGTATTTCAGGTACTGGATTTTGGGACTCTGTTTATTTATCTTAGCCCTTCTCACAGCATCTGACAAAAATATCTCTGGATACTCCTCTTATTGCACTCAACAGAGGCTGCAGCTTTCTGCCCCTGTGTTGCAGTCAAAATTAAAGACCTGGCAGCTGAATCCAGAGTGCTAGAAGTGAAAGCCCTATTGAAAGTCAAGTGTTTTTCCTCAGGCTATTTGCAGCAGGTTGTTGTTTAATTTGCTCTCAACCAGGACACTTCCTGCCTGTCTTGGTCATACTGTAGAAAAAAACATGGGGAAGAAAAACCACCTTTAGGAGTGAAGACCTACAGGCCTAGGTTCAGTCAGCTTCACTTGCCTCCAAAACCCCTTTTTTAGTGTTTTCATATTGTCTTAGATGCCTGAAGGCCTACAGCTGGCCACAGGAAACCCTAAGCACAGGGATTTACATGGAATTAGGCTGCCCAATATCTGGACCAAGGAGCTCTAGGCAGCACTTCCCTCTTAAGGATGTGCAGGAAAACTGTTTTCCCCCTGAATTACAAATCAAGTTCAAGGTGTTGATGCTTGTTTTCAAAACAAGACAGGACTTGAGCTCAAGTTTTCCAAGGACTGGCTAAGAGGTCTGGGAGGGAAGACCATGGATGGCTGCCTGTCTTCAACTTGAAGACTCTGGCAGAGACAGGTACCGTCTGTGTCTGTGGAACGACCTATTACAAGAAAGGACGACCATATGCACCTGACCGATGAGCAGAATGTGCATCCATGACCCGTTGTCTCCAACACACCTGACCTCTCTGCCTACCCAAAAAGCAAAACACAAAAGGAAAAGCCCAAGCAAAACAAACCACTTCCATATACAGAACTCTTGTCCAGACAACCAGCTATGTATAACAGATACCATGCTAAGGAAAGAGGCTTCCATACTTGCATACTCTTGTGATGGCCAAAGTTATGTGAAATACAAGAGGTTAAGTGATTTTTCTGGCCTCCAAGTCCAGAGCCCCTGAATATTTGGGGAGTTACTTTGCTCACACCCTCACTGCGGCCCAGGAATATTTGCGTTCCCACTATATTTGCAGACTGGGATGACCTATCACGTTGTTTACCCATTGCTATCTGAAACGCTTGTTTATACAGTTTTAGGCACCGTATCACAGGAAGAGGATATAATTTGTCTATTTCTAAAAGCACAGCATGCAGTAATCTGAAGAACTGTAGGTCTCAAGGAGACCTGTTGATAAGGAAAGGTTGTAGAAGCAATGTTTTTTTCTTTTTCTCAAAGGCAAAGGAAATCTTTGAAGTGGCCTTGTCTAATAACTCAAAATGACAAAAAAAAAAATTTAAACAGGTGTCCTGGTCTACTACATTAAGCCCATAAAAAGAAGTAAGCATTGTCATGCCCAAATTTTAGACATTATCTAATAAGGATAGGATTGGTGCTTATGCAGTGCAGTACATGAGTCAAGTGCCTAAGAATGGGAACCACAAAATCCAACAGGCTGAACCAAAGTCATATAAACTAAGAAATGGTGAAAATAGAGGTATATCTTAAAGACCATTCCTACTGTGGAACTTAGATTATTAACTCTGGACTCATGAGACTCGTAGCCCTGAACGTTCTTTTGGAGTTAGGTACTCTGTCACCCTTTTTATGCAACATCTCCAGTTTAGTTATCCACACCTTTGTGGATTGGCCAAAGTAGTTTTTGGTAACTTTGGAAACATTTCTATTTCTTTGCCTCGTTAAGGTTAATGTCTTCTAGGTGAGAGGGTGATTCTGTGGTGTGGTAGATTGATGAGGTTTGGAGGATGCAGGGATGACTGCATGTGTAATATGCTCTTTTTATCCCATAATTTACTGGATTAACTCAGCATGTGAAACCACCTTGTCAAGCTGCTCAGTCCTTTGTATTTCCACCTTTCCTATTTAAGGGTATGATCTTTCAGTGGAAAAAGGCTTACAGTGTCCTTTATCTTGGTGCTCTATTAGATGATTTTTTTCTGTAAAAGCTCAAATGAGAGGACCAGTATCTGTCCTTGAAGACCTTGCATGGCTCATTTCAGCTGAACTTTTATTATTATACCTCAACTGATAGAGCAGTGGTTACCTCCTTTGGACAGGACAGAATGCTGCTGCTTTGTACTGTGGCTAAGGAAAACGGAAACAAAAAGAATCTGCCCACTTTTATTTAGGGCAGTGGAAATTTTGCCCATTTGGCAAATGCAGTTAGCCACTGGTTGAGTTGCCATTACTTGGTGACACTCCACACGGCACGGCTAGAACCTCTCCAGTGACGAGACAGGTCTTCTGCACAGTGTCCAAGTCTCACACCTGCAAAGCAGCAACAGCGTTGCTCACCTTTCATCTGGTGGAGAACTGGATTCCAAGCTGGCTCCATGCTTGCTAGGTGAGCCTGCCAGAGGCCATATAGGCCTTTGGGACGTGAGAGACTACCTCTCTGTCAGTGCTGGCATGACCATTCGCAACACTTCCAAGCTAAGTGAGAACCTATGGATGTTAATAAGGAGCCTGTCCCTATGGACTAGTTCTTCAACATCAGACACTTTTCTTTTCCAACCCATATATCTCCTTTAAAAAAGTTGCCTTTGAATCAGTCACCGAGCACATAAAAAGGTTATTTCTATCTCTGGATGGACACGTAATGAATTTTTATAGAAGAAAAGCCTCTGTTTTCTCTCTTTCACATTGCCAGTCTTCCTGCCATTTTATTCCTCATGGAACAGAGCAGCTGTCAGGAGCATGCATGTGTTTCGCTGCAGTTGCATCCACAGTGACAACTAAAAATAATACAGGAGGGAGATAATTAACATATTGCTACTTTTCTCTTTGTACTGTGCTGCTTACACATGTATTTACTAACATGCTGCTATATCATGGCTCCCATTAGAGTTATAAAGTTTCCCTACATATGGGCTTTAAGCTTTTCTAAGCACAAATTTGACTTTTATTAGAGAAACTTGATATAAGACAGTAATTTCAAAACTGACTTATTGCACACTTATTGGCTCAATTTGTGAAGTTTTATAAGATGCCATTATTTAATTCCCAGAGCCTGTTTACAGCTGCTGCTGCTGCTCTTCTTGGAACACCTTTTTGCCTTGGCAAAATTGCATGCTACAACCCCCTCCAGTTGGTAAACACACAAACAGACCATTGAGTGCAGAAACAAAGAATTCTGTATGCTTCTGTAAGTGATCCTAATGCCTGCTTGAAGGGTTGAGTCAATACTTTTGAAAACTAGAGTTTTCTGTGCATGACCATGCAGCCAATGGGTTATCTCCAGAGCCAAGATTGCCTGCGCTGTGGTTGGGATGGCGAGTGTGGCTGGAAGCGTGGTGTGGTGCAGACATACTTAAGCTAGTTTTAAATGAGGTGGCCGAGGTACTGGGGGGAGGCCAGTGGCCAGGGATGTGAAACCCTGCTGAGAGGCTGGCTAAGCCTGCAGGCAGTCAGCCACATTTCTCTCTGCACCGCCACGGCCACTTGCGCGTGTTATGCCGCCTCCAAGCTTCTCAGTAGTACAAATTGGCGCTGCTGCCACATGGAGGAGGAGGAGGAGGACCAGGGGTGTGCTACAGAAAGGCTCTGTGGCCATCTGTCTCAGCAAGAGGCATTGCCCCATACGTCTTCACCTCAGGGATGGCAGCAGCCGACCAGGGCAGATGTCAGAGCTGTGGGTGTTTTCTGTGCTCCATGCAGCACTATGCAGCCGTTACTGTGTCTATGCCAGTCCCTAGCCACAGGTCCGCAGGCTGATGAGATTAAAGATAGTTCAAGCGTGTCCATGTTGTCTCCGCTGAGGGTCCCAGGCAGACAGGGATGAGGAACTGATGTCATTTAGTAAGGCTGGGGTGGAGTGGAGGGCACTGTGGTAGGTTGTAAAGCAGGAGTAAGCAGATCGTCACTAGCCTTTCCATCCTACGTCCAAGTTTTTCCTCAGGATGGAGAGATTTTAAAACTTTGTCCTGCGATGTTTGTCCTGTGTAACATCTCTAAGGCTGGACTGCTCATAAGAGGTCAGTTTAACCTCCCTAAATGTTTGGTGAAGAGACCCAAACCAGGCAGTGAGAAGACTTACATTTCTTTTAATTGCTATAATCTTGAACCATTCACAACAGGATCTTTAATTACTGACTATCATAATAGGATTTTTTCTAGAATTGCTTCCTTTGAAGAACCAAGAAAACATGGCCCAGCATTACACTGTTTTGGGCTGGAGGAGTTGATAAGGAAGGAGTAAACACTAGTGGTTCTCTAAATCGTTCTGTCAGTTGGTTGACATTGTCTTTAATCTTATTCACCTTTCTCCGAGGAACCTGCAACAATGACTGGTAGCTCGTTCTTGCTGTAGCTGATTTTCTTTTCCATATGTCTCAACATTCCTACATCTGGTGCAAGAAACCATAACAAAGCTAACAAAACTGTTACATTGCAAAAACCGAATGTGAAATGTTCTCGTGTGCACTGTGTATGTGTGTATTTTAAAATGTGGCCATTTAGAGAGGTGTTAGAAGGTGGAAAACAGCCAGATTCATTTCAGCAGACATGTGGAAGGGTGCCTGAGTTGGGAGGCTGGTCCAAGGCACTCCCTCACTCTCTAACCACCAAGAGCTCCAGGCTCCTCTGGAGGAAGGTGGAGAGCAGGAGCCTGGAGCCTGAAGTCAGGAGCTCTGAGTGTAGCTGCACCCTCTGGAGCTACCTCTCTAGGACCATCCTCAGCATAGATATTTTTTTTTTTTTTACTTGATGAAACTTCTGTCCAAAATACACTTTTGAAACTGACCAATTTCAGAACAAAGGTGCTGATATAACTTTAATTACATTTATATTAATGCTAGTGATTCAGCTTTGTTGAAACATTCAAACTTATTTCATTAAATATACCCATTTATAGGGTGTATAGTCAGGGTAACCTGAATCTGTTGCTGCCCTAAGGGAAACATACCTTATTTTCTGAAGCTCAGGGTAATTTCCTCTGTAGACTTGCCACCCTTCCACCAGCTAATAAGTAAAGTATGCTGGAGATTAAAAACACTATTCAAGATACCAGGTGATAATTTGGCAATCCTGCAATGGAAACATGAGTTTTCACTGCTTATTCATTTGTTTACTTTGTAGTGTTTCAGTCTGTAACTTTAATGTTTGAATTCAATACGTGGCCAGATGTCCTATGAGTTGTTAAGCTCTCTGGAGAACATAAACATGTTCTCATCATTGTGAAAAGATGAAGATCACTCAGACCCTTGTATCTTGTTTCTAACAGTGGCTGGCAGTGGGCATGAAGTGACAGAATACTAATAAAAGGCATGTAGAGCTTCACCCATCTTCCCAGCCTCTAGAAATCAGTGATGCCCTACACTGACATCCACTATGATTAATAACCTGAGATAGACCTACCTCCCATAAATCTGATTCTTTTTGGCTTCCATGATTTAACTGCATGTGATGTTAAAAACTACTTCTGTACAGGCATTTTAAGCATCTGAAAATTTCACAGGTTGCACAGGGCAAAGGGTAGGTCCAAAGACAGTGTGGCTACATCCAAACACTAAATAATGATTTCTTATTCATCTTTCAGATGCCACTTACAATACCGTGGGTCGCTCTGTAATGTCACTTTTCTGCTGTCACTTTTCCAAACTGAGGACACCTAACCTAAGTATTCTCTTGAATAGCAGGTGCTGTGTAGACTGAGTGGTGCGGCTGACATGCCTGAGGGGCAGGATGCCATTCAGAGGGGACCTGGGACAAGCTCGAGAAGTGGGCCTGTGTGAACCTCAAGAGATTCAACAAGGCCAAGTGCAAGGTCCTGCACCTGGCTCGGTGCAACCCCTGGTATCAATACAGGCTGTGGGATGAAGGGATTGAGAGCAGCTCTGCAGAGAAGGACTTGGTGGTACAGGTGGATGAAAAGCTGGACGTGAGCCAGCAATGTGCGCTCACAGCCCGGAAAGCCAACTGTATCCTGGGTTGCATCAAAAGAAGCATGACCAGCAGGTGAAGGGAGGTGGTTCTCCCTGTCTGCTCCTCTCTTATGAGACCCCACCTGGAGTACTGTGTTCAGCTCTGGGGCTCCAACATAAGAAGGACATGGAGCTGTTGGAGCGGGTCCAGAGGAGGGCCACAAAAATGATCAGAGGGCTGGAGCACCTCTCCTATGAGGAAAGGCTGAGAGAGTTGGGGTTTTTTAGCCTGGAGAAGAGAAGGCTCCGGGGAGACCTTCTAGCAGCCTTCCAGTACCTGAAGGGGGCCTGCAGAAAAGCTGGAGAGGGACTTTTTACAAGGGCATGTAATGATAGGACGAGAGAGAATGGTTTTAAACTGAGAGAGGGTAGATTTAGATTAGATATAAGGAAGAAATTTTTTATGATGAAGCTTGTGAAATGCTGGAACAGGTTGCCCAGAGAGGTTGTAAAGCCCCTTCCTGGAAACATTCAAGCTCAGGTTGGATGGGGCACTGAGCAGCCTGATCTAGTTGAAGATGTCCCTGCTTATTGCAGGGGAGTTGGACTAGATAGTCCCTTCCAACCCAAACCATTCTATGATTCTATGATTCTATTTATGATTCTCCTGATTGTCTGTCTTTGTATTTTCTCTAATTCTAGTACACAGATTCACACCAGTTGAGGATCTGGTCCAAAGACATGCACTTACCCATATCCATACATTTAAAATGAATGTGCAGGACCAATGCCTCAATTTTTTACTTGACTTTATTCCATTGATGTGTTGGTCTCTAGGTCTACCTAATGATTGATTTAACACTGTAGCGAATAGTATACATACAAAGTAGATAGTGTATGTACACTTAGGAGCACAGCCAAAAAAGTCAAAGGTTCTTTGACAACGGAAACTAAAGTGCCCTGGTATCCCTTCAGCTTGCCTGATTACCTGTTGCCAGTTGTTTTTTGGGCTAACTTGATAGTTTCAATTGCATCTTTGAATTTCGTATGCTGTTCTCCAGCAGAGGTAATCCAAGTGTGTAAATGTTTTTGCAACACAGGACTGCATCTTCATTTTATTTGCTTCATGATGAATGCCATTGCTACCTTCAAGGGCAAGTACTGTGAGTTTTCCAAACCTCTTTACCCATAAGCCTCACCTGGTCGGACATCAAGAGTTTTCCCTACTGTTGCCTTCATTCTCTTCCTCCAGCCATCGCTCTGTGGGAAGGCAAGCATATTAGGAAAGAGGAGCTCATTTCTTAAGCAAAATCAAACCCTCTCCATGTCTTGTACTGCAGTCCTCTCTGTACTTACCCTGTTAGACCACAGTCAAGAGCTGCACTTATTTTTCTCTCCTAATGACAGTATATTTTGGCACTCGAATGTCTACAATGCAAACCCACCATCCTCAGATCTACTCCCAGTGTGCCGGTCACGCAGCAACTGTTTTCTGCGCCAATTGCGTTTCCACTTCAAAGCTATCGGAAAACTCAGGAAAGGATAAACCTGGTCTGAGGACCACGTGGACCACAATTTCATCTGGGAAGGGCTTGTTCCCCCTAGAGCTTTTTGGGACCTACACCACTGCCCTTCTCTGTGCTTAATGAGGCCTGTGGGCATAGTGGAAACTAACAGTCAGAGTTTAAAAATGCTCTGATGACAGCTGACTTTACTTGCTAGAGCTGTTGCACAAGGTTTTTGCTAATGATTAAAGCAGATGGACAGAAGGAAGAAAGCAGAAAGCTCGAATGTGTGAGAGGTGAAAGGGCAGGAGAATTAGCCCAGAGATTTCCTGTGGTCTGTGGGTGTTTTGTGTTGTGCGCTAAATCAAAGAATTGTTTTTAATGAATGAAAGCGCTATACTTCAGCGGCTTAATTACAGCTAGCCTTTTTCTCCTGCCACAGTGGGAATGGGTATTATTTTAGATGTGCTTGTGGTGGAGTATAAAATAGCCTTGCTTTACCTTTCTGAGGTGTTATTCTGCTAATATTTAGTTTGGGGTGACTCTCCCATAGGCCAGGCTGTGAAACGACACTCAACCTGAGCAGCACAGCATCGCGCGAGGCAGCGGGGAAGGCGAGGGGGAGACCCTGGCTGGACTAGGTGTTAGCCAGCAGCTGCCGGCAGAGCAGACGCAGTCATTGCATCTGCTGTGCTGAAACTTTGCAGGATTTTTCTTTACATTGGCCATTGTGTGGCCCTACTACCATACTGTTGTCTTTAATTTGTCGGTACTGAGCATCTGCTATTGCCCTTGCCCCAGCAGTGTGCCTTGCTGGTGTCTCCCACCCACCTTGGAAGGGAGCACAACCAGCTTGTATGCAAGGGTCTGACCCCACAAAGGGCATGCTTTGGTTATGGGATGTTAAGAGGGATAAATAATGGCGATGTTAAGAGGGATAAACAATCCGAGGATGAAGCTCCGACGTGTGTGTTTCTCACCACTTCTTTCCTAAGCTGTACCAATGGCATTTCTAGATAGTTTTATTATTTATATAAAAACCCTATCTATTTTTAAACTTTTTTAAAATTTAAAAATTTTCTCACCTTTGTTGTTGTCCTGTGCTAAAGTACTCTGTGCCCTTCTTTTGCATTTTTGCTCAGGTCTAAACATCATCTTTGGATTTTCCTGAATGACACCCAAAAGGCCCTGATTGATTCTACTTTCAGTTGCCAGAGTATCTGTGTAAATGAACTCGTAACTACATCGTATTCTGCTTTACGTGGCCACAGTGATACCAAAATATTCTCCTTTACCCTCCAGTGATGAAAATATTAAATATATTTTAATTCTATCTTAAGAAATATTGCAGTACAACTGCTGCTATATTTACTCCAGCATCAACTGCATTGCAAATTAAATGCATTCTTCTGTCAAGGAAAACATTTGCGATTCAAAGCAAAAATCATGTTTGCTTTGGTGAATTTGATAATTCAAATCTGAAAGGAGATGATTTTGTACAAACATGTGAGGAAAAAATGTAGTGCTACCTGCCCAAGTTCTTTAAATTTTGTTGTTTAATATCTGTTTTTGTGAGGAGTTGGCTATATATCTGCATTAGCTTGAAGATAAGAAATTGTTTTTCAAATGAATTATTTCACTAGGTAAAAATTAAGTCTACATAAACATATCAATGAAACAATGAGAAAACTGTTTGCAACTTATAATGTCCAAAACTCTTTTGTCTGGAAAAAAACACTTCACTTGATGATTCCAAATAATAATGATGATAATGATATAAGGAAATGCTACAAATTTTGCAATGAACAGGAATTTTCCATAATAGCAAAATTAGCTTCTCTTTTCTGCATCTTTCTGTTGCTATTTTATAGTTGCTTTCACTTGCCTATTCCCTGTAATTTAACATTTGGAATAGTAATTTGTTTTAACCTCTCCGATAAAACCATGAGGGTTTCTCTCTCTTTTTTTGGTTGAAAGTCTCTGCATATTTTAGGCAAAAAGGGTTACCTGTTCTGGAAGAATCTATTTGTTGTGAAGAAATCCACCTTGAGAAGACTGTGAGGACTTCATACATTCTGCTGAAGAAAGGTAAATAAAGATCAGGAAAAACCTTGTACTGATAATCAGTATGAGTTCCCATTTGTATATATGCAGGAGGACTAAAGCCGCAGATAAAATATTTTATGGAGTTTGGCTCAAGATGAAAAAAGAACCAAACCAAAATAACTTTTGTTCCTGTAAAAAAAAAAAAAAAGAGGAAAAAACCCCCAACAACTTTTGTTCCAGTAATGTATCTCCAGCTTTGATTTAAGCTTTAGTTTCATTCAAAAGAAACCACTTAGCTTTGTCTGGTTTGAGAGTCATAATCATACGAAACAACCATGTTTTGCCAAACACAATAAATCAGCCCAAGTTCAGTCTAAATTTGTCTCACATTTTTTCCAAATTCAATAAATATTTAGCAGGATGGACCAAGGTTTGAGGTTTCTAATGGATGCCCTGACTGTGATTGGCCTCCTTTGATGGTTTGATGCAGAAAGAAAACAGAGTTCTGCTGAAATCTAGAAGGTGATGACCAAGAGCGGCAGATAAAGATCTATGTAGACATGTTTGGTCCCCTGGAATTGTTTAACCCGTGAAAATCTCTGTCTAATGGAGCACTCTAGTGATAATTAGCTGTGCACCTTGTCGTAGGCATTATGAACGTTTTGCTGGCACCCCAAGTCCCCAGTCCCCCAGCTGAATGAACTCTTCTCTGAGTGATGCTAAGTTCAAGTCCTTTGACTTCAGACAATGATTTTCTTTTGTCTGGGTAATACTGTGTAAAATTATGAAACTATGTAGGATACTTTTAACCTCTATTTATACACAGAATCTTCTTGATACTACTGTATTTCTGTAACCAGATATGTATTTACTGAGCCTGGAGACCTCCCTGTCAATGGAAAGATTCGTAGTTTGGTGGATATTCTTAATTTGCTGAGGAAATGGGGAACTATGGTGATCATGTGACTTAGAGATTGAAAAATTGTTATTTACAATGGTGCTGTGAAGTTTGCAACACTGTCTTTCATTTTATAACTTAGTCCTGCCATCCATTGAGAATTGTTTCATTTCAGCTTCCAAATAGAAATGTCTTTGGTGAAGTAACATTGTCAAATTTCCTTGAGTACACAGAATTGTGAAATTTTCCTCATGGCAACTTTGGGATTAGGGATTATTAAAAACAAAATGAACAAATGAGTGAAAAAAAGCAAAGCAATACTGGCAGTAGTGTGTGAAACAGTCTGAGACAAATTATGTACATATAAATTCTTGTTAAACTTTTAAAGAATTAAATAATAATAATTAATATGGCAGAAAACAACACATTATTGCTACATTTGAGGAAAAAATAAAGAAATGTTATTTTAAAATGTTATATAGTTTACTTTTGCTTTAACAAACTGCAGTTAAAGGAAGAGACACACTTACAGCAGGGAAAATACTATCTGCATTTAATATCAGTAGAAGTAGAGAGTTGATTTTAGCGACTTCTCATCACAAAACACACAACTAAAATATTATTGCTAGTAAAAATTAGTGCAGGGTACTGATTGTGCTTGTTTATGGGCACTTTGGTCCCAACTTTTGAAGAGCTGTGAGAGGACTCCTGGTCTAGACACTGTGATGCAGCATAAGCAAACAGCAAAACAGATATAAAGCTATCTTTCAGTCACGTTGCACGTAGTAACATATGATGGCAATTATGAAAGACAGTGAGCTTGGACAAGGCAATATGAACAGGTACTTGAAATATCCAGGGCTGGCTCCAATCCGCCTGGTTTTGTTTAAACCTCATGTGTTGCCCGTGTTGTGGATGCCAGTGAGATCTTGAGATGGGGGAGAGATGGCGTTGGGACTGTTGGGCACAGTCTGATTTATGTTCAGACTCCACCTGAGTTCAGAGCTGTGCTTGTGTTTCTAGTTTATCTCTAGATATAACAGTAGGGGACAACTGAATGTATCTAAAGCCAAGATGAACTTTTTTTCAAGTTACCACATGAATCTACCATGTGATCCAGGGAAACAAACAAAAAAACCCCACTCTCTTTGCACCTGTCCTTTGCAGATGTCTTTGGAAGGAAGAGCTATGTAAAAAGCAAAGCATTTTTTCCCCAAATGTTCTTAAGTGTGTGGTATTATTTTTCTAAAATGATCAGTTTTCTCACTTGATCGCGGTTGCCCAGGGATTCATTCATCTCAGTTGTTTGTCCTGTATTTGTACTAACGGTTTATCTTCGGAGGGGCGAGCGGTGTCTGAAAGATACATCACATAGGCAAAGAGGAGACAACACACCCAAAAATTTTGAAGCCAAGAGGGGAATCAAGAAAAATGAGATTCAGACATTAAAGAGAGCACTGGCATTTAAAATTCTGAGAGCAAGAATGCTGGCGGAAGCAGGAAGCAAGGGAAATATGCATTATATGCTGCATATTTTATTTCACTTCTGAAATGGCATAAGAAGGAGCTATGGATAAGATTAAAGGAGAATGGAAGGTGCCAGGACTGAAGAGGGATCCATGCGTGAACCCCTGAGTCAAGAAAATGATTTGTTACTTTGTTTTTCCATCCTTTGCTCTAGGAAGGAGGAGGGTTGGGATGTGAGACAGTGAAAGAGCTGGCGTGGAGGAATCGGCACTGCTCAGAGATTGCCTCCCACGGCCCTGAACGGGGCACGGCAAAGGCAAGAGGAGCCCCCCAGCCAGCTGCAAGGGGTGGCAGAGCATAATGAGTGCAGAGAGCCCAAGGTGGAAGGGAAGGCTGAATGGAAAGACAAGACCCATCAGTTCAGCAGGAAAAGTTGATTTACGGAGGGGAGAAAGGAAGTGAACAAAAAAGGGAGTAAAACATCTTGAAGACTAGAAAGTAATTTAGAAAAAAGGCTCTTGCAGAAAGAGGACAGCATTTGCTACACGTAACCTGAGAGTACTAAGCTTGGATGTGTGGGAGCCAGTCCAAGACTGTAAGTTAAAAAAGGATAAGAAAACATACCAGCAGGAGTGCTGAATTGAGATCAAGAGCAAGCATCCTTACAGGTCACTGGAAAATCAACATCTGCCAGTCATTACCTCACTGTGACCACAGATATCTTCTAGCCAAAGTGTAAAGAAAAAACATATTAATCTCAGATATCCTTGTGTGCGAGTCCTAGATCCGTGATGATATGCCAATGATACCAAGTGAAGTCCTCAGGTCTGATCTGCTTCAGTAGAGAGGTAGCACTTGAGCCCTGATCTTGGCTTGCAACTGTCTGCTCTGCCATTTCATAACATGGGTGTCTGCCCCACGCCTACGGGTCCAGCTCCCCATGGAAGAAAAACAGTATTTGTCCTGCATAACTAAGGGCAGGAGAATGCCCTTAGCTCCACAAAAGAGAACGCAATGCTCTTCTGAGAAGAAACAGTTCTTTTCAGTGTGGCAGTTGCTGCGTAGCAAAGTCCTTGTAGAGCCCGCTGGAAGATGCTGGTGGTGGAACCAGTCACTGTTTTCTCCCATCTTGACAAAATTGCAACAACAAATCACAAGCTTGGGACAAGCTGAAAATGAAACAGAGGCCTGGAGTCCAAATGTTCTTTGTTTCCTGGGGTGCAGTGAAAACAATGGTAGAAGCAGTTGGCAGGTCATATTTTAACAACAGAACTTTTCCATTGTTTCATATTAATTTTCATAAATACTCATTAATGTGACACAGAGTTGACTTGTGTAACAGTTTGCAGTATCTGAGGCCATTCTGTTCATCTGATTATTTTATCACTTGCACATCTAATAGTGACAAGCTGGGCAAGCTGAATGTCAGTCTGCTTCATTCATCCAACTAATTCAGTTACTCCTCTCTTTTACTCGCTTTATTGCCCCTGTATTTCCTCCCTATTAGATTGTCTGGTAGAAGACTAGTTGAAGGAAACTCACAGTGCACCCTGGCTTCTGCCTTTGTAATCATCGTAAATTTCTCATATGCAATGTCTTCTTTCCATATTATACACACTCCACTTCATTCACCAAGTGATCAGAAAGCCTAGTGTATGATGCAGCACTCGTAGAAGAAAATCACAGAATCACAGAATCACAGAATGTTAGGGATTGGAAGGGACCTCGAAAGATCATCTAGTCCAATCCCCCTGCTGGGGCAGGATTGCCTAGACCATATCACACAGGAACGTGTCCAGGCGGGTTTTGAATGTCTCCAGAGAAGGAGACTCCACAACCTCTCTGGGCAGCCTGTTCCAGTGTTCAGTCACCCTCACCGTAAAGAAGTTTTTCCTCAAATTTAAGTGGAACCTCCTGTGTTCCAGCTTGCACCCATTGCCCCTTGTCCTGTCAAGGGATGTCACTGAGAAGAGCCTGGCTCCATCCTCATGACACTTGCCCTTTACATATTTATAAACATTAATGAGGTCACCCCTCAGTCTCCTCTTCTCCAAGATAAAGAGACCCAGCTCCCTCAGCCTCTCCTCATAAGGGAGATGTTCCACTCCCTTAATCATCTTCGTGGCTCTGCGCTGGACTCTCTCTAGCAGTTCCCTGTCCTTCTTGAACTGAGGGGCCCAGAACTGGACACAATATTCCAGATGCGGCCTCACCAGGGCAGAGTAGAGGGGGAGGAGAACCTCTCTTGACCTACTAACCACACCCCTTCTAATACACCCCAGGATGCCATTGGCCTTCTTGGCCACAAGGGCACACTGCTGGCTCATGGTCATCCTGTTGTCCACTAGGACCCCCAGGTCCCTTTCCCCTGCGCTGCTCTCCAACAGCTCTGCCCCCAACTTGTACTGGTACATGGGGTTGTTCTTGCCCAGATGCAGGACTCTACACTTGCCCTTGTTATATTTCATTAAATTTCTCCCCGCCCAAGTCTCCAGCCTGTCCAGGTCCCTCTGAATGGCTGCGCAGCCTTCCGTTGTGTCAGCCACTCCTCCCAGTTTTGTGTCATCAGCGAACTTGCTGACAGCGCACTCTAATCCCTCATCCAAGTCATTAATGAATATATTGAATAGTACTGGTCCCAGAACCGACCCTTGTGGGACTCCGCTAGACACAGACCTCCAACTGGACTCTGTCCCATTGACCACCACTCTCTGGCTTCTTTCCTTCAGCCAGTTCACAATCCACCTCACTACCCGATCATCCAGACCACACTTCCCCAGTTTAGCTGCGAGGATGCTGTGGGAGACAGTGTCAAACGCTTTACTGAAATCGAGATAGACCACATCCACAGCTTTACCATCATCTATCCACCGGGTAACATCCTCATAAAAGGCTATCAAGTTGGTTGAGCATGACTTCCCCTTGGTGAAGCCATGCTGAGTGCCCCTAATGATCCCCCTATCCCTGATGTGCCTGGAGACAGCACCAAGAACAAGTAGTTCCATCACCTTTCCGGGGATGGAGGTGAGGCTGAGCAGTCTATAGTTACCCGGGTCCTCCTTCTTGCCCTTTTTGAAGACTGCAGTGACATTCGCTTTCCTCCAGTCCTCAGGCACCTCTCCTGTTGCCCACGACTTAGCAAAGATGATAGAGAGTGGTCTAGCAATGACTTCCGCCAGCTCCCTCAGCACCCGCGGGTGCATCCCATCAGGGCCCATGGATTTATGGAGGTCCAGGTTGCTTAATTGGTCCCTGACCCAGCCCTCATCTACCAAGACAGATTCCTCCTCTATCCTGACTTCTTCTGGGGCCTCAGGGGTCCGGGGCTCCTCAGGACAGCCTCCAACAGTATAGACAGAGGCAAAGAAGGCATTCAGTAACTCTGCCTTCTTTTTATCCTCTGTCTCCAGGGCCCCCACCTCATTCATCAGTGGGCCTACATTGCCTCTAGTGTTGGCTTTACCTGCAAGGTATTTGAAGAAGCCCTTTCTGTTGTCCTTGACCTCTCTTGCAAGGTTTAATTCCAAGGAGGCCTTAGCTTTCCTAGTTGCCTCCCTACAACCTCTGAGAACAGACTTATATTCCTCCCAAGTGGCCAGCCCCTCCTTCCACGATCTGTACACCCTCTTCTTCCACTTGAGTTTGCCCAGCAGTTCCCTGTTCAACCATGCAGGTCTCCTGGTACCCTTCCTTGACTTCACACCTGTTGGGATGCTCTGATCTTGAGCTCGGAAGAAGCAGTCCTTGAATGCTAACCAACTATCTTGGGCCCCCTTACCTTCTAGTACCCTGTCCCATGGGATTTCCCCTAGCAATTGCTTGAAAAGGCCAAAGTTGGCCCTCCTGAAGTTCAGGGTTGTGATTCTGCTAGCTATTCTGTTCCTGCCACATGAGATCCTGAACTCTACCATCTCATGGTCACTACAACCAAGGCTGCCCTCAACCTTCACCTCTTCAACCAGACCCTCCTTGTTAGTGAGGATAAGATCCAGCAGCGCTCCTCTCCTAGTTGGCTCATCCACCATTTGCATCAGAAAGTTATCATGAATGCACTGGAGGAACCTCCTGGACTGAGGATGGCTGGCTGAGTAGGCCTCCCAGCAAATATCAGGGTAGTTGAAATCCCCCATCACAACTAGGCCCTGTAATTGCGAGACTGCTCTCAGCTGCCTGTAGAAGGCCTCATCACCCTCCTCATCCTGATCTGGTAGCCTGTAATAGACACCCACAACAGTATCACCCCTGCCAGCCTGCCCCTTAATTCACACCCACAAACTCTCAACTCGCTCCTGATCCGCCTCTGGACAGAACTCAATACATTCTAGCTGCTCACTCACATAAAGAGCAACTCCACCACCTCTCCTTAGCGGCCTGTCTTTCCTGAACAGGACATAGCCATCCATGACCACATTCCAGTCATGCGAGGCGTCCCACCAAGTCTCTGTAATTGCCACTAGCTCATAGCCCCCCGACCGTACACGGATTTCTAACTCCTCCTGCTTATTCCCCATGCTGCGTGCATTGGTGTACAGGCATTTCAGGGAGCGAGCTGGGCACACCGATTTCACCCCAGGGGGATGGGAGGCCTCCTGGTCTACCTCAACACTAGAGCGTTGCCCCAGTGGTGCAAGCCCAGCTACTACCCCATCCCCCTTCGAATCTAGTTTAAAGCTCTCCGAATGAGCCCTGCTAATTCCTGTCCCAGAACCCTTTTGCCCCTACCACATAAGCCTTTCCCATGTATTACAGTCACGCCTGTTGTCTTATAAAACCAGCCATTATCAAAGAACCCAAAGCCCTGCCTGTAGCACCAGTCTCGTAGCCAGGCGTTAATAGAGAGAATCCTACTGTTCCATCCCATGTCATCCCCTGAAAATGGAAGGAGGGAGGAGAAAACAACTTGTGCCCCAGACTCTTTCACCAACCGTCCTAGGGCCTTGTAGTCTTTCTTCATCCCCCTCAGACTACGGGATGCAGCTTCTTCCCCACCTGTCTGGAAGATCAGCAGGGGGTAGTAGTCTGTGGCCTTCACCAGGTTGGGGAGTTGCCTGGTGATATCCCTGATTCGGGCTCCAGGCAGGCTGCAGACCTCCCTGTGATGGGGGTCAGCTCTGCATATTGGGCCCTCAGATCCCTTTAGGAATGAGTCTCCAACCACTAAAACTCTTCTCTTCTTCCTTGTGGAGGAGGTAGCTATACACGTGTCAGGTTTTTCTGACTGTGGTGGGACCTCTGATATAGGTTGCCTCTCCACCACATCCCCGTTGGACCGGCTGTATTCCACTAGGGCTTCATATCTATTGCTCAGAGGCACCTGTGGAGGCAAGGTAGGCAAGGAGGGCACTCGCCTTTTGCCACGGCCATAGACTTGCCTCCACTCACTCCTCTTCTCTAGGTTATCGTTTTCCACCTGAGAGGGGCAGAGTACAGGGGTCCCTCGATCCTGGGAGCTCTCCGGCAGGTGCTCCCATTTTTGTTGCAGGGAGGGCAGAGCCTGGCTCCACCAGTCTATCTCCATTTCAGCCTCCCGAATGCTCCTAAGCCTTTCTACTTCAGCTTGAAGCCTTTCAACCTGGCTTTGCAGCTGTGCCGCTCGGCCGAGCAGATCATCTACTTGCTCACAGCGCACACAGCCCCCTGACACCACAGAGACGGTGTAGCATTCCCTGCAGCCCGCAACCTGCACCATCGCCTCCTTCCGTGGGAGCTCTGTCTGGGTTCCCACATCCATTTTGGTCTTCTTCCGCCGGGTAGATACCATTTTTCTTTCACTGAGCTGGCAATACCTGTTGGTGACACCCCTGGTTCACAGCTCCTTGGCACCTTCCTTGCCTTGTGCACTGGGAGGGAGTCAGTGCCCTCCCCAATGAGCTGCAAACAACTGCAGCCTCTCCCGCCCTGGGACACACCCAGTCACAGCTAAGTCTCTCTCTCCCCTCTGGCCAGGGACTAGTCCCTGCCCTCCAGGAGGCTTTTTATCACCCGATAACAGGGGGTGGAGCATTTAAATCGCCCGCGGTGCCTCCGCGGTGCCTCCGGCTACGCCCCCTCCTCTCCTGATTCGTTGCCGGGAAGCTCCAGGTCCGGGGTCAGGAGGAAGCAGCTCGGGGCTGATGCTCGCGGGGGGCTCAGGGGGGGCCCAGAGTACGAAAAACCGCCCGGTTAAGCCCGATGTCGCCCTCGCCCCCGCACTAACCTCAAGTCGCTGCCGCCGCTTTCGCTGCTGCCGCCGCTGTCAGCTGTTTGTTCTCAAAAAATGTATGGGTACATCTACTAAGCAAGTCATCTCTAGCTTCCTTTTCCCAACATTTTGTAGAATCGTAGAACCATATAATGGCTTGGGTTGGAAGGGACCTTAAAGATCATCTAGTTCCAACCCCTCTGCCATGGGCAGGGACACCTTCCACTAAACCAGGTTGCTCAAAGCCCCATCCAACCTGGCTTTGAACACTGCCAGGGAGGGGGCATCCACAGCTTGTCTGGGCAACCTGTTCCAGTGTCTCACCACCCTCACAGTAAAGAATTTCTTCCTAATATCTAATCTAAATCTACCCTCTTTCACTTTAAAACCATTCTCCCTCGTCCTATCACTACATGTCCTTGTAAAAAGTCCATCTCCAACTTTTCTGCAGGCCCCCTTCAGGTACTGGAAGGCTGCTATAGGGTCTTCCTGGAGACTTCTCTTCTCCAAGCTGAACAGCCCCAACTGTCTCAGCCTGTCTTCATAGGAGAGGTGCTCCAGTCCTCTGATCATCTTTGTGACCCTCCTCTGGACTCATTCCAACAGCTCCATGTCCTTCTTGTGTTGGGGGGCCCAGATCTGGACGCAGTACTCCAGGTGGGTTCTCATGAGAGCAGAGTAGAGGGGCAGAATCACCTCCCTCGACCTGCTGGCCACGCTGCTTTTAATGCAACCCAGGATACAGTTGGCTTTCTGGGCTGCAAGCGCACATTGCCGGCTCATGTTGAGCTTCTCGTCAACCATCACCCCCAAGTCCTCTCCTCAGGGCTGCTCTCAATCCATTCTCCACCCAGCCTGTATTTGTGCTTGGGATTTCCCCGACTCATGTGCAGGACCTTGCACTTGGCCTTGTTGAACTCCATGCAGTTCACACAGGCTCACTTCTTCAAGCCTGTCAAGGTCCGTCTGAATGGTATCTCTTCCCTCCAGTGTGTCGACTGCACCACACAGCTTGGTGTTGTCGGCAACTTGCTGAGGGCGCACTCAATCCCACTGTCCATGTCGCCGTCAAAGATATTACACAGGCACGGTCCCAATACTGACCCCTGAGGAACACCACTTGTCACTGGTGTCCACTTGGACATCGAGCCGTTGACCGTGACTCTTTGAGTGAGACCATCCAGCCTATTCCTTATCTACTGAGTGGTCCATCTGTCAGGTCCTTGTCTCTCCAATTTGGAGACAAGGATGTCCTGTGGGACAGCGTCAAATGCTTTGCACAAGTCCAGGTAGATGACATCAGTTGCTCTCCCCTTATCCACCAATGCTGTAACCCTGTTGTAGAAGGCCACCAAATTTGCCAGGCCTGATTTGCCCTTGGTGAAGGCATGTTGGCTGTCACCAGTCACCTTATTTTCCATGTGCCTCAGTATAGTTTCCAGGAGGATCTGCTCCATGATCTTGCTGGGCACAGAGGTGAGGTGATTTCCTGCAAGCATGGGGCTCCCAGTTCATGTTTCCCTGAGACAGAAAGCCTTAAGCATTTATTATTCTTACCATCACCACTACTGTTATTATTTAAAGAATAGCAGTGGTTCAGAGCAAAGTTGTCTCAGCCACTGTACAAATGAATGACAGATTAAAAGAAAGTGCCTCTATCCTAGACAAATTAAAATCTTGGTAAATCAGAAGAGGAAATGTTCTGATTAAATAAGCAAAAAGGTAAGGAAAGTGAAGAGGAAACATATACTTTCTCTGACAAGTTGTGACAAAACTTTGCTAGTAAGAAGAGCAGGCAGTACAAAAGGCCTTTGAGACCTGAGAGTCAGAGCTGCAGAGACGTGGCCAGCATCCCAGCTGCCCAGCCCTTACAGACTCAGGTCACTGTTAGCTGTGAGGGCAGTAGAGACTTCATCCCCCAGCATCATTCTGTGCGCAAAGCTGAGAAGAGACTGATTGCCATTATGGACTGAAATACACTGATACAAACTTGGGCTCTTGCTCAGCTCTTTCGCTGGAATTCATTGCCTTATACAATGATCAAAAAATGAGAAGGGCAGTAGCTGTTTCTCACACATGTGTGTGCTACTTCAGGTCAGCTGAAAAGCTCTTCCACTGACTCCTTAAAGCAACTGGGTGGTATCCTGTAGGTAGCTTACACCAGGTGGTCAACAACCTCCACCCCAGTGCCAAGGTTGGCACTCAGCATGTTGTGGCTGACACGCAGCAGGACTGGTGCAAGGCTTGAACATGGGAACCACAGTATCATAAAAGGGTGTCTGTGAGGGGCACCAGCTCCTGCATCCTGCCTTCACTAATCTCAGCCCACGAGGAGTCCAGAGACAGATGCTGCTCAGTGGCATCATGCTTCTCTGATGAGCAGCCTCTCATGTGTTTCTATGGGCACACATAATCTCTAGGAAAGAAAAATGAAATCTGCCTCATCTCCCTTAAAAATTTGCCTGCTGCAGGCCTAAACAGTCTATGTCTATTCAATCAAGTCTTCCATTATGTGGGCTTCATATTTTCTCTGAAGGCTTCATGTGAACTTCCTTGCTATGAAATTAAGCAGTCAGAAGACTTAGAGTGCAATTTCACTGTACATGGCATGTCCATTTGAGGAGCAGGACGGCTTGGGCTTTATGTCACATACACAGAATAGGGTCCTTCTGCCATCAGACCAACTCCAGCAAAGGGTCTTGGCTCAATTTCCAAAGATGCTGAACATCTGTTGTTCTTGCTGACTTCAGCACATGGTGCAAAAGCTCAGCAAGACCTCAAGAACTCTGAATGTCAGACTGGCTGCGTGACATCCTGAAGTCTCCTGTGGTACAGGGAGGTCCACAGTGGGTTTGATGCTGGCATGAGACCGGTTGTTTCACTATGCAGGAAGAAAAAAGCACTCATGATCTGTGGCCAAACAGGCAATGAGGGAAATGCAGCAATGGCACAAAAAATGCGCTGCAAGCTGAGGCAATCATCACTCCAGCAAGCACAATGAACACCTTCTGGCTACATACATGGCTACATGTGTTATGCATTAGAGTTACACATGTTAACTATACCCATATATTTTTTCCTTCTGTAGAGATAGCCAAACCCTGGTATTGAAGGCCAGTTGACTGACAGACATAATGTGATCCGCTGGATTCACAAGTCTATGGGTGCAGGAGGCCCAAGATGACTGCTGAGCTGCTGACCAGTAGCTTGACCTTGGATGACTTCTTCTCTGCTACTGCTGTTTGTTGGTCATCCATTCTCTGCAGTTGTAAGCTCCTGTCAGGAAACACCAGTAGGAGCTGGGGGAATAGAGGCAGCTATTTCCAGTGAGTGCTACTGCCTGCTGACGATTAACTTTGTGTTAGGAGGGGCTGCAGGGTTGAGCAGGATGGCTTAGGAGGAGGGACAGGTGTCAATATGGAGTTAGTCAGGAAGAGAGACAAAGGCCAAGCATAGACTTAGAGACAAGAGGGGTGTGAGGAGCCGTGGGAGGTCATTACCCATCTCCTTGACTCAAGACAGGATCTTCTGTGCTGAAACTGTATCTGACAGATGCATTTCTTCTTACAAAGACCGTGAGCACAACTTCCATCAGAAGCACCTTCCAGTGCTTAAGGATCCTTAGGGCTAGAGGGTTTTCCTTATGCCTGACCTCATTCTTCCCTGCTCCGATTTAAGCGTGTTACAGCTTGTCATATCTAAAGGGAGGTGAAAAGAGTGAGAATAGGGGTCCTTCTCCTTTGGCAGCTATCATTCAAAGCATTCAAAGCCTATTACCATTTCTTATCTCAGTTTTCTTTTTTTCTCGACTAAGCAGTACAAAATTTCTTCTCTCTCCTTGTTTCCTCAATCTCTGCTTGTTCTCATTGTCTTTCTCTGAGTCCCTCCCTTCATATCATTTTGAAGTGATGCATCCAAGAGCAGACTGAGTACTTCAGCAGAAGTCCTCCAAGCGAGCCAAAGGATGTCTCACAAATGTCGCTCCTGTTTATACCCCCAGCATTCACCTTTTTTGCAGTTCCCAGCACCAGTAGCTCACATTTGATGTCTAAGCCAGGGTCACCCATAGGGTCCTTTTTCCGTGGGGCTTGCTGTATAACAAGGTATCCCTCTTGAGGAATTTAGGCTGCTGGTTGCTGAAGAATAAAGCACTCTCAGGACAAACTAGTAAGCCAGTGCTTTGACACGTGGTTCATTTTGAAACAGACCATTATTTACCAAGCAAGAACTAGAGAACTCAGCGCAAATAAAACTATTCTCCCAAGTCCATGGAGAGCTGTCTGGCCTCAAGACCAGTTTGTTTTAACCTCCGCTGGCCAGGCCCTTGTAGCAAGAAAGCTGCTGGAACAATAGTAGCAGCCTCAGCAGCAAGGAAAACAGAAGCAGCGAGGTTTTCAAGAACTGGATGCCGGCCATACATCTGGGCAAGCCCACTGCACACAACCCGTGATGCAAGCCCTGCTCAATTCAGATAGACATGTGTGTTTAAGCCCAGCCTACCTGTAAGCTTTTAGTAATTGGAGGAAGCCCTGGGGTGCCCCCTCCCCCCCCTTCAGCATTAGAGGAACATTTATTTCTATGCTGGAACATCATGGAGGAGGGCATGTCTAGGGTAGAAGGGAAGAGTCGCAGGATCTTCTCACCCTAAGGGTCCTCTTTGACATTCCAGCAGCAACAGATGCCTTTTTCCTTCAGTCTTTGTATTCTCTTATTTGGGCATTAGGTTCAAATTCTAAAATAAATCAACACTAGTGAAAAAAAAAGTCCCCCTCAATCAATAGTTTGAAGTTATATTTTACTTTTCACTCAGAGTCTTAGCAATAGCCAAATCAATGGAAGCATTTCAGTTGTCCTCAGTTTGCAAAAACAGTTTGCAGAAGGTAGTACGCTGCTCTACACAAAATTCACTGGTTAAGGCTTACTCTTGTCTTTATTTTTAGATAAAACACAATCTCTTGATATGACTGTGGTTAAAGAGTACTCTGCGTGTGTGAGAGAGAGAGAGCGAGAAGCACACAGCGGTTTTTATTTTCTTACTTTTAATGGGGCTATTTTGCGAGGCTGAAAAAAAATTGTTAAACTTGCCTTAATTGATTGTTTAAAGTACCATGGTGGATTTTCTTTTAAACATAGCCTGTGGTTAAATTTGCCGTTGCATTGTATTTGAAGTAGGTCCTTTGTGCTTTAAAATGAAAACTGTAAAACTTTTGGTGTTTAAGGCTTTCTGACTCCAAGTTAATTGTTTTCCTTTAATATGAGCAGAATTAAAGATATTAAAAATCGACTGTTGGAGCACATAATTGTGGCCTCCCATCTATTCTTCTTGTGGAAATGAAAGGAATATTGAAAGAGTTTCTATTTTACAATACCAGAGGTGGCCAAGCATTTACAACTCTATATATTCTTTTAGTTGAATTCTTCTAAACCTCACGCCTGGCTAGCAGTTTTCTCCCAGACGATTTTCATTTTCAAAACATTCACATCCAATAAACTACACGAAACATAGTGTGAGAGAAAAAAGGGGACAGGAAATGGCTCTGTTGCATGGTTATTACATCCTATTGCCTGTGGGTTGCTTTGTTATGAGTTCTAACTATGTAAATATGACGTATATGACATCAGAATTTAATCTAAAGCTACTAGGTGGGAGATAGAGTGTGACTTTATTGTTAAGGCTAAAATCAACTGGGTGTTGACAGGTCTCAAAAGTCACTGAGTATAAGCTTGAAAAGGAAAAGCTCAGACTGATAAGCTGTTCCTTGATTGACAACTTCAGGCTTGACTGCAAGTATTGAAAACAGTTGAGCAAATGGAGGGAAAAAAGTTTTATTTCATAAGAACCTACACTGGGAAATACAGGAGGATTTATAGGCTGGTGTAGCACAAAAACCTAAGAAAAACAGGTGTGAGGTTTATAAAAATCTGGAAACTGGGAAAGGACATTGTCCGTGAATGATTTCCCCATTATGGTTTAATTAACCTTGTAAAAGCCCCTATGCAAAAATAATGCCATGATAGGGGGAAAAAATAAAACATTGGTGTCCACTAGCTTCAACTTTCAACAAATCATACATCAACAGCTCATGGCAAGGAGGTGGGTTGGATAAATAAGAAGAAAATAAGAGAAAAGGATTTCAGCGGGAAATAAATGCACCAGGGAAAACAACACACTGATTTTTCATCTTTCTAGTGAAGTCAAACCAATTTTTGGCACTGTAAAATCCATTATGGAGACAATAAAATAAATACAACTTAAAGTAGCAATCGTGATTTGATTGAAATGTTATGATAGCTACACATGCTATATCTTATCAAATATTATCCATAAGGAAGCATTCAATTCATATTGTGCCAATTATCATACTCTGTGCATCATAAACTTTTATTGCTTGTTATGAAATGCCACTCAGCCAACTTTTTCTTCAGATATTGCATCATCAGATTCAGATGGAAAACATATTCTAATGTGGCAAAGTGTTAAAGAAATCTAATACTCTGGGGCTGAATGAAAATGTTAAGGTTCATCTCCTGGATAAGAAAAACAATTTATGAATGCAATATTCATTTCCTGAGGTGGGCATAAGCAAAAACCTCATATGAAACTTAAAACCAAGATGTTGGCCTTCACTAGTTTCCTTAGTTTAACTCATTGATGTCATGTATTATGGACCACTGCTAAGACCACATCTGGGAAGGACTCACTTTTTTCAGCTCTCCAGATCACATTTACAGGGAACTCCTTGTATAATTGCATGTGCTGAGACTTGAACCTCAAGGGCCAACAGATCATGTTTCACTTTTAATATATTACTGAAGAATACCAAAATAATCTACTTGTTTAATCTCGATCATGCCAGCCGATTAACACTTTGACACCCTGAATCACAGATGTTAAGTACTACAGGGTAAGGTTTCAGTGAAGCACACAAACTATAATGAGGCTTTGTCAAGTTACAGATCTGAGGTTAATATATTTACTTAAGCATTCGCGGTACACAAAGCAGAGCTGTAGCTATAAAAAGGCAACTTGGACAACGTTCATAAAAAGCACCCATTGTACATGGGGGTAGGTGTCAAAGTCGGCAGCAGCTTTCTGGGGTGGAGTGGGAATATGCCTCCTGGAGGAGGTGACAAAGTGCTTCTGATTTCTCTTTCAGGGGCTTCACAAGTGAAGCAGGAAGGGTACAGTAATAGGAATTCAGTCAAAGGACTCATGGATAAGTGACTTGTAATGGAACCTCAGACCATTTCTGATGCACCTCCTATGTGGAAACAATAACACCTGCAAACAGCAAGACTCCCCAGACCTGCAGGGAACATTCAGAAGCAGCTGAGCCAGGGGACATCCTGAGTAATTGCCCCAGGTATAGCTGGCACGCTGAGGACCAGTTCAAATTCTGTTCTCTGATGTATTGGATCAGCTTGCACAATTGTAGCGTGCGCCTCTTCATGCCACCAAAAGCGCCATTGATTTCAATGACAATTCACAAAGGCAAGGTAACTAAACACAGCTCTAGAAGAATACCTTTCTGAAGGAGATTTTGATTCTTTTCTTTCTAAATTCCCATGGTTTTCACTTGGTAGGTTTACTGACAGCAACTGCATGGTTTGGTAAAAGCATCCCAGGATCATCCTAGATGTAAAATATATGGCAATGTATCAAGGACTGAGACAGTGTGCTTGACTCTGCCATTCTGTATTGGCCCAAATACCTGTTCCAGACTTTATTCATCTGGATCTTGCTTGTTTGAGAAGAAAGCAACCAGAGATGGGAGGCAGTATGTCATGGTCAATTTTTCTAATGTGTGTGATGGAACAGGGAAAGACCTGCACTTAGCTTCTTCTAAGCCCTTCCACAGGTTTCTCTGTCTGTCCTGCAGTTGAAGACCAGCTGTGGGAGACCTCTCTTCTAAGCATTGGAGAATAGGTACCTGCAGGGGTTAAGTCTGCTGGTTTGTCGTGAAAGATTTACTCCCTGTGTGGGAATCCTATATTGCCATAAGCATTGCCCCCAAGGAGACACCTGTGTCAGTGGACAGTGAGTAGGGCAGGAGCTGCTGCCTTCAGTACAGTGAGTAGGACACCAGCTGGGTGTTACTATGTCTTCTGCTCCCGCAAGGGAGTGGATTTATAACAAACAAGAGTTGCCAACCTTCCCTGATGCCGCACTAATTATATCAAGCTCTTCACCTAGTTGAAAAGCCCAGCGTATGTAGCACATACCTCAAAAAGCCAAGGGGAGAAAGAACACTGCAAGATGGCAGATGGTCTGCAGGTGTCCAACCATTCCACTGGGAAGGAAGCAACCAGGATCCTGGCAGACTCGGTGACCACAAGTGCTGTAGCCTCTGATGGGCCCCTTCCTTCCATCCCTGAACATCCCAGTTATCCACCAAAACATTACTGCTGCTGCTCATGTTATGCAGTCTCAGCTTAGGAAACAACTCCTGTGCTGCTTGCGAGCTACACGTGCTTCAAGAGTCATAGGTTGGCCACTCCTGTTTCTTTTTCAGCTTTTTTATTTAGCTGCCTGCAGTAAGAAAAAGGCAGCCTCCTCCCAGAAGTGCATATTTCCATTCTGTGAAATATGACCTGCTCCCGAGTCCTTGATCTCTCTTTCCCAAATAAGAAATCTTAGCTATTCCCAGTTTACCCTGGCTGAGAACTAGTTGGCATCTATAATGTGTACATGATACCAGGCTCTGCTGCTGTAATGCCTCTGACTCACCGTTGCATCTGAGTACTTTCTAAATGACAAACTAGGAGTCTAGAGATCCTCCATTTCAACTTCTTTACGTGACCTCCTAGGCTCTCCTAGGCTGCATTTTTCCTTCTTGCATGACAATTAAGAGTGAGGTTTGCAGAAGAACTCAGCAGTGGATGATTTCTGTTCTTTTTGAATGCAGTAGGATCAGAGTTAAGCCAAATTTGAGCACTTTAAAAAAAAATTGATCCTAAAAATGGATAGGCAAAAATAAATAGTTTCTTGAATGTGCTGTGGAATTTGAGAGTTTCTATAAGTCCTACCCTGGCAGCATACTGGGAAAGCTACTGTTTTTCCTTTGTACAAAGACATACTCTCTATCCCTGCTTCCCACTTTAGTGGCAGGCACAGCCAGATTCCACATATTAAAAAATGAGTTGTTTTGTTGTTTTTGTTTTTGTTTTTGTTTTTTAAATCAACTGTTGCTCATCACAAATACAGCAAACCACCAAAGTGTTAATCACAAAAGAGAAAGGGTGCAATCACATGGCTAGGGCTGTTTGCCATCCCAAGGGCCATGATAAACAGGAGTTATTTAGGAGGAAGAATAAAAGAAAGTACCCCCCATTGCATCTCTCAAACTCTTATTAGGCCTTCTACATTCACTTTTTGAATGCATTTTTTTCTCTTTTTATTAGACCGCAGTGCCAGAGCTCCTACCTCACATCCCTGGACTCCCTTGGTGATGTCATAAAAACAGATCCATCAGCCACCACCAGACCCAGTCCAACAAACCAGTGACAAAAGAAATGTGAATATAACCAAAACTGCTTCCTTGGGCAACAAAAAAGAGCAAATAGTTGTACAACATACTGCACATTTTTTAAAAACTCTTTTTGGAGTAAGACTATTTTTCCCATTCAGTTATGCTTCAAATCTGACACACTATACAGGAACATTTGTCAATGAATTTCTTAATCCTTCTGACAGAATTTACCACTAAATTGCTGCTGTTGTTACAGCTGCAGGAAGACTAGGGGCCTTGATCCAAAACTCAGCACTAAAAAAGATGTGGGAACTCAATACTAGAAATGATGTGGGAACATCAGCCACACAGAGGAGCCAAAGGGGGAGAAGGAGGGCATCTGTTTGCCTCCATTTGTGCCTTTCCTGGAGAGTTGGAGGGACACTGCAGTCATAACAGGTCAGAGAGCCCAACATTTCCAAGTGATGTGAGTTTGATCTGGGAATAAATACTTTGGCAAACCATTTACTCCAGTAGCAAATTAATGTTTCTGAAGCAAATACTCCTGGCTGCTCAAGTGGTGGATCCAACCTGTAATCAGCTGGGTAGACACGTGCACCACAGTTCTAAGCAAAGGGAGGATGTTGATCCCAGCAACTTGTGCTTCCAGCACAGGGGGAAAGAGACGAGTGATTTGGATGCTGGGGCAGCAGAGGCAGTTGTAGGGGAAATGTGATCACATTCACCAAGGTTATTAACCGTTATGTTGTGACCACTGTATTTTTAGTGCAACCGTCCATCTTCATTCTTCCTCGTGCATCAGTAACTTTCCCTTACCACCATATCTCGTTCTTGCCAGTAAAAACAACTCTGCCTAATCCTTCTGCCAGAGGTTGTAAAGTAGTAACAGGGGCCACGTCCAAGCAGCTGGGGTAGTCTGAAGCGTGCGTGACGGCTCCATCAGCTTTATACCTACTCTAACTTCAGGGCCTCTGCGTAACTGGTAGCTTGCTCTGGGGTTCAGTTGTGGAACAAACCAAACCATCTCCTCTGAGAAGCAGCCATAACACAGAGGAAAGGGTGGCTTGTGTCAAGGTCCTCTTGCCCAAGTGTGGCAGTGGGGATGTGAGCCAGTCTATACCAGTGGAGATCTGGCAGGGGTCCCCAAAACGATTTTGATATATACTCTAAAAACCAGCCATACACATCAACCAGCGTATCTGAGAACAGAGAGTAACTTAACCTGGCACCTGTGCAAAGTCTGACCTCTCTGCTGATCTGGTGTGGAATGAGAAGATTTTGCAAGGGGAGGAGAGGACCAGCAACAGTGTACGTGTATGATTAATGTAACGGTTCCGACAGCGAGCAAGCAGGAACTCTGTTCCCTGTCTTCCAGCACTGAGAGTTAATAAGCAAAAGCATCTTGGTACTTGTCCCTTCTCCTTCCCCTAAGCCCTCCTCACAGCTGGCTGCCAGCAGGTACTGTCATCCTAAACTGCGTCAATATTAGCAAATTAAGTGGACCGTCCTTGGGCGCTGAGGCCAGGAAAAGACGATGCTCAAACTATTCTTGTATGCTCCAGAAGAAAGACGGTAGAAACCTCACATTTCATTCTTTATGTCAATATGTAGTAGCAGAAAATCTTTCTCCTTGAGTTCTGTATAACAGGAATTTTGGGTAAAACATTATAGTCCAATGAAGCTGGTCAGCATATAGAGGGAGCTCCTTACCCCTGGAGCCTCAGGATTTACACTTCTAAGTCACTAGTTTAAAAAGACTATGGTGACCTCACAAAAAAACTCCACTTTTTTGGCATTATTTACTTTGCTCCTGTGCTGTGGGCTTGGAGATGTCAGGCCTGTGCACACACATCTTGCTTTTCAGCTTTTTGTTGCACACTACGATGTAGGAAGTGAGATCAATCTACATTACCTGGGTTTCTGCAGTGAATGCTGAAATGCATAAACAGACAAACTGCAAGCACGTCAGCTGTCTTTGCTTAAGGATGTTAAGCATAGCTCAGTTTCTAAGGACAGATATATCACTTGCCCATCTTTTCTTCTGTCTTCTTGTAGCTGCTTGGCTAGTCTGGAAGGGCTTAGACTACATGAAGGAAAAGAAAATAGAGGGACACGGGAGTCAAGAAAGATAGGTCTGAGGAGATCCTGCTCTTTCTAAGCTGTGTTCTTTTTTCAGCATGAGGTGCCTCATGATTCATTAAAAATTATCCTCAGAAATGTAAATGGGAAAAACAGTGGCTTATTCACTAAGTTTAAATCTATGATAAATAGCAGCTGTAAATAGATTAATTTATTTACTTGCTGACTAAACTTTGGTCAAATTCTGTTTGGAGTTACATCAGTGTAAATCTGGAGGGATTCCATCCATTTTCAGTGAGAGCAACTTCTCTCACTCCCAGACAATCATTATATTCCTTCAACACTTATTCTTTATTTAGCCAAGATAAAGATTCAGTTGTTTTGATTTTTCAGTTCCATTTCTAGAATGGAGTTGTTCTATGTTCTGACAACATATGGCATGAATATGTTCTTTTCTATTTAATACAGGAAAGTTAGTCAAAAGTTCAGTCTTGCTTTAATGCTTTTCATTCCTTTGTAAATGCTTTAATTTTTTTTTTCATTGCCTTCTGAGCAATGTCAAAAGCCAGGACCAAGAAAAAAAAAGCCATTCCACTGAAGTGTCTTCACTGAAGTGTTGGCATGCCTAGTAAAGTTAGGAAAGGCTCGTTTTCAGTGTTCACTTTGTTGGACGATGGACCTTCCTTGATAGAGGTTTCAACAATGACATTATTGTACATATATTTGCTTTAATGCCTCTCTTGTTATCATGTTTTTTTAACGGCGGTGTTGGTTGTTGCCAGATGTTCTGCTCAACAATGCTTCAGCCCACATGGGAATGCTTGTGATGGCCAATCAAGTGGGCTGGCAAAATATAAACAGATGGCCATGAATGTGTGCTCTAACACATCTTTAATGAAATGGAGCCCTTGCGTAGATGATTACATTGTGCTAATCGCCGTTTGCCTATACTAACATCCCTGCACCTCCAGTTATGTACCACCTAGTGACCTAGTTTTGAATTACAACTTGTTTATTCACCTAGTTTTAGCTGCATTGGACCATAGCAAAAGATGATCCAATGCAGGGAAAACTGCGTGAAAACTGCTGGATTGACAAAAGCAGATGTAAAAACTACAGCCTGGATTGAAAAGTGCACAAAATAGAGTAGAAACGTGCTAATGATTTATTTTCTTTTACCTTTCAGTGTTTTTTTTACATAATATAGGGGCCGTGTATCATTGAGCTGCAGTTCAGATCTGAATCCAAAGCCGCTCATGGTCCATTATTACAGCGAGAGTCAAACTTTAATAGATGCTCTGTGAGAGCAGAGATGTGTGCCAAACCGAATCCTAGCTGTACAGCTTCCCTTGGTATTTCTGGGGCTCTTTAGCTAAACAGTAACTGTTTTCAGATGCAATCAGATGGGCTCAGGAGGGCAGAGTTCTTGCAAGAAAAGCTGATAAGTTAGTACCTTCTGCAAGGTAATTGCATGATCTTTCAGTGCTTTCCTGATTTGGCATTGAACTCTAAATTAATTGCTAAAGTCAGGAGATTCTAGGGTGAACAACATGCTTTGTCTCATCTGTAGCGAGGCTGTGAATATATGTTTAAATATAAAATAATTTTACCAACTGTAATGTTTAGAAAAACCCCTAACCTCCAATCAAATACCCATAACCATTTGATTAAGAAAAATTATGGGGCTGGAAAGGGATAACAACCAAGAAGCTCTTGCATATGCATCCAAAATAGGGTTTCATGTTTTCAGGCTTTCCTTTGCAGCCACAAGAGCTAGAAACTTTGCTTTTTTAGAAAGCTAGTTGAGATTTGAATAAAGAAGGGCTCCACAGACACCCTTAGGAGGCTTGCAGTAGCATGGTGACTGCCGGCACTTCTGTATCCAATAAGTATAATTCTGCTGGGTCCGGAATACCTGGTGAGGAAGGGTTAATAAGAGGGGAAAAAACCCTTTTTTTATATTTTTTCCTCCATTGCTTCTACATGCTTCAGAGAACCTTCAGAAACATGGGTGCTGTTGGTTTTGCCTTTGTCAAGGCAACAACATATTTCAGTATTGCACCCAAAAGGTTGAGTTTGGTCAGGATTTCCAAAAGATTGTTAAAACAAGGGTTGGGGAAGGGACAGGAAGGCTTGTGCTCCATTTAATATAGTCCTGCACACAGCTGGGAGAGTGCGACGGGTGAAGCTGAGCAGGCAGTGCTTGAGGGACACCCTGCAGCACATCCAGGTCCCCACACTATGACCACCAAGAACTCCATTCCCTCCCACCCTGGTGCCACCATACCAAGGCACAGCTCTTAATGCTCTTGCGTTGTGCTTAATGCAACCTTAATGGCCACAGCTCAGCATCTTCATCCCTCAATGTACCCATCAGGAGATGCCAGCAATTCCCTGTTCATGTTTAAATTTTTAATGGATACTTTTTTCTCTACTGCTAGTGCATTATAGAGATTTTTTCACATATTCTGTGGCAAGTTTTATTCAAGGGATCCATATGTTATTTTAAACTCTCTCCAGATTTTTTTTTTTTTTTTTTTTGCATATCTTAGAAAGAAGGAGGGAACCTTTAAGCCCCACAGAAACATTTCTTTTCAGATTATGTCTGGAATAAGCTTGTTTTAGGTTAGATGTAAATGGACAGTATTCTTTTAAAGCGTGTTCTCAAACCCTCTTTGCACTTTTCAAGTAAAAATGGCTCATGTATTTTTGGAAGAGTGCAAACAATGGAATGTCAGATTTCAGTTACTGCCCTTAATATATTTAACCATTCAGTGTACTGTAATTGGCTGAATCAAAAGTTATTTCCCTAAGTAATACAAACAAGACCCAAAGGATGAAGAAATAATTCCGAAATGTCAGTCTTTCAAGATCCAGATATGTTCTAATAACATTACAGAGATTCCAAAGATCTCAATTTGGAAGTAGCAATAATACGACCAAGTATAGACAAATTTTTAAGGCAAGAACTAATGAAGTGATTTGTTCTCTTAACTTCCATTTTGGAGTAAATCTTCCAATTTTCAAGCTAAAATAGTTCCAAAATATTGTTATATCTAACCTTACAAGGAGGAAGTGCAGTCACTAGTTCCACATATACATAATTGTATTTATAACCTGGCTTTTCACACTTAAGAACATAACAAGATCTGCTCTAATGCTCCTCTGAGTTCCTTGATGTTCTCTTCTGCTGAAACAAAGCTTTATTTTTTCCTTTCCTACAAATATCACTACAATAGGTAATTCAGCCTAGACCTATTCATTAGACTTTTAAACCACAAATATATTGAATCAATACAAGAATATTACCATCCACAGGTGATGATAATGCCTTATTCTGTGTAGCTGACAAGGATAATATTTGTTTTACCTTTGCTATTCTAACACCTCCTAAAATAAATTAAATGATTACACAGCTTTTTCATAAGCATCTTGGAAGCAGTGGTGCAGTGTCTCAGCAGGGCTTGAGTCTGGTAGGTGGTGGATGAGTGGACTTTCCATGATTTGTGCTCAGCAGGATACTGGGTAGATTTAAATTTACTTCTGAAAATGTATAAATACCACTGAACAGACCAATGAGACAGCAGAAAACACAGTAAATTCAAAGGATTTGATTCTTTACACTTACAAACTGTCACACTGTTAGAAAAAGCAGAAATCAAAATGACCCCTCAAGTGCACTTTTGTGTTCAGAGCCAAGATTGGAATCTGGGTCAATGCACTTCTAAAACACTACACCCAACCCATCCAGGTATTTTCTTTCCAGTCCTTATACTCTTTCTCTATTTACGTGTTCAAACTGTGACTGCTAGGAACACCTTCTTTCTTCTTATTTTGTAAAATGTGGGGGGAAAAGAACCTAAGAATTAAAAACAGGAATGCCTCATCCCTCCATTTCCTGATGCTAATTTACCTTTCATCTGGATGTTGTTCTAGTCTGGACTCTGATAACACAGAAGTTTAATCTTTAGATGTTACTTCAGAGACCCAGAGGACAGGGACACGTGCTTGACCACAATGAATTTGTGATGGGTCACAAATTACTGCTCAGGCTCAACCAACAAATGGTAATCTGTTCCACTGATGTAGCCTCATCAAGCCAGTTCATGTGCCTATTCTCACAGACAAAATATTGGGAAGGAGAAGGAATAAAGAATACCATGTTGTTTATGGCCATGGGACGTGCAGTTTCAGAAGAGAGAGTGTTAGGTGGAAATGAAACTCCTTTGCTATTTTCCCAAGGAAAGAAGTTTGCTGATTTAATCACAATTCTTGTTTGGTGCAGACTGTTGGCTTTGCTGTCACAATGCATTGCTGACGCAGTGCTGACGTGCAGTGCTGTTGCACTACCATGAGACTACAAATGCAACATGTATAAGTGTGGCCAGATTCCTCACTATGGCGAGTAAAAGGAGATCTAGAAAGATGAAGCAACAAGACATTAGCACGATGAATGAGCTTAATTCAGAGCTTAATTAAGTATCAACAGTGAGTGCTCTCATAACGGGGCTGAGAAGCCATTGGTCAAAACTTGTGTAAAACTGGGATGCAGGTTATGGGAAGAGGAAAATACTTCAAATAGTGGCCATAACATCAATGTAGAATGAGAATATCAGTGCCTATCTCATTACTCTGTCTTAGGTGGTCTGTAGCTCACTGGTGTTGATGCTCAAGCAGCTGTAGCTGTGTCAGAGGCTCCAAGTGGCACTCTGAGGTGGCCTGTCTGGTGTTGACCTGGTCACATTGGCCCTCTTAGCCACGGCCTTTAGCTTCAGGTACTAAAATGCAATTTACCTAAAAACTAAATTTCCCACTTCAATCACATGGGGCTTCAGTCAACTTCTCAGCATATCCAACAAATAACAGACTTCCAAAGTTACCCTTTACATAGGCTAGTCAGAAACTTACTCTGTGTTTGTAATTGTCTATTGCTCCAAAACCAAACTTCAGTGTTGCATGTGGACACAGCTGAAGCTAAGTGACTGCTGGATTCTTGATATACTCGATCACCAACAGTCACTGTGCCCCTCACAGACACCAAGGTGTCACTGCCGAGACTGAGAGCAGGATGGTATTTAAGCTTCATCATTTGACTCAGTGTGGTACAGGATACAGAATAACTTGTGGTCTTCATATACTATCTGTACCTCTAAAACAGCAAGTATTTTAGGTGTTGGCATGCAAAGATGGAAATAACTGATACATGATCTCCATGGCTATGCTATTACCCAAAACAAGAGTCAGAGCACTGGCCACCTCCAGGGCTTCAGACCCTGGAGCAATTTGGCCACAGTGAAGGATGAGTTCCAAATTCCTTTTTGTGGAAGCCATTGGAAACTGGAGGACCTAGGGTCATGCAGCCTTAGCAATGCCTCTCAGACACAGGCTGCTGAGTGGCACCACACATTTGCACATAGTTCAGGCTAGTTCTGTTTGTATTGTTGCTATAAATTGCAACTTTCATTAATTTTATGTATTATTTGTGCTACCAAACAACATAGAAGCTCTTGTGATGGATCAGGGCCCTGTTGCACTTGGCAGAACAAAATGTGTGCCAATAGCTAATGGGTGCAGAAGAAAACTCATTTGGAAGAGTTAAATGATTTACTTTAAAACTCTGTTATGGTTACCTTCCTTATAACACCACCACCTCATAACAACACCTTAGATGCCTGGGATAGTGTTATGATGAGAGCAAGCTAAAGTATATTTATAACAAGAATAGGTCAATGGTCCATAGGGTAGTTTCCTATTATGGGAAGGATAAAATAACTAAAATCAATAAATCTCCAGATCATAAATGTAACTACAGTCTGGGCAAGGTTGAGAAAATTATTAGCAGAGCCTCATGATGTCTGGATATTGTAGCTTGTAAATTTATACATACATATGTGTGTGGTTATGTACACGCTTGCTATTCATCCCCCACAGAATTCATTGAATTGCTAAGAGGAATGTGTATTTGGTGCTCCTCTCAGTTCTGGTAAAAGAAAAAAAAAAAAAGAAAAAAGGAAAAAGGAAAAATCAAAAAAAGGAAAAAAAAAAAAAAATAAAGAAAAAATAAAAGAAGAAAAAAGAAGAAAGAAAAATAAGAAAGGAAAAATGAAAAAGGAAAAAGGAAAAAGAAAAGGAAAAGGAAAAAGAAAAAAGAAAAGGAAAAAGAAAAAAGGAAAAAAAGAAAGAAAAAAGATAAAAGAAGGAAAAATAAAAGAAAATGAAAAAGTAAAACAGCAGAAAAAGAAAATGAAAAAAGCAAAAAACGAGGAAAAGGGAAAGGGAAAGGGAAAAGCGAAACAGGCATGAGGAAGAGAAAAACAGTAATTCCTAGAGAATGCATACAGCTTTACTGCTTCTGCCTTTCAACTCATGGTGAATTTTTTTCATATAACTGACTGTACAGAGGCATGACAAAATGGCTGCATGTGCTAGCCAGAGGTCTGTATGCTTTGAGGTCCATGAACTGTTGTGTTTTTCTTAAAATATATATTAAATCTCAACCATTTCTTTCACTTACACCTTTATTGTGAGCTATCATCTCCTTTCATCATTTCCTAAATCTTACTAAAACAAAAGGGCTTCATCTCTTCAAACTTCAGATCTCTAAAGGTCTGTTGTTTAAGTTTAATTTATTCCTTTAGGCTCCCTTTGTTATCTGCTGAGAGAAGAGGTAGTTCCAAGGAGTGTTTGGTCTTAAGGGTCTAAGATCATTTTGTCCCTAGGCCTGTTTCTTCCCATACAGGTTATACAAGCAACCTTAGTATCTTTTGATATTACATAGGATAAATCTCACCTACTGAGCCTACATTGCTTCCTGTTTTGACATTATCATAATAAAAAACATTTTCAAACTCCAGTAAGTATGTAAAATGTAACTGAAATACTATATTCATGCTTTAGTTAACATTAATAGCTAGGTGTTCTCTGTCCATCTGCTACTCGGTGATACAGTGTAAGAGTGTAATGGGGAAAAAACCTAATAGTCTCAGATGATAGAGCATTTCAAAAATATGAGGTGTGAGCTGTGTTTTCCACAGGCTGTTTGATGTATTTTCTAGAGATGAGCTCAATCTCAGTCTTGACTGAATCCAAATACTCACTAATTTGAGAAAAGTATGAGCCTTGTATTCAGATGTGAGCTTTGCCCCCCAGGCAGCTCCAAGATTGAACTGATTAGGCTTTCAAAAGACACGACTGGTTTGTAAAGCTTAAAAAAAAGTAAAGGAAAAACTCTGGAGAAAGTCATGACACACTGATGTAGCTGGTGATTCCAAGGCCATAGTCACCCATGTTTTTATTGATTTCGCTTTTTCTAACCCCAATATTGTTTTCCTTTCTGGTTTAGATTAAAAAGTTGTTCTGCGAGAGCAGAAATAATGAAGCCTAGTTTCCTATGTATTGTATCTAACACGCCCACGTACCCTTTCTGCAGTATTAACAGCTACCCTCATCTTCCTATTCCTCTCGCTGGTGTCCACTGCTGTATTTTCAGCAGCACTCTACAATCCAGAGGTGTCTCCCTGTTAAATCTGTGCTACATGCCCATGCCCCTACCCTTGGCAGTGCTTCCAGGTCTTCCCCTTGTCCCTGACTGCAGCTCTTCCATGTGTCCCCAGCACGCACTGGGCAATTGCCCTGCCTCACCCCCAACCCATACCATGCCCTAGGGTATGGGACAACAGGGTCCCTGCCTTGCCCAGAGCTGTGAGAGGAGCCGAGTGGTTGTGTCTTTTCTTTTACCTGTTTGCCGGTGCAAGCTGGCCTGTGTATGCAGAAATCACCAGGAGAGTGACGAACAGGCAGATGGAGAAGCCCCACCGGCAGAGATATTTCCAGTTCTGTATTGGTTGTGATAGATATTGCTCTTCAAAACAACACCACAGTACAGTAAAAAAAATTACCGAGAGAAGATATTGGGGACAGTATTTCATAAGCCTGAAATATGCTTTCCTGTTCGCAGGATATTATTCGTTATAAAAAAAACATTTAAAAGATCAATGATTTTTAAAAAGGCTTTAGGTATTTGTCCTAACAAACTGTTAGCAGTTATAAATAAGGAATGTGTTAAAACTCTTGCCAATTATCCCAACCCATGTGAAACTGTGTATGAGCCTGGAGAGGCAGGAATTTTTCTAGCTGAGGCATTTTAAAAGAACTTAGTTTAACAAGGGTGTAGAAGAAAGCATGGAAAAGGAGCCAGAAAACTTATGAGTAAATGAAATACCTCAATGTTCAGAGCCTAAGTTGGTGTTTTTAGGAGCTGTCAGATGATTTATTAAGTCTTTTAACTTTACTACATGCAACAGAAAAATTTAAAAAATATAGACCAAATCAGAGGCCGTAGGGGACTCAGGAGAATCAGCGGGCTGCAGAAATTATGTGGCGCTGATCAGTCAGGTCTCAGACAACCAAGGATTACCTTAGGGCAGCTGTGGGACTTCTCTAAATGGCAGTAATGAGCTCATATAAATGACTGCATTGTAGAAACCTGTGTTCTGTCCATCCCTATCTGTTGGGGCTGAAGTGGTGTCAGTGAAGAGGATGGGTCAGGTCCCAGGGAATGGGGAATAGGAAGTTGTGGAGGCTTGGTTAAGTGAGAGGGGGCATGATTTCATGCCACTGAGCAGTCTGAGCAATCCAGGCTTTGAGCAAGAGTTAGGCCCAGAGCGAGTCACCTTGGACTCTCCTTGAACACTGCAAAAACGCAACAAAACAAGGACTTGGCAGCTGTAACAAAAAGATAAAAGAAACAGGAAAAGGGGAGGGGGTGCTCATCGCTCTGTGTGTCTAAATATATAGACCAATCATATATGCTACTAGGACGCGTGGACAGCAAGGCTTTACCAATGGAAACGCGGGCTTTGGTGCGTGATCAGCGTGCTCTCTGCTTACAGTCTATATATATCCTGTACGTGTAATCATTAAAGGGAGAACTTCCATACTCATATTGGGATTGTGTCGTTACTCCGGAACCGTCGCCCAGCACCCGGGAGCCGCGCCTTCGACTTCCCCTTTTCTTCAGGAAGTAATAGGCTGCAACCTTGTTAAGATATCTCAGTGACCTGGCCAAACACTTCCAGTAAGTGAGGAGCTATCCTACTGGAAAAAAACAGCTTCTTATGGCAATGGGGTACAAACCATGTGCGACACTCCTGTCCCAGGAAGAACCTTACCAGGGCCCCATATGCACAAGAACTTGAAGGTGTTTTCCATTTAGAAGAAACACTGGGAGGGTCTGAAAGGCCATCAAAACCACTAGAGAAGCCAAAGGATGCAAATGGCAGGACACTCAGAAACAAGGAGGACAGGGGAAAAAAAAAAAAAAAGAAAGGGGAATGATAAAGCAGTGTAGCAGAAAGAAAGAAGGTACTGTAGAAAGCATGGAAGGGAAATGTATTTAAGACCATTTAACATTGATTCAAAAGGAGCATGAAAGCCCAGTGGGCTAGCAATGGCATCTGTAACAGATGGGCAAAAGTAAAAAAGGAATAAGGAGAGGCTTATTGGAAATTTAAAAGAAAATGAAAGATTTCTGACTGAAAACTGCAGAATAAGGGGCATATCCTCATGAATCAGTAGCCCAGGGGAAAAAAACAATTACTGTTTCTTGGTTTTGCCAAGAAAATCAAACTGAAGGTGGCAGCAGTCCTGAAGAGTGCAAAACACTTCCCACAGATCCGCATTTAAGTAGCAGTGGCAGATAAATGGGGGCGGGGGGAGGAGGGAAGAAAGGCCCAGCTCAGAGAGAAGTACTGCTTGGAACAGAAAATGAAAACCATCAAAATTAAACATATTGTCCTCTCACATAGACTGCAAACTCAGTGGAGACAGGAAGAATATTATGCAGATGGCCAACCAGTGAACATGGAGCTGGCCAAGAAAAGGTTACATTAATCTTTTGAATTAATTATAATAGATGTTAAAAGTTGATAAGTCTCTGTTTCACCACAGATGGTGGTTGTCTTATTTATCTACATAAGTCAACAGACAAAAGAGGAATATTTTCCATGAAGTAACATGGCATCAGACAAGCAGAAGATGTTTGTGCAGGAAATAGCATTCTTACATTCAAATATTTCCTGGCTGTGGCTGTTTGTGTATTATTTCTTCTGTGAGAGCCTGCCATGGTGTTTGGCTGCCAGGCAGGAGGTCTGCGCCGTGACAGTATGCTGGCCTATGGGGTGAGAGGATGTGGCATCTCTCTGGGCACACAGAGACACTGACATCATGCTATGAGGGGAGATGTGGATGGTGCCATCCTGTGGGACATGTGCTGACACACTGGGGCAATGCTGGGTACATGTTCCTGGGATGGGGATGGCATCCAAATGCGTTGGTGCTGCCCTAGGAGAGGCTGAAACCTCCTCCCAACACTCTCAGTCTCTTGTACAAATATTGCTCCAGATGAGCATGAGAGCCAAGATGGTGTGGGTGGTCTTCAGCGGGTCTCCAAGACCATGGATGTAGCTCCTATGGGAGGTCACTGTGGGCACAAACATTAAAACTCTTTCCTGAAAGCCAGGGTCTACTTCCAGTGCAGCACAGCCCATGAGGCTGCTAGGCTGGCAATTCTTGGGAGAAGCCAGTAATTATCCCCCTATTAAATTATCCCCTAATCTGTTAAACTTAATCGTTTTATTAGTAAGTAATGTTAAATACCTAAGGAAGCAGCTGGCATTCAGTCTGTTCTGTGGGTTGTAGTAATTTTGTACAGAAGTTTAGTAGGAGCTTTACTGAGCTCATCCCCTCTACTGCCATTTATGAGCATGTCCTGGGCAGAAAGAGGCTCAAAAGAGAGACCTTGCTGATGTTGGAGAGAAGCTACGTTATGTTGAGATTGACCAGATTGTCTTACCTCAGCAGAGCTCAAACTGTCCTCGGACTTCTGCCTTCCAGCCCCCTCCTTTTTTTTTGTGCACTCAAAAGGGAAACTGTGCACCACTTTTTACACCACACGCTTTCACAGGAGTATCTGATAGTAAACAGTACTTCTAGTGGACTAATCTGACAAACAGGCACCATCCAATTGTGTTCACCTCATAGGTACATCAATGCCCTGGTTGGGAGTGTAGGATTTCCTTAACATGCTATGGAGTATTTTTCACAGGTGATGTGCCATAAAATGAAATGCTGCAGAGAATGCTCTATCCTGGCATTTCAGGAGGTAGATCTCACTTTCTCAGTAAGCTCTTTTGGGAAGACTTAAATAGAAAAAGTTTGTATAATCATGACAGTACACCAAGGTAATAAGAAACAGAGTTAAAAGAACATTTTGCTTGTGAGCCTATGAACAATACCTGTTACACAACTGTTGTACAAAAGACTTTGCATGTCCGCCTGAGTGATAAAATGGAGTTCAAGCTACAGAAAATACTGGATGAAAGTTCTAACAAGATGGTGGAGGCAACTTAGGCTTTCTTCATGAGACAGTTACGCCTTTCCAGACCTTGACCCTTTATGGCCACCAATACTGACAAATAACGTTACTGCTTCTCCTCCTGGGCTTGTTGCCTTTGTAAACTCAAGTGCTTTCTGTGTCTCTGTGTGGATCTACTATCCATCTGCCAACATTAAACTCCTTGCTAGTCACCCACTCTCAAAGCTGTCTAAAAATACCATCCACCAAAGAATGACTCTGCAATATACACTGGGAGAGCAAGTCCAGCCTGACCAAAAAAGCATCTTTTACCTCCAAGGTCTCCCAGGTACCAGAAGGAGACTTAAAGCCTGGCATCTTGAAGTGCAAAAAGAAAATGCTTCTCCCTTGATGCTGTGGGAAGTGAACGATAACCACTTGTTGCTTTTCTTGAAGTCCAGAGTACAAACTGGAATAAAGATGGCTGTCAAATCTTTACAGGATCGTGGCAAATCTGATAGAGAAGCTGAGAAAGTCCATTTGTTACTGCAGTGATGAGGCAGAAGTCCAGACAGAAGCAGCCAGCTGATGTGTGTGGAGCCAACGCAAGGCAGCATGAGCATGGCAGTGTTTCGTGCCTTCGTTGCAGCATGGTGTAGAGGTAGAAGTGGAGATGGAAGAATAAACTAGGGATGGGATCTGTGGAGGGAGAGAAGAGGCTTGGAAAGGCCCCTCTCCTGAAAGAGGTAGCAGTAGGGATGGTGGCCCTCTGGCAGTGGCTGTCACTGTACAGTCCATGACCTAGCAGACCTGGCTTCTCAAGGATCTGACATAGCTCGATTAGTAGCAGGGTTAGGGATATTTTGCTGCCTTCAGCTATCTGTTTCTCCTGCAAGCGTTTGCGTGTTAGTGCTCTTAAGAAAAGATGTGCTCTTAAGAAAAGATGTGCTCTTGAAATTGCGTGATAATGCTCCTATTGCTGCATCCTTTGTTTTGGATTCTCAGCTGTTCATTGCTATTGGGTCAAATATTTGCATTGTTTCATGTTTGCCTGCAGTGAAGGGATTTTTGGTGTCTGTTTACACATTTTTGACTAGAAAGTCTGGTTTTACTTCAACATGATTACAGTATGTTTAACAAAATCTCAGAAATGCAAGTACTACAACATAAAAACAATTTTCCAGAGAGAAGAATGCAGTTACCTTTCTTAAAAATCTTTGTAAGATATGGCAAGCATTAGATTTATACAAAACATAAGTTTCATAATATACACCCTGAAAGCCTCATGTAATATTTTTGACATTTTCATGCAATATTGCATATACTGTAAAGAAAATATTGGAACTACTGTTTAAAATCCCAAGCAATAACATATATGAGTACAACTGTCCTTTATCAAGAGTGATATGGGGCCAGGTAACCCATTATACCCTATTAATGCTGGAAAGAGTTGTTCAGAACTACCCATATGGTGTCAGTTTTAGCTTGAGACAATTACCTTGCGTGGACAAAAGATGTTTTTTTGCAGGGAGTGTCAGATCTGCCCGCTGCAGCCCCAGTGCTCCACTCTCAGTGACCATTTACTGGCTGTGAGCTACAGCTGGACCAGCCTGACTCAGTGGTGTGATATACCTGCATGTCCTGCTGGACTGCCTTACTGGAGTCCTCGCTCAAATTTTATTCCACCCACCAAGAACCACGCTGCACCGAACAGAGCTAGTCACAGGGACAAGTTGCTCACAAGTTGCTAATCCATGTTGTCCTCTTTCTCCAACTGCTATTACCACTGATGGAGAAGTTGCTGTTGAAGCATGGACAGTCCTGCTGCTGTTTACCCTTTGTGTGATGTGAAAATGCATCCCATGCTGATAAGATATTACAGGAAATAAGGTAACCTTGCACATGAGAAAGTGAATCCAACTAAAAAAAATAGAGTAATATTAATCCATTTTCCATGCAGTGATTAATGCGCTTTAATTAATCTACATTAAATTTAGGCTTTTAGTTTATTCAAAAGAACTCTAAACTCACACAAAAGGACTAGAGGAAGTTCAACAAAAGACAGTTTGAAAAAAAGCGGAAGAAACTGAAATCTGCCATTATTTGTCAAAATTATTGATGATATCCATGGCATACTATTGATGAGTTATTATAAATTATTGTTTTACTGGGTTTGTTATAAGACCCAGAGGCCTCAGTCAGAACTAGAACACTACTGTTCATAAGTATACATAAATGTATGTCCACACATATATCATATGCATAAATACAAATACAGAAAGACATGAAGTCTATTATCCCAAGAAGATAAAAAATAGTTAAAGCTCTCAACTCTTCCACTTGGCTTTATACAAGTGTGTTTTTATGAAAATCAAGGCAAAGAAGAGTCTTTGAGGGAGACGGGAGGACAAGAGAAAGAGAAAGACATCAGTAACCATCATTTACAGATCACAGAGCCTGGAGAATTAAGCATAAAAAATTACTGGATTGACTCTTGAGGTACTTAAACCCAACAAATGCTGAACCTTTTAGAGCAATTTAACTACCCAGATCATTATTTAGTAAAAAATATAGCCAAAGCATGCATAATCAAAGAGTTCTTTAAATTGCATGGAGACAGCTTTATGGTATTTGGCTTATACATCAGAGCACTGGCCTGTCGCCTATAGATGCATTTGAGACATTTGGCAAAATAAATAACAAATAATAAATACTAAAGCATTTGATGTAGGGTTTTATAAAACCTTGCCTCAAATTTAGTTCAGAATTGCCTGGGATAAGAGAGACAGCTTTCAAAATATTCATGAAAGAATTCAAAAATATTTACAGTTCTTTGCTTTAAAACAACATCATCTGGAAAGAGAGAAACCTGGAAAGTGTTAATACTACACAGGGCTGGACACAGTCATGGTGTGGGTAAGGGGCTTGCAGAGGAACATGGATGGTCCCAAGACCTCTGGAATGAGTGCTGTGCTAGGTAGCGCTGAAGGAGAAGCCCAAAAGGAGATGAGGAGGGCTGCCTTAGCTCCTACGATAGATACATGCCAGCTGAAAATCACGTGAGAATGAACTAATTGAAACAGCACTTCCAGCACATTCAGGCAGCAAAGTCAGCTCATGTGAAAGCCGGCCTCGCATTTTATATACGGAGAGATCTCATACCCTCCTTGGAACTGCACCCTGATCTGTTGTGTGCATTTCTAGGTCTCCCGTCAAACAAATATGCTGCGTATTGAAAGGCATTAGAGAAGAACAGCAAAAGAGATTGAAGTAAGATTGAGTAGGTCACCTGAATTACAGGATTGAACGAGGTGGTTTGGAAGACGTGACAATGCGATAACAGAACTGGGGGTACACCCCAGGGCCGCAGGTGGGACAAGGGGCCCAAACTTTACTGGGAAACCTTGAGGTGGAAACTAAAGGCAATTTCCCAACTGTGAAGTCTATAGAGGCAGTCTTAGAAAAAAGTGATGGAGCTCCTGCTTGGAAAGTACTTGAACGAGAGATGACAGTGAGCAAAGTAATTTGCTGGAGACACTCTGTACTGCTGGGGTGTCCTGACAGATCTCTCATATTTGTATCTCTTATTTCTGTGTGCTAAGAGTAGCAACCTTGGTAATTAGGCACTCATTTGAAAGGAAGAGCAAAATACTTGTCTCATCCTTCAAACACTGTTGGAGATGACAGCTTAGGCACATTCAGTTTCAACATTTTGATGATGCTGATGTGCATCTGGAAAGGGCCAAAGAAGGTGGTGGTGTAAATTATGAGGCCAGTACATCCATTTTATACTGGTAAGGGCGTGCGTGTATGTGCGCACAGGGAGATTGGGGGAGGCGGATATTCTGGCTTGTGTAAATTTGGCTGCATGCCTCTTGCTCACACATGCAGATCATCACAGACTGATGCGTAAATCCTCCTCTGGCTTATTTATAAATATTTCCACTTAAGCAAATTTAAAAAAAAAAAAGAAATTACAATAATTTGCTATCTTTTCCAGCTTCAGTCTTTTTTTGGAGGAGTGGGGGGAGTGCGTAGACTCTTTGGCCAGAAATAAAAAAGGAGAGAAGACAGATAAAATAGTGAAGACTGGCACATCCAAGACTCAGCTGGTCTGTGAGCACGGGCATTCCCTGCCAGACAGATGACTTCGGAGGCAAGGACAGTGCTGACTCAAGGATGTTTCCTCCGCCAGCCTTTACCAGCACCTCCCACTGCTGTGGAGGAGATGGAAGTGGGGCAGGAGCAAAGGAGCAGGAGCTGCCTCCCTCCCTGGTCTTGGCAGCATTTTGCCGCTACCTGCCCCAGATTAGTTCCCAGGCAAGGTTTCCCCTGAAAAGCCCCTACGAAGTAGCTCAACATCAGGATTATGTTGCCTTCAGGCAGGAGCAGTGCTCTCTTTCCCATGCCTGTGCTTAAGGCTGAGCTCTAAAAGAGGGTCAGGGACCCTCTGCTGCCCCTGGAACGCTAGGAGCCCTCCAGCCATCCCAGCCCTCCACTTTAGCACAGGGAAATAAGATTTTTGGCGTTTAGCACCATCTCTATCCCCATTTCGCTGTTGGAGCAAGGAATGCAGGAGCGGCTTCTGCTGGGAGCCCTGGTGCAGAGAACCTGGGCTCGCAGCCTGCCCTTCGCTGAAAATTGAGGGGCTATGCGTTACATGCAGGTTATTAAAGATTCTGCTTACTTTACAATGGTCTGTTAACAGCTCTAATGTCTTTAACATGTGCAGTCCATTGACTTTTAAGTAACATTTTATTGAAGTAACTGCCGTGGTTATTAGGCAGTAAGATTTACGCTTCATTTTCAGTCCTGATCCTGGAAATCTGGAAAAAAAAATAGGGAGGAGGAGAAACAGAGGGATGACATCTACCAAGAGATGGTGCTTGGGGCATCATTCACAGTGCACTCATGAGACACCGTCCCCATGTTTGCCAGGAAATTATTTCCCCAAACCTGTGGATGCTAAGCAGACTGCTGACAGAAGAGATACGCAGAGCACTCTCCTCCTTGGTGGAAGTTCAGTATGAGTTGCTTTCTTTCCCCCCCTTAGTATGAAATAATATTTGCAGATGTGAACTGAGAGAGAGGTTTGTGGCACATTTACATTGCAATGCGGTTTGCATTAAGGAACTGGCACTTGACTTTTGCTCATTGAAGAATTAATGTAAATCTTAAACCTTCATAATCCATTGGCACAGGCGGCAAACGGAGTATTTGAATGCAATGCAGTGTGTTTCTACTGGCTGGGTGTTTTAAAGTCTCACATCTTGCATAAATCTCTTTTTAATGTGAAATGAAATGTTTAAAATAACTTGTTAAGTAACGACGGTCAGAGTTTTTTTTCTATCTGGAATTTTATGAGGTGTGTTTTTTCATTCCCTAAACTGCTTCTTTTAGTCTTGTCATTTTTCTGAGCCGCCACATAGAGCTGACTGGTGCGCCCAAGAGCTGTGACCACTCTTGCACAACTTTGTAAAACCAGAGATAAGACATTTTTGTACATTTATGGTAAAACAGAGATTACAGCCTACTGGCTGGTCTTGGCCTGCATTAGTTCCTTTGTTTTCAGAGATGTAATCTCTTCTTTTTCATCCCATCACCCACATCTGAACTGATGGAAGATGATTGTCTGTCATACTCCAGGCTTAAGTTACTAGCCTTTCAGCTGTACAGAGGCCTTGAGAAATGCACTAATATATTCACAACAGGAGGAAACTGCCAACAGAAACAGATCCTGAACTGGTTCCCAAACAGGATGACAAAAAAAGTCCACTCAGACCACACACAATCTCTCTGCTTTGCATGTGGGTCCTGTTGCACACACTCGCCTTGCCTTTGCTGTATAAACAGCAGACAACTGAACTCTTTATGTTGGTACACAAGGACGTCTCGATTTTAATGAAATATTGCATTTAACTCAGCGCCTCAGAATTTGCCCTGGTAAAAATCCCTGTTTCTCATGAAGATGTCCTGCACCCTTTGGAAAACACCACTCCAGCCTCTTTTCAACAAAGTCCCCAAATTCCAAAGCGGAGCAAGGCACCTGCACACATACTACATTTCCTACAGCTCTTAGGAAATCTTTGCTCTCAAGTTATTCTTATTTATATTACTGTAGCTGAAACAATGCAAAAACAAAACAACAACTGTGTATTGAAGCTATAGAATAAGCCCAAATTGTTCTCTTTAAAGCAGTGATTAATCAGGCTGTTTATGAAAATAATGCTTTGATGATGCCATGCATTTAAGCCAGGCACACAGCTATTTGGAAGGAGAACTTTCCAGCACAGGGCGCTTTCTTTAGCAGGAGAAATAAAAACCCTGGGAAAGCAAAGTCAAGCCTCTGTGAACAGGGGTGGCAAAACCTAAAGCACAGACTGTGTAAGTCTAGAGCCTGAAGTACATGCAGAGCATCTTTCTCGTTTAGACTAATTATGAAAGTGCTCTGCCTTGTACCACGCAAAGAAAAGTTTATTATGGGCTGAAAATACTTGGCCGTTCAAAATTCCCAACCTAATATAAAGCCTCTATAGGGGACTTTTCCAGCACTGGGTAATAGCCTAGCCCAACACCTTTAATAAAATCAAGGTGACAGACCATGAAAACATTTGCTTCAGCACTATAAGCAAATCTGATACTCTTGCTGAAAGATGCCTCAAGGCATCTGTACAACTCTTCAAGAGAAGTGGCGGTGGTGCTAGTATGTGGGGGGGCTTCAGAGCAGTGAACCCCGAGCACCTCACGGACAATGGCTGTAACTTTGAAATTTTAAACTGGCTACAAACACAAAGAGCTGGGCTTGAATCCCATACAAAGATTATGAGGCAAAAATTGTCATTTAAATGCAAAATTTATTTTCCCATTAAAATTAGAGTGTTTTTTGATGATCGAGCACATGAGAGATGTGGTTTTGTACATTAACACTGGTAGAACATGAAGGAGTCCAAGAAACAAGCATGAAATTATTTCACACAGCAGTTCGCAGCTCACACTTCATCTAACCTGACACTACAAGTGTAAGATATGCAACTTCACATCTAAGGGAAAAAGAAAAAAAAAAGACCAATAGAGCTCACTTTTGTTACTTTCAAATGCTGTTTACCATATAAACAACTAGAGCTGGTTTTGTAAATCGCTGGACAGGAAGCTGGCAATAGTAAACCTTAAGCTGCATTCAAAGTTCTTTTGGGACAGGAGAGTTCTGTTTAGTTAAGCCTTTGTTTTTGTGTTAAAATCTAGGTCAGATTTATTTTAAACATCTTCTTTATTTTTCTGTTTTGTTTTGGGTGTTTTTTTTCAAATCAATGCACCCAACTTCACAGCTCAGATATCTTACACAATTTTTGTAATTCATAATTTATATAATATGAAGAGTTTTCAGAAAGTTCTCTTCCCAATTATTTTCTCTTTGTGCAATGTCAATGCATGTCTGCCATCAGATAATATCACAGCTCTATCTGTATTACATAGTAGAGGTGAGACTGACCGGACAAAAAGTACACTGAAGCATATGAGATACAACACTAAAAATTCCTTCTAAAATCTATTTTTATTTTAAGCAAACTAGCAGTCAAACTTACATTGATTTGTGAATAGGAGCTGGACACAATTTTGCCTAGTTCCCACCTCAGATACTTGCAGAAGTCTGATGCTGATGAGGTACGGTTTAAGATAAAAGGTTTCTCAAGGGAAGCGAGGGAAGGGAGGAGGGTGGACTGTTGAAATGGGACTAGAACTGTAGTTTTGCTTAATCAAGCCAACCTTCTATGCTTTATTTTTTTCCAGTGAAACAAACAATTAAAACACACATAGTTTTTTAGAAGGAAAAGAGCAAAATAATAACCTGGTGTGCCAAGTGCTACACATGTAATGTACTTTGCAGCGAGTGGTATGAAAAATGCTAGTGCAGAATTGCCTTTTTCATCCCATTATTCCAAGACTTGTTGTTGAAGAAAGGGTGGAAAACAAAACTATTTTAAAAGATCTAAAACACAGCTGAACTTTCTGTCTTGAAGCCACTATGAACTTAAAATTCAGCCATGTGTAGCAAGGCCCCACAAGACCTATAAACTCCTTAACTCCCTCTTAATCAGTTTTTTGGAAGTTTTAAGAACTGCTTAAGTCTCGGGCTGCTCCTCTGTGCAGAGATAATGTGTCCCAGACAGAAGGTAAATTGCAGTAGGTTGACTTCCTCATCAGGAGAGAAATTCATCATATGACATACCAATATTTCACATTTACTTCCAGTTTCTGGAAATCCCTTTTTTATCCTTTGAGCACTAAAAGCAGGATAATGAATTCATGCAGGATCAGTTGTGTTATTGTAAGGAACCGTGACAGTAACCGATCCCCTTTCAGTTTTGGTTTGAACAGCCCTGGATCATCTTCTTGCAGAAAACCACCGCAGGTGCACAGAGCCTGCCCGTCACTGCCAGCGCCTGGTGTCCCGAAGCAGGGGGAAATGGGATGCGACTTTCGACATTCTGGGCATTGACAGACCCTCCGAGACCGGTTGCCTTCTCCACTTACACCTTCCTGCTCTCCGAAGAGTGTGACCATAGCATTAGCTGCTTTGCCACGGGGCTTTCCTGATGGTGCTGTGCGATCATGGCTGTGGAAGGGGTTAAGGCATATTTCCTGCTGCCTAAAGCATGCTAAGCATTTATAGCTGCAGAGACAGGCACTGCTGCACCCTGTGCTGGGGCCGGTACTCAGAGACTTGGAGTCTTCAGGTACTTTGGGAGAGAGCTGGAGGGGGCTGAAGCAGTTAAGGAGCCCCATCCCTCCCCGGTATTTGCTAGAGGTGTGCTTAGCTGTTACTTCTCCCGCTTCCGAAGCAGAAAGTACAATATGGCCCTTGATATCTAAGATGCTATAGTTTTTGTTCTGTGGTTTTAATTTAAAACATCATTCAAATGTTCTGTTCAAACACCATGGATTAGAAGTGTATGTGGCTCTTTTTACGCTTGGAGCTCCGGTTACTTCTGCTCTCGCTCAATTTTCTGAAAATGAGATGAAAAGAAATGTTTCAATTTTATATGAGGGAAAACCAGTTCAAGTGTTCGGGCAGCCATGCCTCTTCGCTTACCTTTAGGAGGAGGTGTTTTATTTTTCCCTTCCACTTTCTTTGTGGAGTCGGTAGGCACAGAGCACCTTGACCTGAACGCCTTGAGATCTGAGGGCAAGGAGTCATTGGGATTTTCATTATTTTAATTCCTTATTAAAATTTTATTCTGGATTGAAACGAGACAAGAAAGTTCTTGGATCTGGTTTTATGTCTTTATTCACTTGTTTGTTATTTTGCTTAGCTTTGAAAATAGAGTATCGAAGCCGAGGTATGTCAGGGTTACTGTCTATCTATTTATTTATTCTAAACTTTCATTAGCTCCTTCTCAACGCTGTGATATTTAATGGCAAACAGTTCAGGCCAGAGCCTAATGCAGATTAGGGGAAAAGAACAAAATAAAAATGACGGTTTTTTAATGTTTAGAAACACCTCAAGTCAAACATGCTCCTTCCAGTATTTTTTTGCATCAAAGCTGCCCTGTGGATTTTAACGCATGACAAACTCAGCGCTGGGAGCAGCCGAAAAGCGCTGAGACGCAAGCGCCTGGGTGTACTCCCTGATGCTGTGCATTGCAACAGCTCCTTCCATGTCAGGGCAGAGCTCGGCTTTTAAAACTCCCCAAATACATATTTATTCACATGACGTTTCTATTAAAACTCCAAATGAGACTTCAAGGTCTATAAGAGGAATATGCGCTGGGAATCCTATTTAAATGACTGTTTATAGGTACAGGCATATGGGCTGGAGGGGAAGCTTGGAAAAATCTACCTCTCTGTCAGTAACGGCACTTATTATGCAATGTACTTGATGAAGAAAAAGGAACAAAAGGGAATGGAAATATTCTTTCAGTTTTGGGCATTTCCATCAGATGTTTTTGAAACTAATATTAACAATAAAAATATTGCTCATAAACAATTATGTTGGAATGGTGAAAAGTCTAACAGAAGGTATTTTAAATGGTGGATATATTGAGTGATTTACTCGCTTTTCCTCAAAAACATAGCGTGTCGTATGTCCTAAAACACATCTCATTAATTCATTTTTAAAGAAAACATCTCCACAACATAAAGAGTATTTACTCCACAGTTATATGGTTATAAATGAGCTGAGGAACAGTTTTTAGGCTAATGGAGGTGAGGTGTAACTTTAAGTCAAATACTGTTTTCCCTGGAGTTATTTGCATTTATATTGCTGTAAAAAAACCCACAGTTCAAACCCGTGCACTTAAATAAAGTTCTTCATGCAATGGTATTAAAAAAAAATATATTCTCCCTTGCTAGGGTTGATCTGCAACTCACTTGGAGTCAGAGGGAGATTTTCCTGCACTTCCACCCCAAGAGCTGGGGTGGGAGCTGGGAGCTGCCGAGTGAGGCACTGTGAGCAAGGGAAAACTGAACCATGGCAGGGGCTTCTTTTAAGATTATGTGTAAAATTAAGTTCTTGATTCCTGTTACCAAGTGTTAAAAGGCCACTGAAATTCATGAAACTTTTCAAATGACTCGCATGTTTTAGTCCAGGCACCCGGACACTGTTTACAGCTTGGAGTTTAGCCACCTCATGTCCCTGAAAGTTCTCCCAGCAATTGCAACCAAGGGGGAAAAAATACTTTGCTTAATGTCTAAATAGATTTAAAGTTGTTTTTACTATTTTTAAATGACACTTCTAGAGAACAAATAGTAGGCTTTTTCTCATGCAAATATTTCTATAGCAAATCTACACTAAAAATTGAAATGTTAGCATCTTGAAGAGGTCTCCTTTTTGCTTGCACAGTGTCAACATTTACAAAGGAAAAATCACAACCGTGTTGAAGATTACCCTTTATTTTCTGGTATCTTCATACAGACTAAGGAATATCAACTGCGACTTAGACCAACAGATGAAAGTCATAACACTGGGCCAGGGCAACCAAATGAAGCTGGAAAATCGTTTTATGAAGTAGGTTTTGCCTTGGTTCTTTTTCGTAGCTCAGCTTAACAAAATCTTACCAGGCAAAAATTGAAACAAAGAAACGGCAAAAAAAGGTTCTGAGAGATATGAATTTGTAACTAATAAAGCCAATACAATTGCTTCTGGTTTTGTTTTTTTTTTTTTCTCGAGTGAGGTTTGAAAAGAAGTCACTTTCAGTAAAATCCCCGGGAACATCACAACGCCGGGAAAATTGCAGATAATCCAGCTACTCACCCTCATTCCCTGCTCTCACCATGTGGTGGCAGCCTAAGGCATGTGTTCGCCAGGCATTTTCCTCTTTGTAACTGCAGCCAGAAGTAAATATCCTGCTCTTCCAAATGTCGCTCTACTGGTGCTTTCCCATTGCAGGCAGCAACGGACTTGCTTGTAAAAATGCTGAGCCATATGCCTCGTCTCCACAAATACTGACGATTCTCTTTTAAAGAAAGGTGAGACAAAAAGTGGGAGGTGAGATCAACACAGGCACAGTATTCAAAAGCTGAAGAGAATCACTGAAATCTTTTCGAAAGACCATTGATACAGCGCCTTAATTTTCCATTGTGGTTTGATTGAACATTGACCAAAATCTTCGTACAAATTGCATGAACCATTCTCTCTCTCCCTCCCCACCACACCCTGCCTTTTTCATTTTTCTATTTGCATGTGGTTTGGGTTGGTTTTTTCCCCAAAAAGATATTCCAGTTCAGTCCCAAGCTACAAGCAGGCTTGCAGACTTTGGAGCGAAGACCTGCTTTGTGCACTGTGTTCTGTTCCTGGGCAGTTGCAAAGCAATCTGCATGATTGATAAACTTGAGACTGCTCCCTTTATCTTTGTGTTAGGTTCCCTGTGAAAACAGTTAATGGAATTTAACAACAACAACAAAAGACAATCTCTCTTCAATTTTTGAACATAATGAAAAAGTGTGTTCCATCTTGCTTTAGATCTCAGACACGTAGAGAGAAACTATTTTCAATTGAATCTGCTCATGGTGTGTTCATTTTGGGATGTCCATTCATGTCACTCCTGCAATATCTTTCCCTCCAGACATTCAGTCTCCCCCTTTTCTTTTGTCAGCCTTCATCAGGCAAACTCACTGCTCCTGTTCATCTTTCCATCTGTGCAGCTTCTCTGTAATGTTTTCTGTCTTGTGTCCATGCTCTTCTCCTAAAGAACTTCTCCCTTCACCTAGCATTGTGGTATCCTTAGCCTGCTAGGACCTATGTTAAACCTTCCTTAACTAAATTGTATACAAATTTGATTCTTTGAATTCCATTTCTGTGTTCTCCTAATAAATCCTGTTGTAATTCCTTGAGTTCTCACCAGTGCTCACTAGGGCAAAGAAGCAAAGGCAGTTACAACTATCAATGTACTATCACTTAATGGCCTGCTTAACTTCACCTCCTCCTTTATACTCATTAACAAAAAGGTTAAATAATCCTAATTTTCTCAGCCCTACACTGAACATTTCTTCTCCTGGCCTTAATTCAGTACAAGCTGATTTAAACCATCCTCCGATATTTTTTTTTGCTCATGGTGCATCACTTAGTTTCCATTCCACGTGACAGTAATCATATCCAAACGAAAAAAGAATTAAATAAATGTGACGTTTTGTGACACGCTGTATCAGATGCTTTCCTAAATTAAAGGAAACCACCCACATCTTGGGAACCCCTGCTAGGCACATCACCCCCTTCTTCCTTTGAAGCCGAGAAGCCGGACATGGATCTGTGGTGGAAATATCACGACTCCCAACCCATCCTTGGTCCCAGGGTGGGCATTGCACGCCTTGTCCCGAACCTTCATTTGTGGGTAGCTAACACAAAGCAGCGATGAGGGTGTGTGGGTTCAGTACCAACCGCGTGCCCGTATTGATGTCGGTATCTGTATTATCATTGCATTTGGCTCAGTGTGTGCCTACACTCCCTCCCTGGTGTACCAGATCTGGTGGCAGTTGCCACCACCATAGGTTCGCTAGCCACAGCGAGGGAAGGGCTACGGAGGGGTCACGACTGGGGTGGTCAAAGTGGGAGAATCAGCTCTTCCCAGCGGCAAAGTGGCTGGGGAGGGGAAGGATCCCTGGTCCCCACCTCGGTGACGCCAGGGCACCCGCTGAAGGGAGCTCCGTGCTGCGCAGTGCCTCGCATGCGTGCGGCTCAGCCGGCTCTGTACTTCCAGTAATTCAATCAGGACAGTCACGTCGTAACCATGTGGAGTCAGTTACTGAGTCACAGTGAATTACTGAGGAAAGGATTTCATAATTTAAAAGGACAATAAAACAAAGAGCTTTCCACTACAGTGGAGTCCAGAATTACAATGATGACATATGAGAAACAAGAAAAAAATTAAATTTGGGCTTGGTTTAAGTACGGGCAGCACCTCTCCAGAAGAGAACCTGGTCCTGTTCTCCCTCCAGCAGCCTGCAGAGGGTCAGAAAAAATGGATGACAAGAAAAGAAGTGAGAAAGGGGAGGTTGGAGGAAGATGTCCCTTCTGCCCTTGGTGGTTAGACAGGGAAAGACAGCATTCTGGAGCCATCAGATGGAAAGCAGGGCCCAAGACTCATTATCAGCTGAGGGATTCAGGGAAGGGAAGAGGCATATTTAGAAGAAAACACGTCCATGAGGAGGCACGAGGAAGAGCAATGCTGGCAGTGAACATTATGAACCAGCAAGTCTCCTGCTGCCCTCAGTGCCTGGACCCACAGCACCCTATGGAAGAGCTGTATTTCAGGTAATGTCCAGCTTCTTGCACTGTGTCTGTCGCTGCGCTATCCGAAAGCCTTTATGACAGATGGCTTTGAGGCATCAAACTGAATTACTTTCCTGGCAGGGTGAACAACAACTGCAAAAAAATGTGAACAGGGTTGGACTCAAGCTGTCCTGCAATGATCTGCTTTCTGCCTTGCTCTCCAGATCGCCACTTGATTGGAGTTCCCCTGAGGGGACCATGCCAGGTCCTCACCAGTTCCTCCTTAATCTGTCCTACCTCGCACGCATGGTTGCAGGCACCATGAAACCTGTTTATTCTAGGTCATATCTTCTTTTTTAAAAAACAAAACCAAAAACAAAACCCCCCAAACCCAACCCAAGAAGTAGATTAAATGATGTTAGCTGTTGGCTTTGCGTGTGACACCCCTTACTGACTGCCAGTACATTAGAAAAGCTCTTGTTTGAAACGCAAAGCCTTGTCTGTTTTAAGATCCCTGTGTGTCATACATATGATCATCTGCTGTCTGGGACAGAATAGCTGGGACAGTTGTTCACCTCTGTCAGAAGAAGAAGCTGTCAGAACTTCCACATGACATAGAGGACAGGGTGTTACACAAATTGGGAGACCTACATTTTATCCCCACCTTTCTTAATGATGAGGAAGGCAAGGCCTCTCAGTTCTGTCCTCTAAAATACTCAGTAAAGTTATTTTTGTAAAGTATTCTGAACTTCTACAAATGAAAAACATTAATGGATAATTATTATTGTGATGCCCCTAGGTAGTCATGGGGTGCACATACACTTTATACTATAATAAAAATGCTGATTTTACGTGGGAACATCTGTTTTTTCCTTTATTTCCTGGACTATATGAAAGCACTCATCTGAAATCCAAATCTGGAATTAATCCTCACTTTTGAGATGAAAAGGAGGTGAGTTGCCTTCCTATCTGATTATTAGGCAACTGGACAAAAGAGGTGATTTGGCTCATTTCTTGATTTTCTTGTGGAGAATTCCTTGCAGGCAATCGTCCTTTCCATACTGTGAGAGACTGTCCTGCCAAGTGGAAGAGCTTACCTGTCCACCAAGAACATCATGGAAAGAGATGACCTCTGTGAAGGTCTACCAATAAGTGCTAAAGTGCTAAATTTACACCTAGCAGGCAGAGAGGTAGGAAGAAGAGTGAGCTCAGCTCTGCATTATTTTAGCTGGAGAAGGATCACAGGTTTCAGAGGCTGGTGTGTCACACTGGAGACTTTGACCTGAAGCATTTTCAGACCTGATACATTCAGGTAAGTACTGTACTCTGCTTCAACATTTGCTGCTTAGTAAAGTGTCACTAACGTCATGTGAGTGAATAGTTAACCCGATTACTCATTACCTTCTGCATTTCATAACAGACAATGGCTCGATGTCCAAGTGGACACCAGTGACAAGTGGTGTTCCTCAGGGGTCAGTATGGGGACCGGTCCTGTTTAACATCTTTGACGGCGACATGGACAGTGGGATTGAGTGCACCCTCAGCAAGTTGCCGATGACACCAAGCTGTGTGGTGTGGTTGACACGCTGGAGGGAAGGGGTGCCATCCAGAGGGACCTTGACAGGCTTGAAGAAGTAGGCCTGTGCGAAATGCATGGAGTTCAACAAGGCCAAGTGAAAGGTCCTGCATGTGGGTTGGGGCAATCCCAAGCACAAATACAGGCTGGGTGGAGAATGGATTGGGAGGAGTCCTGAGGAGAAGGACTTGGGGGTGATGGTTGACGAGAAGCTCAACATGAGCCGGCAGTGTGTGCTCGCAGCCCAGAAGGCCAACCATATCCTGGGCTGCATTAAAAGAAGCGTGGCCAGCAGGTCGAGGGAGGTGATTCTGTCCCTCTACTCTGCTCTCGTGAGAACCCACCTAGAATACTGCGTCCAGATCTGGGCCCCCCAACACAAGAAGGACATGGAGCTGTTGGAAAGAGTCCAGAGGATGGCCATGAAGATGATCAGAGGACTGGAGCACCTATCCTATGAAGAGAGGCTGAGAGAGTTGGGGCTTTTCAGTCTGGAGAAGAGAAGGCTCCGGAGAGACCTTATAGCAGCCTTCCGGTACCTGAAGGGGGCCTACAGGAAAGCTGGAGAGGGACTTTTTACAAGGGTATGTAGTGACAGGATGAGGGAGAATGGTTTTAAAGTGAAAGAGGGTAGATTTAGATTAGATCTTAGGATGAAATTCTTGACTGTGAGGGTAGTGAGACACTGGAACAGGTTGCCCAGAGAAGCTGTTGATGCCCCCTCCCTGGCAGTGTTCAAGGTCAGGTTGAACGGCGCTTTGACCAACCTGGTGTAGTGGAAAGGTGTCCCTGCCTGTGGCAGGGGGGTTGAAACTAGATGATCTTTAAGGTCCCTTCCAACTGAAACCATTCTATGATTCTATGATAACAATATTGCTTTGTTGGTGATCTCTCACGTATAGTCCTTAACCATTCTCAGTAGTTTCCATGTAAAAGTGAAAACAATTTTGCCTACACCTATGCCCACAGTTGTTTGTTATAGAACCATAGAATCATAGAACCATATAATGAAACTTATTCATATCTTTCATATAAAAATCAAAACATTCCTATATTGTGTAAACATGTTTTTTCCCATGCAAACATATCAATGAATTATCCAGGTGGCTTGCCTAAGACAAAAACCTTAGAAATAAAAAGATAAATAGAGTTGATTTCTGAAGGGATTGCTAAGAAACTTACACAATGAAATCTATCACTAAATCTTTCACTAAAGTTTAACCCAATGATGGCTATTGCTACTCATGCTCGTGGGGGAAGTTCTGCTGAAATTATAGCCTGAGGTGTATAAAAAATAGTGGTTTTCTTACAATTAATCAAATAGAGCAGCATCTGCTGCTGCAGAACTTCCCAGGACATCCTATTGATGTCAGTGGAAGGGGACATCCATCCATTGAAGTGGACCAGTTCAGGTGAAGCTCTTTTTTTCATCTAGCATAGATCTGCACCCAGTGCACTTTCTTTTGTAGTGTCACAGGTAAACAAAGCCAAAGTGAAACACAATGAAAGACTTGGGTCTGCACCAGGGTTCACTTTGGAACCATCAGTCAGGCCTGGCATGAACAAAAGAGAGCTCTGCTTCATGTATCTCAGTGAACATTGTCAAATGGAAGCTGAAGTTCACATTTGCAATAAAACATGAAACAAGGGGAATATTGCATATCTCTGATAAGTCCTATTGGTGCTGGCTCTCCACTTGTGAATGCCTGTCACTTTCCTGAAATGAATTATACTATGCTGTCCTAACCCATTAGAACAATATTTAGAGTTTTAATTGTATTGAAAGTTACAACATCTATTTCCCTGCCCACCTGATGTAAGGATTCAGGTTGTTTCTTATACTTTGAGTTGTTATCACAGCTTAACAATTGATAGCAATTACCTGGTTTACAGTTCCTTTTCCAGATGCTCTGTGAAGAAATGCAGTACCTTTAAATTTAGTTTTTAGTATCTAGTAATTCTAACATCTAAGTGAGAAAAAGTGTATAGCAACATACATTTTTCTCCTTGCTCTCATGGACAAGCGTTGCCTAAAGACTCTGAATCTTTTGACAATGCATCCTCTCCTGGATCAAAGAAAACCCACATCTGTCTCTCAGCTTGGCACTGTCATTTAAAACATCCCTTCCCTCCCCTGGCTCCAGAAAACAACTCTAAGACAAAATCCATACACAAAACCCACTAGAATTCGTACAAATTAATTTTTGTTGGCATTTAAAGCAAATTCCATGGAACTGACCACAAGTATTTGAAGTCTCTCTTCTGGGGAATGGTAGCACAATGGGACTGGAAAGGGACTAGTGCACACCTGGATATACAAACTCCCCAAATCAAAGGGTTAAAAACAAGGGATCATTTGTTCTTAAGGGATACAAAAAACCACATTCACCAAACAGCTGCCATGCGACTTGAAACAAAGGCTTGCAAGTGGCAGGTTTTAATGCAAAAATATGAGCGGGAAGGAGCACAAAACATGTCTGATCCTCACATACCTCACAGCATTAAATCTCTCTTTTCCTTGCACCAGCTCAAGAATTCAGTTTGTCTCCTTTTGCCCAACAGGTTTGCCTCCTTTCAAAAAACCGCAGCTGACAAACACTGCCAGAACCAAGCTATGTCAGCTCGCGCCCACCAGTCCCCCATTGTTCACTGCAGATAGAAGGATATTAGTGCCTGGTTTGTGACCACTGTAGTTAAACACCTTAAAGCCTATAAGTAAACTCGCCTGTAAATCAAAAAGGCAGAGAGTTTTCTCATTTCGTCAAGTGTAGTTTTACTGTCTGCTGTCACCACAGCTGTCAGCAGGATGCTTAACTGCTCTAATTGTCTAAGGGCTCATTCCCTCACCCTAACTAATTGTTTAGATCTGCTAATCTGCATCCATCATCTGTGAAGGGGCTAAGACTGTTCTCATCTTCCAGTTTATAAGAATCAGCAATAGCGAGTCCTTAACAGGATCTACAGGGTTTACCTACTACCCTGTGGTGAGACGGTTGCTTGCAGTTGGGTGAGTGATGTTGTCCTGTGAGCTAGTAAGGATGAGGAGGATAAAATCTTTAGGAGACAGTAAATCGCAGCAGTCACCCAAACCGTGACTTAACAAGAAATAATAGCACAGTAAACAGCTACAGCCCTGTAACATCCAACATTAATGTCGAACAAGGAGTGGATAAAGGGACTACGTCAAAACTTCATTTAACCAAGCCCTTAGATCTCGCTGTATTTGCAATGTGTGTGTGCTTTTTTAATGTTAGGTATGAAAAATTAATGATGTGAGTATTCATTGCTTCTGTATATCAAATCCTTTTTTTAAATGATTCATTGCACTTCAAAGGACTTTCATCTCAACTTATTTATACAACTTTCATACAGTGTATAGCACTTCATTCGGTCAAACGTTTATCAAAATCCATTTATTTAAAGACCCTTTTCTGCACATATTGTTTACATGTGGAACGTAATCTTTTTATGTGTGGGGTTTTTTTCTTCTTTTTTTCTTTTTTAAATACCCTTGGAAGAAAGGCTTGAGATTCTTTAGGCTTTTCTGGTCATTCTATACAAACGTCGCCTGAGTTTGCCAAATATGTGTTGCAATTAACATTGAGCTGAAATTATCTGGACTCTGTAAGCAGAATTCTGGCTTAGGTAAGGACCATCCCCCAGTCAGCAAATCCCAGGTTGCTTCTGTTACGAGTCACAGGTTGCTAGCTGCTGATCCTGCACTATTATAAGATTGCAGACAAAAGGCGTGATCAAATCGTAGAAAATTATTTTTGTGACCGTAAGTTAATGTCAAGGGTTTTTTAAGTCTGTAAAATCTACCCTCAGATATTTCAAACTGCCTGAACTTTAATTCTGACTCTTCACGTAGACCTATTACACAACTTGGGCCCCTATGTGAAATTCATCGAAAATGTTTGCTCTGTTTAATTGTCAAGTAACGTTTTCCCCCTTGTTTTACCTGTTCCCTTTTGAGCACTGTCTTCTGCTGTTGCTTGCCCTTGTTGCCTTCTTTCCCCCAGGCCAGGTGTCACAGCTGCCTTGAGTGCCTTACTGAGGATGCTAAGCCAAGTTGGAGAAGCCACGTGAAGTCAAGCACCAGTGCAGCCTTGCTACTGGCCACAGAAACGCTAGTTAACAGCTACAGGGATGGAAAGGTTCTGGCCAGGCTAAGGAAACACATTAATGTTATTTGAGGTCTGTGGCCTTTGACACTCTCTAGTTCCTCCAATTAAGTATGTGCAAGGGTTCAGGCATAACCACAACACTCTTGTCATATCTGACCCTCTTCTTTTACATTCCCCTTCCTTACAGCAATTAAGTCCTGCTCCAAGGAGCTTACAATTTAGTATGTGTAGATATGGTGAGCGTTATATGAAGGGGATCTGATAATTCATAAAACCCAGTACTGATAGGTTTCTTTGAAGGATTAAGGCCTAAATTGAAAAGAAAGGCGGAGGGTGAGAAGAAAGAAACTCGAACTTTCCTGTTTAGAAATGGGGAATGTAAACACTGAAACCTCATACTTATAAATCTTAAAAATTAAGGGTACTTCTTTAAAGTTAGTCAGTTAAAAGATTCCTCTACAGACAAGCAAAACAGGTAGGGTTCGCTATATTCCCTTAAGTGAAAAAGCCAGCATAGGGTAAATGGGATCCTAATCTCGACACTTCAGCTAAGTTCCTTAAGTGTGATGGGTTGACTTTTGCCCTAAGAGATTAACTGAATTGGTCTCACACAGGAAATCTATGGCAGAGACAGGAAGTAAGTTTACTGCAGAGCCTTACTTCTAAGACAGGACCCCATAAAATCAGTAGCCATCCATAGCCAGGAGATGACCTGTCCTCTCCCGCATTCACTGTTTCTCTGTAGACTTTTATTTTCAGGGGAAGTGATTATAGCAAACTCTGTAAGACCTCATTCCTCATTTTATAAATGTTCAAATCTTAATAAGGGTACAATTATGAGAAAGGAGGTTTTAAATGAACCAAGTCTGTGCCAAGTAGATGAAGAAATCTTTGAAGTGATCCCACCTTTGATTTATGTACTGGCTAAACCTTGAGTTTCAATCTAGATTTTCTCAGCAAATCTCTTAAATCAAAAGTTTCATTGCGCTGCAGTTCAGGAATTAATCTGACTGTGAGACTAAGGGGGAAAATATCGTACCGCAGAACAGTAAACTGCTGTAACTCCAAAGTTAAATTGAAACTAAAGAAAAACATGCTTTGCGTTATTAGTATGATAGGGCTTTAGCCAGCCCGCAACTTCCTCCTGACTCTTGGCCTGCACCCTTGTTCTCAGGGAGGGTTCTGACTTTGGCCAAATGTTCGCTGAAATGTGTCCTCTCTTCATGGCTGGAATCACAGGCTCCAATCAGCCTAACAGAAGGACAGAGCAGTATTTTAGACTGAACTTATCCAAATATTATTGGTATATTATGTTTCATAATTACTTTGGATCTTCCTTCTCCTTGCAGTAGAAATGTGTTTTGGCTCTACAATCACACAGTCCTGACACCTCAGATATAATGGTTCTTACAGAGCGATGAGGTGGCTGTTGGTCTCTTTTCTTTATGAACCCAATTTAACAGAGCGTTTCAACAAGTGCTAAGCCTCATCCTTTTTCAGCAAAATGCATTGGGCAAGCTGTGCTTGACCTCAGGGCAGCGAGCCCTGTGCTGAGGGCTGTGAACTAATGAGCTCCTCTCTAGCCACTGTAACTGCATAGTTTCTGGAAAGAAGAGAGAGTTGAGTTTGAGCTTTTTCTGGCAGAGGACGGACCTGAGCTCCTGTCTTTCCTTCATGGGAGAGTGCCCTGACCACAAGTGCTATTTGGAGGATGGGTCAGAAAGCGCATCGCAGGAGTGACCTACATTCCTAAACCCAGTCAAAGGTTTCAAACCTGAAATCTTAGGCATTTCCATCCAGGATATAGAGAAGATTTCAGACACAGCCTCTTTCAGGGCCCTCAGTGTGTTGTGAGTGTCCCCAGCTCTTCATGTTTATGATACCCTTTTCCCCATCTTTGCCCTGTGAAGTCTTCTCCCAGAGCTGGGGTCTGTAGTCCCTTGCTTGGTCTGATGCTCTGGTACCTCAGGTCCCCAGGAGCAAAATGATGGTAATAACATTTGCAAACTAGTCGCTCACTGAGATTAAGACAACCACATAGGAATCAAAGACTTTTATCTTTCAGCAAGTAAATAAAGACATTTTAAATTAACTATTAAAGTTTCTCCAACAAACAGAGCAGGTCAATAAGTCTTGCAATTACCTTTAATAATTTACTATGCCAGTCTTGACAACAGTAGTAAATGACAAGAAATTTTATGGTGCAAATGAATAAACCACCATTCACCATCATTATTAACCAATAGAGGGTTTAAAAAAACACATTATAAAATGAAAAGGTCCATATTACAGAATTAGGAAAACCTGCTTACTTGCCTCCTTCAGATCCAAGGTCAGGCAAGGGAAGACACAGGATTATTTCTGAGACGGCCAAAGGGATGTTATACCTAGTAAACCAGATGACCTCTGCTTGGGCTGGTGGAGAAGAGAGATGTCAGCAGAAGAAAGGTTGGTGAGTGCAGGGAGGAAGGCTCTCTGTAGGAAATCCTGACCAGTCAGGGTCAACATGACCGATGCATACGTGTTAGGTATACAAGGAGCAGCTGAAGCAGCTAAAGGTTAGCTTTTTTCAGAAACTGAGCAGAAAATGGCCAGGCAGGGTTGTGCTGCTGAACTTGGCATGAATGCTACCTGCTTTCCCTGGGAGAGGGTAGTTTGGATGGACATGTGAAGAAATAGCAGAGAAAGGGAAGAATCAGTAGGGGCAGGGGACCTTCACAAAACATGCCTGAATATTACAGCTATGCAGCCTTTGATCACTAGTCAAACTGTAGAAACATTTTGTGCCATCCACTTATGGGAATAAATGTTGAAGATGTCAAGAGAGCATAGAAACCTCTCCGGAGCGTGCTGTTGCACCAAAGAGAGGAGTCCAGCTTCTCTCTGTTTTATTAAATTCTGCTTTTCCATGAGCAGAGTGTCTCTTAAGGATTCCTTGACACTGTTTCTCTTAGGATTGTATAAATGCAGTCAGATTTCTTTTCAAGTCTTCTCATATACCACCTGCTGCCTTCCAAACTGGTCAGTGTCCTCAGTTGTTATTACTGTGGGAGAAGCTATATAAGAAAAATGAAATGCATAAGAAAAATGAAAAATTTGGGAGATGTGATGGCTGGAGTAGTTGTGAGATACAAAGTGCTTAAGGCTGACGGTAGCTTTACATTCAGGAGTCCTTTGTGCAGTGCCTTCAGTTAGCATTGCATGCTGTTTGCGTGCTATTAATATTACATATATTGCTGAGATGAATGAGGGTTGTTATACAGTGTTTATTCATTCTTAACTTCTAAGTCCCTGGATATAAGTTTCCATGACAAATTAGAACATGCTTGAATGACACAAAAACAGGTTTTTCTTTAAAATGTATTTACACACATATCCTTAAGTTTCAGCAGCAGCAAGTATACTGATTACAGGGCCATTTTACTGGCTTTATTTTCCCATGTGAAAATTTGGAGTTATTAATTGCAATGTATTTAAAAGGCACAGAGGAGCAGAGGAGAACCTCAGCTGCATTAGTCAGTAATGTCTGTTGAAGCTACAGGCTCAAGTTGCCCTTGCAGCTCTGGAGTCTGTGACAGCTGCTGTCTGAGGAGTCGGGAATAGAATCATAGAATGGTTTCAGTTGGAAGGGACCTTAAAGATCATCTAGATCCAGCCCCCCTGCCACAGGCAGGGACACCTTTCCACTACACCAGGTTGCTCAAAGCCCCATCCAGCCTGCCCTTGAACACTGCCAGGGAGGGAGCAGACACAACTTCTCTGGGCAACCTGTTCCAGTGTCTCACCACCCTCACAGTAAATAGTTTCTTCCTAATATCTAATCTAAATCTACCCTCTTTCACTTTAAAACCGTTCCCCCTCGTCCTGTCACTACATGCCCTTGTAAAAAGTCCCTCTCCAGCTTTCCTGTAGGCCCCCTTCAGGTACTGGAAGGCTGCTAGAAGGTCTCCCTGGAACCTTCTCTTCTCCAGGCCGAACACCCCCAACTCTCTCAGCCTGTTTCCATAGGAGAGGTGCTCCAGTCCTCTGATCATCTTCATGGCCCTCCTCTGGAGTCGCTCCAACAGCTCCATGTCCTTCTTACGTTGGGGGTCCCAGAGCTGGACACAGCACTGCAGGTGGGTTCTCATGAGAGAACCCTTGACCTGCTGGCCACGCTGCCATGATCTTAAAAAACCAATCGTCTTAAGTTAATTGTATTATCAATGGAGATGAGTCAGATCTATACCAGGCTACTTTCTTATTTTGGCCTACTTTGGCTTCTTTCTGAGCAGCAAAAAAGCTACTAGCAGAAAGCCAACAGGCCTTGATTCGGTGAAGCGTGCTCTGCACTTGCTAAATCCCTCCTGATCCCCCAGCACATAGATGCTGGATGCAGAGAAGACTCTGCAATGGGCCGAGTCACTGTCCTCAGCAGACCTGATGCTTTTTACATGGACAATTGACTTCACCACAGATCTGAGCACTAGCATGTTCCTACGTGATAGGTGTTCAGGTCTATGTCTGTCCTAGCAGTTTATTTCTTATTACATTAGTGGCATAGCTCAGTGTAAACAAAGCCTTAGTTTCCTGGGAAAAATGATGCTTACATAGCACTTACAGTTCTCAAAGAACTTCTGTTCGATCTCCACACTAATGTGGTTTCACAAGAAGACTGAGATTATTTTATTGCCCCAGGATGCCAGGAAATTTTCGTTTGACTTCCTCAGATCTCTAGGATAAAAGTGGGACAGTAAAGAAAAGAATTCCCTTTGCTGTCTTAGATTTCTGTTCTTCAGGAAAATATGTTATGTTTTCTAAGATCTGATATTCTGTAGTTTATTTTTAACTTAGTGACAGTATTATTTTACTTTCTTTTTTTTTCCCCACAGAGGAATATCTTGCCCTCTGCTGCTTCCTGCTCCTGGCCTTTTTTATAGGCTTCTTTTTCTGTGTGGAGTGTAGATAATGCTTTTCACACTTCATTGGTTTTATTCAGTATATGTTTCCTGACTTTGTGGAAAACAAAGGAGTCAATAACCTATAAAGTGTAGAAAATATGGCTATCATTAATAAACTGCCAAATAATCAATATGAAACCATTCATTTGCTAGTGTCATGTGAAAGGTTTGGTGTTGGTGAAAATGTTTAGCAAGCTGTTAGCTAACAAGAGGTGATATAATGAGCATTTGAGGAGGAACCACATGTCTTTGAAAAAAAAACCAAAGCACATCTAGGCTCCACATTTTAACCCAACATGGATTTCGAGGTCAAATCCTTCCAAAATTTTTATTCTCCTCTTCAGTCAAACCAGGTTCAAATGGGATGGAGAGAACCAGGCACACCCAATTGCAGCCTGGTTTGTCTCAACATCCCGGGGGCATTTATGGCACTTGCAGGAGTATTAGGCAGCAGGGAGCTATTTCTTGTGCCTCTTACTGGTCCTCCAGTTCCAAAGGACGCTCCTTTCCACCCCGATACTGGTTGCTGCAAGGAGCAAGGGCAGCGGGTGTAGGAAGTGGCATGAGCATCTCCATCAGAAGGGTAATGGAGGCAGGTTGGGTCACTGGTCACCAGCTCAGGACATTTTAAGGCGACATTGTATTGCTGAGGTGATATAAAGGAGTCTTGGAGGAACTCTTTCTGTAGGTTCAGGAAAAACACCTTAAAGCAGGGCATGTGTTTTGGAGACAGCTTGGGAGAAAAGAAGTAGTACTGAAGGTAAAAAAAAAAAAACAAAACCAAAAAACTTGAAGTTCAGTGACTTGGGATATAACTTTTAAAACCTTACTGGTCACCACCATGCAAAAGAACTCCTTTCTTTCTTCTGCTGAACTGCATTAAGACAAAGGTTATATTGTCTTAAGAGTACTATCCCATGTCAGCAGCTATTGGCATAAGTCAGCACTTGTTCCATAATTGCTTAATCTGGGCAAAAAATATATTTAACTTGACAAATAGTATTCTTACTGGTCAAGCTGAAGTCAGAAAGCTCCTGGATCTCTGTGTGCCCTTCTCCTAAATATCACTTCTTCACTGAAGACTTCATAGACAAATCTCCTGTACTTTTGGAGGTGAATGACTCCCAGATGGCTTCAAGGAGAAGTGCATAGGCACTCTCTGACTGCCTGCTTGGGGTGCGAGAGCCTGGCAAAGCAAAACAGGCTGCTTTTTTGTTGTTGGAACTGGGTGAGAGAGATGATGGGTTTTGGTATGTGGCTTTTTTTTTACTAAGACCTTCAGCAGTGCCTGGCTGTTGGCCTCAGCTTTGCCCTTTCCTCCCACCCTTGATGTCAACCCAGCCCTGGACTTCCTTTGATGACAATTCAGTTGTGCTTGAACGCTGAGGAGCAAGAGCCTGCTCTGTGTCTGCTCCCATCGATTGAGAAATTCACAGAAGTACTTGGGATGAGATTAGCAGAAATAGTCATGGCTCTCTTTAATTCCCTTCCAAGTTAAATCAATTTGCCATTGGCCCCATCAGGCCTGGAGTTAGCTCAGTCAGGAGTGTTTCTAACAGCCCCTTTTACAGGCTCCAGACGGACGCTTTCAACATAATACAGCCAAAAAGGCTTGCAGGTCGGTTTCTTTTACAAAAACACACTTTTTGTTGACTTAAACATTCTCCTGCAGCTACACTGTGCTCCTGTGTGGTCACCTACCTTGTGTCACAGCCCAGACCAGAACAAATGATGAATAGCAAGCTTGGAAGAGAAACGCTTTGTTCCCTACTACGTTCCAGAGCCCTCCCCACATCCCTCCTGCGACAGCACGCTACAGCAACTAAAATCTCTGGGACACAGACCTGTCTCTTGGTACTGGTTCTACATCCTTAGGTTTCCTCCCGTTTCAAACATCCATGTTTGTTAATATTGTAATATACTGAGTCAATGTCTGGACTTTTGCGAAGACATGTGAGACCAAGATCTTACGTCGCAGGGAGGGAATAGAAAGGCATATCTGTGAGTCATGCACATTCTTTCCTGGTTTCTTTTTTTTTTTTCCCCTTGGATTTTATTTTTTTTACACCTTTTGTATCGTCTTTTTTCTTACAATGTCTGGTGGATTAATTACAGATGAAAGCTGAACTATAATACTAAAAATTCTGTCTGTGTTTTCACAAGCCTTTCAGTGACTAAGTTGCTCAAGAAATGAAAGTCCCAACTTTTGCCCTTATGCATGATCCCACCATACCTATAATCCATGTCAGGCACTAACTCAGATTTGATTCCTCTGCGCACCCCTCATTTGTGTACAGAAACGTCTGGATCATCTCCTGTCTCCATCCAGATTTAGTAGCAGAGTGCTGCAGTGGGACTCCTCACTGTAACACCAACCCTTCCTGCACATATTCTGTTCTATTGATTTCACTGAAATCACATTATAAGTTATTTTCTTTCCTCAGTTTTTAAGAAATGTTACCAGTGTATTTATTTGGTATTGCTAAAGGGACTCTATACGAAAATCTTTGGCAGTAAGACTGATAGAACCTAATATACTACTTACCAAACTGTTTAAAGACAATATTACTTCTCAAAGCACTAGACTTCTTCCAGGCAGCACCTTTTGCCCAGCGATCTCCTTATCCAAACAAGTCTATGCCTTTGAAATTGAAATAGTTCCTTCTAAACAGACATGTTAGGATTTCCATGGGCCCCGTAAGATCTGTCCCTCAATTCCTTATGTGGGAGTTCAACATCTTGCATTTCTCAAGGACTGCATTATGATCTGATCTGGTTTTGCTTCTATATTTTAGATTGGTTTTTTTTACTCAGTGAAAAAAAAGGAAACAGCTCACTGTACAAATGAAAGAGGTATAAAGTAGATAAAGCACAAAGTCGACAAAAATCTTTTTCATATTGTAATCAGTCATCTATTTGGTACTTAAAAAAATGGTCAGAATATTTTGGCCATTAAATTATGTGGTTTTAATGTGACAGTCAAAAGATCTCTCCTATGCCAGATGAACCTCCATCAGAGGAGGCTAAAATCTTACTCAGGTTATGGTATTAAGTATTACATTACTTTCTCATGTTAACATTTGTTCAGACATATGTTCTTTTCCTCCAAATCTTGTCAAACTTCTTATGCCGTTTTTATAAGACAGCCTTGACTCTGCACTAAACCATGCCACTAACACGTTACTTAATCTAACTGGCACATTGTAAAATTTTACACATGCGCTCATCCAGATAATTACACAATTAATTTTCACTTAGTACAGCTGAAATGGGGATAATGAAATTTCCACTGGTGTATTGTTACATCCGGGGGTTAGAGGTCAGCTTCCTGTTTGGATAAGGGTGAGTTTAAAGAGGATTTCTGACAGTCTCCTTGCTTCAACTGAGTCTAAAAACATTGCAATGGAATTTCAATTTACAGCTAAGTTCAATGGAAGGAGCAGATGTTGGGAGTGTGCCACCACCATTCTGTGAGCCCTTTCTATGCAGGTGTAGTCAAAAGTCAGTGTCCTTCATCCCACTTTTTATATGCAGACAGAGTTAAGATGACACTTGATAATTTCTGCACTGAACTGTAGCTGCTTGGTGTTTTGCAGAACTATCCCCAGCCAGAACAGTCACAGAAACATTTCCCCTGCTGTATATTTTGCATTTTCAAAGGAGCACACAGATGACAAGAATGGGCTCTTCCACCTGAGGATGCGTGGTAGGAAAGTCACTGCAATAAAACAGGATCAGATTGGACTGAGACAAGCTTCCACATCTTTGACAAGACCTCAGCTTTGCCATCAGAGTATATAGTGGCATATAAAGCCAACAATGCTTTTACGTTTAAATCCAAATGCTGTGACCTTAAAATAGCAGTGTTTCTGGTAGCTCCTCTTCTATGTTGGAATAAGAAGTTTAATTTATTGTATGAAATGTCTACATGTGTGTATTTGCTATCACACCCTTTACTCTGTCCATAGTTGCCCTCAGCAGACTTGCTCCTACCTGCAGAGCTTTATTTCTGATCCCTGCCATTCCCAGATGCCTGACCTTAGCTGGGAGTTACACTGGGCAAGTGCTGAATCTCCCAGACACCAACTCTTCCATGTAAACAATGGCCCAAGGTGGGAGGGAGCGCAAAGGCAGGGTCAGCATCCCCCTTGGACAAGCCTGTCCCTGATCTGCACTGATGCACTGGACTGTTTTTTCTGACCTGACTCGCAAGAAGAGCAATGTTTTTTAAGAGAAACTGAAGTTCAGAGCCATGGGACACAGCTTTCACTCTCACGGGATGCCCACAGCGCATTGGCAGAGGCAGGAGGCTGGGCAGAGTTGAAAGTAGAAAGTAATAATACAGTAACAGGTAATACAGTGATATAGTAATATAGTAATAATATAGTAATACAGTATATACACGCTTCCAATTGTATACATTTTCTCCCCTATTTAGCAGCACCTTTTCTATTCTCATTATGCATTCATCAAAATACCACAGCATGTGTAGCCATATATGATTTGACAAAGTTGCAGAGCTGGCTGCAACAGTTTTTGTGTTGAATACTGGGTGTGAGCCAGAGGCCTTGCCTTCGGCCAGTGAGCCCACCAAGCTGCCGCTGCACAGAGATGCATCGCAATCATCTCTCTGCGAGCAGGGATGCTCTCGGTGGAGAGGCAGCAATGGGCAGCCCTGGCACGCAGCTGGGGAGGCATGGAGGCACAGAGGTCTGTCCTCTGCTCTCTCCACTTGAGCTTATCCTGCCTGACCACTTAGCTCACTTTGTGAGTCCAGAGGAACCCAGAAGTACCCTGGAGGGAGCCAGGAAGCACATTTGTGATGAAGAGTGAGCTGAAACACAAAGTAACCCCTGATACAGCATATTCCCCTCACCCCATGGCCCTCCCTGTGCCCCTCAGAGTGAGAGACTACCACAGCAGTTCTTGTAATTGCTTTAAAAGCATCTTACTTTTAATGATATTATTGATTTTCTTGTAACAACCCTATACCTAACCTGTCTCTGACCTATGATTTGCCAGTGAGGAAACAGAGCTTGTGGGATGAACTTTTCCACCTTGGGATTTTACGGCTCTGGGTCATGTTAAGTCTTTGATTAGCAGGTGAATTTCGGCACAAACCCAGACTACATGCACGGGGTACACATAGTCAGGACAACTTATTTCCATAGTTAGCAGGTTTTGCAAAAAGCAAGTGTTCTATCATTCTCTGAGTAACCTTCATCTCTACAGAAATTTTGAGTTTTGATAAACAATATTATGGTTTACTCTTTAACATTTTTGTTTGTATCATTGCTCTCTTTAAACTGATGTGAAATAGAGGATCACTTCCATTTTAATTTATTCCTGTAATGACTGCTCAGTCATCTTTCTTGCTTCCCAGGTTTCTGTTCTACAAAACTCGCAGTGTATTGCCGTGACCATCTTCTGCAGCAAACTGTGCTTCAGGGGCCACTCAGTGTGGGAGTCAGAAAACCAATTTAAAACACCCAGTCAATGGGGAAAGATAGGCTGGGCAGAGAGTGAATTATTCCCTCTTAAGACAATTAACTAAAATAAGGAAAGAATTGTCCTCTGTAGTTTTCTAACAATTAAACTGAGAGCTCAAAACAGTACTTCCCACTAGCAGCCTAAACTTAGAAGGCTGACTTCCAGTGACATGTATCCCACTGTTATGAATCCTTCCTTTTTGTCTTGTCATCTTAGCTTTACTAGCTTCTCCCCATGGTCCAGGTGGGCAGGCTCCTTAAAAGCCTCTGCAGAGATTTTGTCTCCTTTCCCACTTGAGCAAATGATCTTTTGTTTAAAGCTGCCACCCCTCACGCATCGTTTTAAAAGGCAAAATGGACTACTGCTTTTCTGCCATTTGTGCAGCAGGTATCCTGTTCTTCTGAGGATTTTTTAAACATTTCTTGCTTTCAGTATGGGGAGGTCCTATGCACAGCTGCAGGTTAATGGTATCTGTAACAAATTGCTATCTATTTTAACAGGTGCTCCTTCTGTTGCTCTGCTCTTCCAGAGCCCATTCCCTTTCCTTCTCAGGCATTTAGGAGATGTGCTGATGAAGGTACAATCTTTTGCCAGGCAGGCTTTTTAGTGGAGACAAATTGTGTGATCATAAGAAAAAGAGTAGTTACACATTCACTGAGACTATTTCACTCACTACAAATTGTCTATGTTTATGTTGCCCTTTTTGGTTAAAAATGCATCTTTCTTATTTTTTTAACTTGACCAGATTTTAAAAGTCTGTTATTTTTGGCATTCTGATGTCTCCTTGGTTTCTCTTAATCTTTATCTTTTTTTTTTCTTTTTTAGGTTTGGGGTTTTTTGTGAGGTGATTTCTCCTCTCCTCTCTCTTTTCTCTCTTCTCTTTCTCTTCTCTTCTCTTTCTCTTCTCTTCTCTTCTCTTCTCTTCTCTTCTCTTCTCTTCTCTTCTCTTCTCTTCTCTTCTCTTCTCTTCTCTTCTCCCTCTCCCTCTCCCTCTCCCTCTCCCTCTCCCTCTCCCTCTCCCTCTCCTTCTCCTTCTCCTTCTCCTTCTCCTTCTCCTTCTCCTTCTCCTCTCTTCTTTAGTTTGCCAGTCCTGGAGCAGCTCTGTGTGTGAAATTCTCTAAAATCTCATTGATGACATCAGTGTTGGCAACTTTGTTTCCCTGCCAAAGCTTAGAATAAGCTTTGATTTTCTCTTTGGTATTTTTAAGAAACCTACGAGGTAATAAAAATTCACATTTACCATCCACAGCCAGTTATGGACTACATCATGGCATTTAGCCAGTGGCTGTCATGAAGGGGTAGAAGAAAACTCTTTCCCTGGAGAGTTTTCGATGGGGCTGTCTTTGCAGGAGCACCTCATGCTCTTCCAGCCCTTGATAAGCTGATGGGAAGAATGGGGAAGACTGGATGTTGCAGCAAGAAGTGGGAGACAAAATGGCACTCTGGGGCTCTGCAAAAATCTCAGCCCCCCAGGGCAGAATGGCATTTCTCCCTGCAACATGATGAATAATTGTGGGGGAAAGATTGTTCCCATTCCCCTTAGTGCACAACCCAGCTCAGTTAAATTCTTGATTCTGCAAATGTTTAAAATACACTGTGTAATTTTTTTTTGTGCTTTCTGATACACAAGTCTCAGGAATGGCCACAACATATTTTTGTTGTTGTGGTGGTTTTTTCCCCCTCTATTTTTAAAGAAATTTCTGTCAGGAGAAGAAGAACATGAGATGCTTCTGTCCTCCCTATACAAGCAATATTTCCACTAAGCTCACCTGAACATCAGCCACGGTTTTGTTTGTATCCTGACAGCTGGCTGATGCTTGCTGTTTTTCAGGAATTTTGGCTGAATGAAGCACTGACATCCCTGCTGGTCATCCCAGTGGAGGCATGCTATCATCTGCAGAAGGTATTTTCCTGGCCACTGCTGGATTGCAGACCTACATTGCCTGGGTCTGCCAGTAGTTGGGACCTCTTGGAAGACATGGTGAGCATGCATTGAGCAGGTTGAGGGGGATCCTTGGCACTCCACATCCCCGGGTCTGCGTCCCCATGTCTGACTTCTGGGGAACACCGAGATGCTGTGCCCCATGTTCAGGAAAACCAGGCAGGCTGGCTACATGGGATATAGATGTACAAATAGCAAACACCACTCGTTTTCTCATAACAGGAATCAAACTTTTGCCATGACTGCCTGTGCAACTAATGGACATTGTCTCTAATAGTCCCTCCCAGTGCTGCAAATGACTGGAGGAGGGTGACGGGGCTGAGAGTAGAAAGTCTCATAAGTGCATGCTCTGCTCTCGTAAGTATTATCTTCTTCCCTAGACTTTCCCTTTTGGGTAGCATTGGAGACATACTGCTGGCTCAGATGGACCTTTGGTTCAATGCAGTGCAGCTAACTGATGTTCTCAAGAGAATGACACAGATAATATCCCCCTGTGGTGAGCGCTCTGCTTCTGATATATATCGACATATTTTTATGCTACTTTTGGACATAAGCTCTCCATCTAAGACAGTAACAGATCTAAAAATGGGTTTACTTTGAACTGACATCTGCAACCTTTCTCCTACTGCTGAGACAGAGTATTGGGGAAAAAAAGTTACAACATTTTCTGAACAATCATTCTTGAAAGACAGAAATTTTTTCTGAACCATGATTTGGTTTTCATGTCTAAACTTGGTCAGTTGATATGTTTGTCACAAGAATGTGAAATACTTTGAGCCTAAATTAACACCTTTATCTTTACTTAGTGAGAAAAACTGCTCATTACTCCCAAGTAATTTACTAACAATATTATTATATGAACAAAAACAATTTAATGTAATCTGGCATTTATGACTTCCACATAACATCAGCTGCTAAAGTAAGAAAACAACAAAAATACCCTTTTTATTCAGAAAAAAACCCTTAAACTAATAAGCATGTTCCTAATATTAAAATCAAGTCAGAGATCCTATTCACTTTCATTATGTATAATTTATGACACTTGGACGTAGTTTAATAAGGTCATAAAAATGCCAGTTGTGGTATCTCATAATACTTTTTATAAACTGGTTTTACAGTCTATCCTTTGTTCCAAAGTTCAAAGTGACAATTGAAATGCACAGGTTGCCCAGGGGTTCAGACTTTTTGCTGGAAGTACTGACTGGTGAATACCTTAATTTCTAATATATCTATATTTTTTTCAAAATCTTGGTAATTGTGGGGAACATTCCTTTCCTCCAGATGTGCCAAAGCTGATATTTTTCAATTTAAAGAAAAATATCAAGAATTCAGTAAAAGGAACACATTTTATTGCTGTACACATTTTTTTTTTGGATGAAATGAAAACTGTGCAACATTTATTCCTAAGCAGGTCAAAGTCAAACAATACTTCTAAGTGCTGTTACAATAGTGGCATTATATTGTCCCTTGTCAGCTTTCAATTACTTCATCCACCTAGCTGATCACTGACTTATTTCCTGGCTTAGGTAAATAGGGCTTTTGGTGCACTTCCCTTAAGTCATTTCAGAGAAGATAAATTAAATAATGATTGCAATTTAATATTGTGATAGTGCTAAAATATTTCCTTCAAGCTTCAAGTTTGACCACAAGTTTCCAATAATATACTTTTTTTCACTTGCTAGCTCGAACCTGAGGTTTTATTAAATTCTACAGCTGCAGTCAGTATTTATGTTTTCATCTAGCAAATTGGACATTTTAAATAATAAAAAGTATGAAGTTATATATAAAAACAGATAACACTTGCAATTCATTTAAGGTGGAAACTTTATTTAAAATTAATCAAAATCCACACAATACAGCACAGAGGTCCAAATTCTTAGCTCATTATACTAGAGTAAATCTGGGGAAAATCCATCGACTTCACTGAGGTTACTCCAGGATCACAGCCAAATACTCAAAACCTCAGCTGGGCATATATTCCTAAGTGATGCAGTGCCCTGTGTGCATGGGGCCCTCAATGTGCAGAGGCTGGTCCATCTAGGGAGGATGTCCCCTTGATTTCAAAGAGGTGGTTAAACCTTATGGACACATTGGGAATCTAGGTCTAGGTAGCCCACTAGTATCATTAGAGAAGTCTTTGCAGTGAAGATCTCTGCCCTGCAAGTTTCATGGCTGGTCTTCCGCAGGGGAGACTGAGGACTGAACAGGAGATAAAAGTCTGGACTATGGCTGTAGAGGTGGGTGCTGAAACAGTCCTCTTTCCCTCAGACAGGCACAGTCCTCATTTCACTTTGCCCTTGCACTTTGATTGTTCACCTGCATGTTCCCTTTAGGAGGACAAACTAATAAGCAATAAAGTTTATAACGTGTACCATTTGCAGATAAATGAGGCATGGAATCCTCATTTTTCACTTTGCACTAATTGTTAACATCCTCTGCTATTTATACCTTTTCTGACCATGTGTACAGAGAAGCACGTCACTGCTGCTTCAGAGGAGCAGAGTTCTGCATATGGCATGTTTCAACGCAAAGGAGCTGCTCAGGCAATGAGAATGGACCTGTGTTGAGAAATCCCTCTTGCTTTGCTTCCAAAGGCTCACCAATGTCTTGTCTTCGCTGTGATGATAGCTGTGTTTACTTGTTTTGACCTTCTGTGTGATAGCTTGCATGACAGGTTTGTCTCAGATGTTAGCTATAGTTTTCCAAGAGGGGAATTCCCAAAGAGAGATTTCAAACCAGTGCCCCAAAGAAATATTTAAGCATAAATCTGTTGGGTTAACTAGCTAAGATGGAGAACAGAAATTTGTTGCAGATGAAGTCAGTGAATTTTCTAGGGATACAAATTACTATCAGTCATGTTACTTACAGCCGTGCTTAAGGACAAAGTGTCATCCTAATGTTCTGGCACTATGCAAGCTCAGCAGAAGGCTCTCCCTGCCCTCAGGAGCCTGCAGTGTTCATGGATTAGTCAGAGATGAGTGAGGAAAGCCTTATACTAGTGACAGAACAGCAACAGCTACTCCCAGGCAGGTTGAGCAGGGACAGAGCACAACTTAGGTCTCCCACTTTCAGACACCTTTTTCCTATGAAGACATCTGTGCTGTAAGCGCAAGACCGAGCACAGGGAAGTTCACCCTAGAGGTGTGCTTTGGCAATTTGAATCCTGTTATTTCTGAAAAATGCAAAATCTTCCAGTTTTGTCCATGGGTCTGTAGGTGATTTTAGAAGCAGAGAATAAATAAATAAATAAATGATGAAAAAAAAAGTTAAATTGAAAACAGAGCTTATCCTGGGAAAATAACACTAACATCTTACAGCTGATCTGATCTCTCCTCTTCCCACTGTCCCGCAGGAAATTCTGACTTCATGTTTATTTTCCTTTCTTTAAGATGCTAACTTGAAAAACAAAAAGAAAAGGAATCCCGGTTGCAGCCAAGCTCAAGCTGCACAGAAACAACTCAACAATACATAACGCAAAGGATTCCAGTGGATTTTCAAGTAGGAGGCTAAAATAAGACAGAAAGTAGTGGAGAAGATTCTGGTATTTACATGTATAAAGAGCTTCTACTCATGCTACTGGAGAGGCAGGAACATAAACCAATATTTAAGTGTGTTGGGCCAAGCTCACCCTGGTATAATTATATTGTAAGCATCTAATAGTGGAGCAAATCTTGGAACTATTTAACATGTGAGTAAGACAGCACCACGTATGAAGGAGGTCTTCACCAGGCTGAGCAAGCCTAAGGTAGGTAGGGTAGCAGCAGCGGAGAGGAGCTGGACTTTGGCTTTGTGAGTGCAGTTGTACCTCGAGGGTGGAAAGTTCAGATCACCCTCCCTGCCCTCCCCTCCAGAGCTCTGGGAATCCTGCCTCATCCCTCAGCTCTGCACAGGGGTCAGGGATGCCTGCAGAGAAGCGGCAGGGGCAGAGGGGAAGCAAAGACAGCAGACTTCCTCTCCCTAAGAAAATAAAATAATTTTTGACGGTGAGGGAGTTGGCCGTTGCTTCTTGACATTGGAGAGCTTGGTTGTCTGCCCCGATGGCCAGAGTGCATAGCCTAACCCCTTCCCCAGGGCATGGGCACCCTTTCAGTTTGTTGGTAATAAAGGTCTCTGTGAAAAATCTGACTTTATATTTTTTAGAAAGACTGTGAGAGAAACAAGAAAGGCAGTCGAACTTTAAGGGAGATTTTCCTCCATCGGATAAACTCCAAGAGGAGCTATGCATGCACAAAATACCTCTCTGCTGTCATTTCCACTGGGTCCTTTGGGAAGATACAGCATTTTGCAGCCAAAGGCCCATGATCAGCAAAGCATCTGGGGTCCTAACTCCTCATTTAAAATCTGAATTCCAACTGAAGTCAGTGGGGAGTTTAAACAGGAGTTGGGAGATTCAATATTTTGCTGAGTATTGGCCACCAATATCAGTGCACTGCTTAACTCATAAACTATATTTACAATTATTGCTCATATTCATCCACTGACACATTTCAGGTGCTTATAGATGCTTCTAATAGTATGCTGTAAATCACCCTAAAGAGCTGGGATACAATTTTTAGAGTTCAAATGGGAATAGTCACTAGATGTGAGTGTTTGCAGGATCAGGACCTAATTTCCAGAACAGGTGCTTAAATGAAATGATGAAGTCATTATAGTTGAGCAACTTAATGCAGAGAAACAGCTCACATTATTCTAGTACCTATAGGTCTCTGGCATAAGTGCCTAAATTAAAAATTTGAGAACTTATTAGGCAGGAGGATTAGATTTGGCATTTCAGTTGGAGAGCATTTTGTGGATGTGGGAAAAAAAATAACTTCTTTTTGTGCATATATAGGTACTTTTTGCCACCTGGAAAAGTTGCATGGTTTTGACATCGCTTCTACTTTTTTCTGCTTTTGAGTTTGCTCCTTTTCTGTGCTGCAGACCTCTTTAGTGCTGTGAAAATCAAGGTTTGCTCTTGAAACAGGCATCTGTTCAGGAAAGTACAATAAGTCTATCGGAAAGGCAATATAGTGCACTCTTTGTGGTCGAGAGTGTGGGAAACTCCATTTAGCTCATTTTCATGACAGAAGCACTGAACCACATTAACACAGAAGGAAGACGTAGAAAACATTTAATGGTACTGCAACACTTTGTTTATTCTTAGCTAAGCCTACACAGCTTCCAAATGAGCCCGCTATGCAATGTGACTACATAAGGTTAACTGCTGGGTACATTAAGCAAAATACTCTCTCTTAGATGCTTGTTTAAGTCATCATTTCTGATCATTTATCAGACTTAATGTGCTACAGCAGACTGCAGGTCACTATGTGTCATTTCCAAAAGAACTTTGACTTTTCCCTTTCCAGGGTCAGGAGCCAGTAATGTTTAGCTGAAATCACTGCGTTGCACTTCACAGCTTCCAGTGGATCAGCCGAAGCTTTGGAGAGCCATTCTTTCTAGACCAGGGTGCTGGGTCCAGGTATTTGGGTATTAAAATCTGAAGGAACTGTTAAAGTACAGGCAATCAGCTGAGATTCAAACTGGCCACAAAAAAAGCTCACTTCATTTGTTGGGAAAAGATCATGAGAGGTACAGGAAGGATAATTATTTTTCCAAACTGATAGTGGGAGTTCTCTCTGGAGAGAAACACCAAAACCAAATAGCCCCCACCTCTTGAAGGTTATTTTCATGAAATTCAAGAGCAAACTGAAAAAGTTTGGGGTACAATTTTTAACACTCTATGTGAGTGTTTCCCCTATTCAAGGTAAAACAATAGGACTATTTATCTGGTGAGTTCTACATCTAGAGTGAATTATTTGCAGCAAAACGTTTGTTTGATGACTTTTGCTCTCCTTTTTTAATCTAGAAAATATGTGGATTTTTCAGATCTATGATTTTTTTTTTAACAGCCTAGGGTCACAATGGTGGGGATTAGAAGGATAAGATGGAGATGAACAGACATTTACTGTTGTCTCCCATTTCCTCTTCATATGTTGAGCTACAGTCTGTTTTCAGCTGCATTTGTGGCTCCATAGTAGACAGAGTAAGAGAAGTGGCTGTATTAAAAACATAAATCATAAAACTAACATGATATGCTCTAAGTACCATAACACATTTTTTTCCTATGTTTCAATCCTTTACTCGCATCCTACATGGATGCATGAATGATCTAGGTGAAGATGGCACTACTGCATCTATTATCTAACACTTCTCATTATAAGAGAATGAGCTTTCAGCTGCTAATAGTTTTACCAGATTTCAATCATTCAGGAATGACTTTTTTTCTTTTTTCCTGGGATACCTCCTTGGTATTGATTGTTCTTTGGAAAGGTTTCACCTGGTGTTTCTGAGAGATATGAGGAGAATACGTTGCTTTTTGAGGGCTAAAAAAAGTTCTTCAAATAATTCATGGACATATCTGTGCCTTGGGGAAGAGGCCTGAGATTTGCATTAAGGATGTGCCTTTTGCCGATGCGATGAAAATTTGCCTAAATAGTAAAATGTTTGAAGTACCTGCTTGTTTGAGGGGTAACTGCTGAGTCTTCCAGAGGCTCTGTCTACTTCCATGCAGTCAGCAGCCCTGTAGAGGATGGCTGTGTGTGTTCCTGTCTTGGGCAGTGGATGCTGAGCAGGACCCTCTCAGGTAATGCAAGGTGGAGGGAAGCAGCTAGGAAGTGGAGCTGGAGCTTGGAGACTGGTTAGGAGGAGAGAGTGCTGAGAACTTCATGTGATAGCATGCTAGGAAGATAGGTTCATCCTAGATTCTCAATCATTGAGTTAATATCATGGAAGACTTAAAGAAGTGCCTAAGAAGAAAGGAACATTCTTATATTCAGGTCCTTAGGCAAGCTGGTGTACATTAAAGAAGTCCTAGGAGATACACTACAAAAGTTGTGGAAGTAAAAAAATATTGACTAGCCACTCTGCCATTAAGTGGGATAGGAGTCCTGTCAGAAAATAGTACACAACACCTAGTTAAAGGCCATTTCGTAATATTATATGTTCAAGGGGGCAGGAGGATCTTGGTTTCTCATCTCCTAAAAATTCCTTTGTTTTTTGTCTTAATAATATTCTTCTAGTGCAACATCTTGCACTGTAATAATCAAATAACAATCATCATGTAATACAGCAGGTCCAAGAGAGTTTTTAGATTTATGAGGAACCTAATTTGTGAGGAATCTAAAACACCACTTTTGGGGGGAACTATGAAACAAACAAAAAACCCCATTGAGGTTGTTTGGGTCATTTGCTTCCTTTTTAAATGTTTGTTACCCTTAAATGGCTACATTTCAAATGGAACAGAATAACACGAGGAGATCCTCTGTGAAGAATTTCTAGACCTTGACTGCTACAAAAAGTTACCTCTCTCCCCAGGATGTTCAGAAACACAAATTGTAATTTGGGAAGGAAAAGCTTTAACAGATAACTGCATTTTAAAAGCAGCTTGCATTTAAATGTCTCTCTAGCAAAGCTGGGTTTCCCATCCGTGAAGGAAAAATTTGGTGAGGAAGGAAATAAGTAAATAAAGGAAAAAAGGATCTAATTAATCCATAAAGAAAAAACAAGATAAAATGAAAAATCCCAGCTAACACCTACCCGTTCTCCAAAGGCTTCAAATAGTCCTTCAAGTTCAAAGCAGTCTGAGACATCTGTAAATGCCAAGAATATTCACATATTTCATACCACTGAGCATTTGTGTGCCACACGGTGTTATTTGAAAAGGCTTAGAGAGGGTCCTGGTACTCCTGCGTGGTCAGTATGGTTTGCTCATTCCCTGTTTCCACACCGAGAAATTCAAGAAGAGTGTTATTACGGCTGCATATACAGAGTGGATTCTGCGATCTCTCGATGCTGCTGAGAGGAAAATAATTTTTAAGCAGGTATTTAAATTGACTCCGTAAAATTCTGTAACTGAGCATCTCAAGGTGTAGAGGAAAAGTGTGTTGCATTATTTCTGTTGCTTTATTAAAAAATTATCCCATACTTGCCAGCTGCTGGAACATAATTTAAGAGTTAAAAACGCCATATGAATATTAAATGAAATAGAAAATCCAGCATGAATCTGTTCCAATCCACATGTTTACATGAGTTTTTTTTAAATTTGTCTCTTCTCTCATTCAAAAAATGGATACATTACTTTTTCCTCAAACTTTCAACAACTTCAAAAAAAAAGCCACAATTTGGCAGAAAGCAGGACTGTAAAAGTTCAGCCTTATAGGTGAAAGTTTTGGAAAGTTATGAGCAAATGAAAACAGGGGCTTAGCATGGAAATGCATAGGCATCCTTAATTACAGCTGTTGGTAGCTCTCCAGCTATATTGCCAATGACATATGTTTTTTCTACTTAAAGTCCTAATCCTGTTAGTAGATGTGTCAGCATGGAGTCCCGCAGCTGTGGTGTGTTCCCCCAGCATCAGAGGGATGTCTTGTGAGCAGAAGAGTCTCCACAGTGTTTCTGCCTGCACCATAGACATCAGCTGTGGATGGCTGCAAACAAGGGGAATGTGTAAGAATAGAAATCTGTCAATGGTGCTAATGTCTAATGTGATTAGTGAAATTCCAGTGGTGTTAAAGCAGTCAAAACTGAACGTGGAAACAGCTAATTAATTCCATGGATTTCGGAACACAGCACTGGCAAGGGTTTGGGGTCATATATAACATATACAGTGCATTAATAAAAGATGAAGATTGAATGATAAACCACCCAAGCTGTGCAGTAATCCCACAAGAAAGTATTATCTGAAGCATCTTACTAAAATTAGTCTTACTGAGAAAATTGGATTAAAGTCTGAACTATATGTTTACTGGCTATTGTTAAAGTCAGTATGAAATCACTGACAGTTAGAAACTTCCATTTACATTTATGATTATGTTATTTCCAGAACACGTGCAAAAGTCATGCTTCAAAATGATCGCAACATTGTTATTGTGGGTCCAGAAGCCCAGCAAATTTGGGCACTTTCGTGGAAAGCACATTGTAGAGAGAACTGTTGGGCAACCACATCAGATATGACTGAATAAGGTAATCTTTTGGTCTTGATTTACAGGAAACCTCATGTGTCATAAAGATTACTCAATCAGCTTTTTAATGTATTAAAAACAAATGTATGTTAGAAAACATCTCTGATGTAAAGCTATGGTCCAAGTGCTGACGACTCAGTGGAGAAGGCTTGAGCCTGGATGTGAGAAGTGGGGGAAAGAAAAGGTGGGAGGGTAGCAGCATGCAAAGGCACCATCCCCTGTGGGTTCTGTGCCCAATGGCATGCCAAAATGACCCAGCGGGTACATGGGCAAAATCACCTCCCATGCTGCTGAAAAGTTGTACGTACCCAAAGATGGAAAGTGAAGGCTTTTTCCATCATCAGCACTTGCTGTTGGCCACCAAAGCAGGCAAATAAGCACTTTCTCGTTTTCTCCTTTGATAGTACTGAAAAGTAATCTACAAATTTGAGATTACCCATAATTTGGCCAAAATCAATAGCAGGTGGGTTATTTCAAAATGTGCCTCATTTTTGTGTTTGTACAACATCGACACCTTTAATCTTGTTAATAGCGACAGGGAAAACATTCACTTCACTTACTGCAGCCTCTTTATAAGGCCAGTCTGGGTTGAACAAACATTAATTAGTTAATATTTGTGTAACACTTTAAAAACCAAAAGCACTATGTAAGAGCTAAAGATTATTGTTATTATTGAGAGGCAAACAAGAATTTAGTGGGCTACACTGAAGAGTTGCTATAATAAAAATGTTAGAAGTACAGTTTAAAAAAATAATGTGAAGTGTAGATTAAATAGGCTTAAAAAAATTTCAAGCTGTCTCTTTGCGTTCAAACTACCACAAAATCTACTTGAGCAACACTTCCAAAAAATTTACAGAGTATGAATTTTATTCCAATACTCACTCTGCATTTTAAGAATGATCGCTAATAGTCTTAGAAACACTACAGGAAGTGTGTATTTGAAAGACAACTACTGTATAATTGCCAGTAAGTTCTGTATTCCAGCATGTGCTAATGATTTTTTTTTTTAGAAAGAATATTCTGAGCACCCCATGAACTTTTATATATCATAGTAATGAAACAGAAACACTTTTTCTGGTGCCAAGTTTCTATTAAATCACTCTTTGGAAAAAGAAATTCATCCCACTACAGTAAGAAGGATTTTAATAGAAAGCTTTACAATGGGTCTGGCAGGGGATGCTCTGAAATAATGAAAATGTATAGAACAAGCTCCAACCTTAAACAAGAGTGGCAGTTGATTAACAAAGCAGAATAAAGATTTTAAAGAGATTTCTATCTCTGTTTAACAGTCTTCTAGGAAATCTGTTTTATTATAGATGCTCATTGAAAGGCCACAGCTCTCAGTGGTTATTATTCACTATTGCTGTGGAAAAGGGACAGCCAGAGCATCCCTCACATCTTCCCTGTAATATGTAAAATCAACAGCCAGCCTGGATCTTTTACATGACTTAGTCATATGTGGATTATATTTAGGAAAAAAAGGCTATCGAAACAAAGATAAAATAAAAGTGACTGAGGCTGAGAACTTGACATAAGATATTTAATGTCTGAGTATCTTCACAGCTGAAAGTTGTACAATATTGTTTTTCTTCCTCCCACACTAGGAATTTACTATATCCTCTGAGCTGCTTAGATCCCATTTCTCTAGTTTATCTCATTCCTGTTCGAGGCCCTGGATCCTACTCACGTCCCCAGGCTTTTCTCTGTATTTTATCCAGTGACTGTTTAATGCTGATCACACAAAACTCCCGAGAGCAGAGACAAGCACTGAGGACTTGCCTTCGCAAAGGCTTGGTGTTGCCTTGCCCTTTCTGTGATGCTCACTCAGTATTTCCATCCTTACTTCACAGGGGTACCGTCTGAGCCAGAGTGGGGAAGATGCCTGTTCAGGCATGCTTGGCATGTATGTGCCGTTGTTTTGAGCTCTTCTGGGCTGCTGCATCCCTGCTTTCTTGGTGGGACTCTGAAACAAGAAGATGACAGGAAAAATGGCCACTATGACCACGACCTCCTCCTCCTCCTTGCATCTCCCTCCTTCGTGGCTACAATGCTGAGCTCTGAGACCCATCCAGATGCAGAGGTTTTGGGCTGGCACATCAATGGTGTTGGAGAGGACGTAGGGAAAGGCCTTCAGAGGGCAGCCAGCAGGCCCCCAAATTCCCGGGGCACGGGACATTCTTCTGAGGACCTGGTCCTTGGTGGCTTGTAACCTGTCTCTTCCAGTTGGTAACTGCAGTCATGTGCTTTTGCGCATCATGGCAAAAAATGTTTTTACTTACCGAGGGAAAGTAAGAAGAAGGTAAGAAAATAAGAAGTGGTGCAAAGCCATCAAATTACGATTAACCTCTAGTTCTTCTGCAAATTACTGATCCAAAGATGAAAAGGGAGTGACTCATATCAGGTTCCTAAAAGCCTAAATACAAGGCAGATTTTATCATAAGTTCTGTGGCAAACAGTACTAAGGAGGGGTCAGACTGTGCTTCAGGGGCTGTCCACATCACTGAGGATCCCACCAGAGTCTCAAGATCCCTGTGCCAGCTACTTACAGGAAGAAGTTATCAGTGCCACTGTGGCACTTGACAAAGGTTCTCTTTGATGGTGCTCAGAAAAGTTGCTTTCAGTGTTTGAAAATGTTTCCAGAGGAAGCTGCAAACGTACAGCAGCTGCTCAGGAAGTGTGCAGCCAGTGCAAAGGTGTTACATCCAGAGGTGCTAAGTACCTGAGCCCCTTCCTGACACCAGTGGAGCAGAGGGCTGTCTACCCCTCTAAAAGTAGTCCACTTCTTTGGGTACTTTGGCTAAGGGTGGAGGCAACAGAGATGATCACCTGTATTTGAAAACCATTAAATGATTAAAAGCGAATACAGAATGTGTTTAGACAAGAAATTATTCCAAATCTGTATTTCTGACTGCTTGATATGAAAAATATGTAAATGAAAATGTGTATATGCTTATGGAAATCTGTGGGTGAAAACATACAATGGCTCCATGTGTTCATGTTGAAACTTAGCTTAGTTTTCTGGCAATTAAGGGACAGCCCTGAACTCTCACACTTTAGAAATGCTTAGTTCACATTTTGAAATGGGGGTTTTAATACTCTGCGGTACCATTCTTACTTTTTTACTAACACAGAATTCTTTCTCTGCTGTTGAGCATTTTATCAGAGACATTACACTGTGCAACAACGTAAGCACCTCTGCAGTTATCAAGGTTTCTGGTTTAATATGCCGTGTTTTAAGAACACAAATCAGTCAGCTCTTCCTTTTTCTATCTGTTCTGCAAGCTACCAGCCCACAAAAACCTCAAAAGAGTTTTTATGTGGTGTGGTTTGGGAAAAACTAATGTGGAGGAGGTTGGAGGCCACCAGGAAACATTAATAGTTCTCTTCAGTTGTGTTTTGTTTTAACCGTTAGAGCCTAATGAGAGCACTGCTGTGAAATTTTGGATACAGTTTTGGCAAGGCTGCACTGATCCATCAATGAGGCCTCCTTGCTGAAATGAGCACCTCGAGTAAGCTTTTAATGGCCTCTGTCAACAAACAGAATAATTCTCACTAACTGCAGAAATGAGTTCCATATTTATTTATTTTACTTCACAGCTCCTATTAAGTGGATTTAATAAAATTCAGTGCATAATGTTTTTTTAAAACAAACCTTAAATAAACTGGAGCTGGGTACTGAACTCTGCATGGTGCTGCTGGTATTAATGGGTTCAAAAGAGGCCATAAGGTTCCAACTGTCCCTGCGTGGTGAAACCAAGGCTGAAACTTCATGAAATGATAAAGATACCTGACCAAAATACAGCAATCACATGGTAGCTGGTAGGGGAGCTGGGTAGCTGATGGCTCCAGACCTTTGGTTCATCTAGGTAGCCTGTGTCCCTGCAGCTCTGTGTCTGGACTTCCTTCAGTTGACCCACAGTTCGTTGTCCCTTCTTGCTCCCTGTTTTAGCACCTGAAGGTCACAGTTATGGAGACGCAGGCCCCGACTCAGCCCCATCCTTGTTCTTGCTGGAACAATTCACTTCTGGCTATCCTGCTGAGAGAAGCTTTGTGCCATCTTTGCAATAGAAGATGTGACAAACTGGATTGTGTCTTAAATCAGGAGAGGGACATAATTTCTGAGAGCAGTGGATATTCGCTAGGGGACCTGTGACCCTTCTTGTTCCTCAAAGTTCTTTTCCAAGGGAGAGAAGAAATGTGAAGATGATGACCCAGCTATTCATGGTGATAGATGAAAACAATGAGAACAAGAACCCTTTGAGTTTCAGGTACTCTGAGAAGAAATTCAGGATCCAGAGACAGACCTGATGCCAGTAAGCCAGGGCTTTTTTTCTTTTTCTTTTTTTCTTTGCTGGGTAGGCTTCCTGCTGCTTTGGGCTTTATACTTTTTATTTTCTCGCTTCTTTTTTTCTGGTCACATTGCCAGTTCTGAACCCTTCTTTGTGGGGACTTACCAGAGGATCCAGATGTAGAAGAGGTTATGGAACAAACTGACAAAACGTTCCACCAGAAATTATCAAGACCAGGCAGTATTTAAATGAAGTCAAAGATAAAATAACTGAATCACTAAGGGTGCTGTGTAACATCTTGCTTAAAATTGTACTGGTACTTGAAGATTGGAAGGAGGCACATGTGATGCCAACTTCTAAAAAGGCTTTATGAGATATCGAAGAAATACACACCTGGAGGCCTCACGCCCATGCCAGGCAATGAGACAAACTATAACAAAGAGCAGAGTTAGAGGACACCTTGCAACATCTGATTTCCTGGGGAAGAGTCAATGACAATTTTACACAGGCAAGTCTCACCTGAAAAGCCAGTTAGAGTCCACTGAAGATGTCAACAAGTGATGGTGATCTGCCTGATAAGTGTGTTTGGATTTCCAAAAGGTTTTTGGCAAAATCCCTCATTGGAGGCTTTAAGGGCAACTAAGTGCTGTGGCATAAAAGGAAGGCTGTTTAATGGCTGAATAATTGGTTACAAGGTAGGAAGAGAAAGGTAAGAGCAAATGTTCAATTCTTGCAAGAGGAGGAGATTATCAAGGTTTTTCCCCAGAGGTCTGGGCTAAGACATGTGCTGTAAAACATATTCATAAGCAACCTGGAAACAAGTGGCAAATGACAACACGGTCTGAAGTTGTTAAGTTGTTCTTTGTAGCAAGGATCTTGCATGCTTGTCCTACACACTTGCTCTGTATAAATATATGAGTTTTATTATTTTATTCCTCATCTTCTTACCCCCTTCACATTTTTCTAAGAGCAACCAATACCTGGTTGTCCTGGTTTGGCCTAAACCAGGCCAATTTTCCTTTCAGTGATTTTTACTTTCACCTAAGTCTCTTCCAAGTAACTGCACTTTCTGAAACTAACTGCATGTTTTGCAGACAGTGTCTGCTTCCAGGACTGATAACACTCAAAGAAGTTTGTAGTTATCACTGAGGCACCGGTAGGGATGTTATGCAGAAAGGCTCTTGCTGTACTTTTCTTAGAGAAACCAAGGTCACTGCTAAATTCCTCACTGCTTATGAGTGAAGACCCGAAGGGGGGTTGCACCTGCAGGGAGGAGCGGACAGGGCAGGTGACCCAAAAGTGACCAACGAAGGTATTCCATCCCATACACATCATTCTCAGTATAAAGGGGGGGATCACGAGGGTCTCGCTCTCTTTCTGCTATGGCCGGTGTCCGAAGAGGACTCTGTCCATTTTCCTGCTGCTCCTGGTCCCGATCCGTGCATCCCTGAATCCAGCTCTCGACCGTCGCTGGGCCCAGCCTGGGCCTTCCCGGAGCCTGCCCTGCAGTGCCGGTGGTGACGTGGCCGACATCGGGGGAGCTCGATCTTGGGTTTGTATATATTTGTATATATTTGATATGGAATAAAATATTCCAATATTATTATTATACTTTTTTTCATTATTATAGCTTATTAAAACTGTTTTAACTTTCCAACTCGTAAGTCTCTCTCCCTTTTTCCTTGCCCTTTCCCCTTCCCTTCGGGGGAGGGAGGGATAACAGAGAGCATCTGCCACAGGTTTAATAGCCGGCCCAGCTTTAAACCATGACAATGGTACTACAGCATGATGAGCAGTGATCATGGACCATCCATAAAATCACTCCTCACACAGTGCCTCAGTTCTCATGGGTCAGTGGATGACTTCAACTGTGGGCGGTGGTGCTGGCCATGGGTTCAGCTGAGCTTTCCACACTCATTCAGTTACTTTGTCCCCTTTCACCTTCCAAATGCCATGTAAGACACAGGAAATACGCAGGATCCAGGTTAAAAAAGCAGCAGCCTAACACTTTCTTTGACTTCCTGGATGTCCATCACCGAGGAGGAGCAGGGGTATCACCTCCTGAATAGTCTTGCTGGCTGATAGGAAAACTATTGGCTGTAGAGAAAAGAAAGCCATCAGAGACCAGCTCTCAGATGACTACAGCAACTGTCTTTCCACCATGCACTGGCTGGTGGTCTTCCTCACCAACCTTTACATAGTTTTCCATGAACTTTGCCTTTCCCTTCCTGTTCTTTGTCCCACACTGTGAAGCACAATCTTCTGTAGCCAGAACTTGTTTCTCTGTTGTCTAAGAGACAATGTCTAGTAAAGCATCCAGTTGCATTTGTACCTTAAAGATCTACTGAAAGCCTATTGCACTGTATGCGATGTGTATTGACCAGGAAATAATGCTGCCCACACAGTGAAGCCACTTATAGGGCCAGTACCGTGCCCTGGTACTCTGTTAGTTCAGATATTTTAAGGTAATAAACATCATACCATAGCTCCAGTGTCACAGTGTGAGACAGATTTTTGCCTCAGGAGGAGTTTAGGAGAGCAAAGACACTAAGCTTAGGGCTTACTGAGAAGGTGAGGACACAAGTTTATGAATAGTTTCCACACATAACCTATATACTAAGAGGCTTTCAGAGGTATGATCTGATTGATGCTGCTACATTTAGATTGCTGTACTAGATCAGCAGGGAAATGTTCATGTCCCCCAGATGACACTGTAATGTTGGAAAACTCCCCTGGAATGGGCAGAAAATAACTTTTGTTGGCTTAACTCAGCAAGGTCCGACCTATGGCTGATGGGATGAGCCCGTTTGGCCTGCTGCCTTTTCCCTGAAGCCATGAACAACTGTTTGGGCAGTGGGTTCAGCCCATGCAGCTAAATGACTCCTCTTGCCCGTAAATAGCCAATGCTGGCCAGGAGTTAAGCCACCACTGCTTTCTGCCCAGGGTGCAGGGAATAGAGTGGGAAGTACATCTCCCAGATGGGGCTGCTCCAGCCACCATGCCCAAATACTGACCTATCCAACTGGTAACATGGTGTTGTCTTGCATCATGGCTGTGTGACTAGCCCAGTGACAGGAAAACTGAGGGAATATGCTGCATTTCTCTCAGGTTGCTCTGCAAACTATGGCAAAAGTGGATCTATGGTGCTGGCAAGACCATCTAGCTGGTAATACCGGTGTTAGTGCACAGGGAATTGCACATGGGAGATGGATGAACTCTTCCTGGTGAAGAACAGAGGCAGAGGGATAACACTGTTTTGCTCTTTTCTTCCACTGGGTTCTTCAGTCACATTTAGGCAAGCTCCTTCATTTCCTTGTGCTTCATTTATCTTATTGTAAAATAAGACTAACAATGCCAGGCTGCCTCACAGGGAAAAAAAATCTGATGTTTGTGAATATCTGGAAACCCCTTCTAACAAGTGCTGTGGAGAGGCAAGTCAGGAATAACAGCAGACAGTGATTCAACACCTACAGATGTCCCCTCATTTGTGTGTGTTGGGGACCTGGAACATGGGTGGGAGCTGCCCACAGGGACCTCTGGCTCCTCGCAGGGCTGGAACCAGCACTGGAGAGAAGGAGCACAGCATCAAACGGGGTGCAGTGGCCACCTAGGAGTTCAGGACACCCAGGAAGCCTTCCCAATTGAATTTTAGAGGCAATTCCCATCCTGCTTACTTTAGGTTTATGTAGGGTTTATTTATATACCCCTGTCCCTGCCGAGAGTGCCCTGTGACTCTGATTTTCTGACCCATGCCAGAAAACCCCTCCTCCTCAGAAACTCATTCAAGCCCTTCCTCAAAGCTGAGCAGGGTTTGGAGCACTTTCCTGAACAGGGAAGTTCTGTCAGCACAAGCTGAAGCAGATTCATGAATCGGGGCCAGGATGTCACGTTTCTCAAGGGTGACGGTCACAAAGAGGCATTTCAGGGCTTGAAGCGAAGATTTACGAGCACGGTTCTGAGAAGGGAGCACAGGCAGTTCACCGCAGGCCCCACAAAAAAAATGAGCCCCATTTGTGTTTAAACTGGACCGTTCAAAATGAAGGCATTGTGCGCGCCACCAGTAAACAAAGAAAGAGATATCTGGAAGTGATAAAGCTTGGACTGATAAAAACTTCCCTTCTTCTAGATGGAGGCCACACATACTCTAAATAAAATGTGCCACTTAGGAGATGATTTGTGTTGATAAACCCCGATCACATTGTTTTTCCAAATGTTCTCTCCCAGTTGGGAATTTCACACTTGTGCAGGCTCCAGCCACGGCCTCACTGAGTGCCAGCCTCCTTCCCTGACCTGACCTGCTGTTGTTTATACTGCTGTTTACACATTTCTTAACAACCTATGCAAACGGCCTCTAATTACTTTTGCTCATGGCAGCGACAGCGTCGAGGTTCAGGCAGGCTCTGAGGCATTGCCAATGTTGTGCTGTTTGTTGACACAGTGCTTCCCCCTCTGCGGCAGCGGGTCAGAGGGAGGGTTACGTGATGGCTAATCGTAGCTGGGGACACAGCCCCGCAAGGCTGGCACCATGCTGTAAACAGCCAAAGGAATAAATAAGCTGGGTAAGAATCAGCTTTCAAGAGGCTTGCTCCAACCATGAGACTCGCCTTAGAGGCATCATTGGTCTGTTATAGTCCTTGGGTTTGGAGCGGTGCGTTTCAGCCATGCATGTGCCTCTCCATGGAGTCAGGGTTGTTTTGAAAGTAACTTAGCTTCAATGGAATCTGGATGTGATGCTACATCTCCCTCCCCTTCCTTCTGAGGCCAGAGCTCAGGAGAGTTAAACAGCAATACTCTCAGATCCCTATACCACTCTGAGTTATACCATTTATGTTATACCCTTCATGTTACTCCCTTCCTAAACATGTTATTGGGAAGGATCTATATGGGCTTTGTGCCCCAAACATCTTCGGCTTTAAAAGGCAATGCATTCCGTTGCTCTGAAAAGGAGGCACAAAGTCTGTAGATCGAGTATTATTTCTGGTTTGCTGAAGAATAAATTTTGTTTGAGACCGAATGGTTTAATTAGTACCTTGGAAAGCTATGCAAACTTGATATAAATTATGAGGGTGTTGCCCTCTCTGATTTACTCTGTTTGAAAACCTTGAGGGCCTCCAGCCTGCCTGGACTTTAAAATGCTAGCATTTGTTTCCATTAAAGCCATATTTTTTAAAGCTCGGACAGGGTGTGGGAGTGCTGATTTCCCTTGATTAGCCACAGATACCCCACAAGAAAAATAAAGTTCCTGAAACTGTTTTTTCATGATTTTCATTGAAAAAAAGCTCTACCTCATTCCTTCCTTCTTGCTCCATCCCCTGATGACCTCAATAACAACACTGCAATGCAATACAGTGTTGTGCATCTGAAAGTTTGTGAAGGGGTGAGTATCTCAAAGGGTGGTCAAAGCACCAGTGGTTTGCACAGCTTGTAGCTATCTTTTAGACCACTGAGGTCTATAAGCTAGGTACCCAACTCCCTACATGAAATCCTTTCCTTACAAACAATATTTAACACCCTGATCTAGTTGACAGGGTGGTGTCAGGGCAACGGTTGGACTCGATGATCCCTGAGGTCTCTTCCAACCTGGTTGATTCTGTGATTCTGTGATTCTGTGGTCTATGAAACTGATTGCACCAGACATTGGATTTGTATCTGTCTGCTAACATGCTTGAGACTGCAAAAGCAGACTAAGGATGGTTCACAAAAGTGTTTCCAGAATATGAAAAAACATCTTTTAATGACAACAAACAAAAACTGCAGCCAGAAAGTTGGCAACTCCAGCAAAGCCGAAGTGTTTTCATGCTATTTCCATGAGCCCTGGGAGAAACACCATACATGGCCTGTTCTCTCTGCCAGGGACTGACACGCATGTATCAGAGAAACAACAAGTCTATTAGTCTGGGAGAGCCACCAGTATAGCCCATACTTGGGGTGGAGGGTCAGGAGATCAGCCCAGACTGCTTATTATTCCAGACCCTGAGCCAAGCTGTCTATCCCTGGATATATTCATCTCAGCATTAGCATGCAGCGTGTTTTAAAGAGAGTACCATGCGTAAGCCCTTTATTAAGCAAATCTTACACAGAGCGAGGCCAGTATGTTCACTGCTGCTGTAGTACAGACCTACGCAGATGCTGCAAATTTTGTAGCATCCCTGCAGTTATGGCAGTGCAAGTGAAGAAGAACAGTGAGCTTAACTCTAGTCAACTGGAGATGCCAGTGCAGGTGCTGTGTTAGTGGCGGCAAGGACAGTAGGAGAAAGGAGAATGTGCTTGGTCTTCTGACCCAGCACAGGACCAACACAGCTGGCAGCTAGAAAAGTGGGATTTAGTGGTCTGGATTTGTCCTGCTTCTGAGCAGAGCTTATTTCTGGAGAGGAACTGAGACACAGGTGTGAGCATCCCACACTGATGTTTTTGGTTCCCTTTCGAAGGGTGCTCACAGCCTGCCCATGGCGAAGCTCTGCACTGCGCTGAGAGGATGCCTCTCACCTCCCGGGAGCGCCCGCCAGCGCGCCTCCGCCTGCCAACCAGCTGTTGCAGCGGGCTCGAATTCATCATCCTGTCGTTTCCTCTCCCTGGTTTTGACCCACCTCCCCTCCCCAGCACAAAGGCTTCCCGCAGCAGCTGGCTGACCTCTCCCACCATGGGCAGGCGTTATCAGCCCACGAGGAGTGGGCTCGCTGGGATATGGGGCACATCCCACTGATTCAAGGAGGCAGATCTATCTTAACACTTATCTCCCGGTTAAAGCCTCCTCCCTCTCTGACAGTTATTTCTAGGCCTGTATTTCATACTCATCACCAGCACCAGGAGAGAACCTTTCCACAGACAGATAAGTGGCACCAAATTAAAGAGAATTAAATGGATGTCTTTCCATATTTAAAGTGGTAGTAGCAATTTTTACATCCCGGACATGCCAGAGATGGTAAAATCTAATCACTTTCCATGCTTTAAATGCTGTGTAAACATGAGGTAATTGTTCTTACATGTGAAAAATGATGTGTCTCATGTCAAGAATGTATCAAGACCAAATTTTTAGCTTTGTGAAATATTATCGAGCCCAGCCCCTGCTCAGCAAATCTTTCCAGACTCGAATAAGTCACTAAAACAAATAAGGCTGTTCTTATTTATGAGACTGAGAGTTTATCTTGATTAGATATAAAGGATGTAAATAATGGCTCTCTTTTAGACAACTTCTAACATAAAAGAAATAAACTATATATCTATCTGTTTTCAGTATATCTAAAATACACTCATCAGCCACTGCAAAACACTTAATGCTCTTGATAAATGAAATACATGCAGTTAATCTCAGCAATTTTGCCCCTAAAAACTAAAAATCCATCCTTGCTGTTTTTTTTAGAAGAGAAATAACAGCAAAATAAACCATTAGTTGCAAAGTATAATCTGTTAACATCAAAGCTAATGGTTTACTGACTGGTTTTTCAAACCCCTGTTTCAAGGTTTTACATGTCTGTAAGCATTTCTTCAGCAATTATTAAGATAAAGTAATAGAAGAACAAAGTTTTAGTATTCCATCAGTGCTAAGGGAATGATTAATAACAACAGCCTCGGCCCCCAGGCATGATGTGGGCAAGGCTGGTGGGTTTCCCCACCTTAACACTCAACTTTCAGGCACCAGATATCTAGCGAAAGACCTCAAATGAAACAACAGTAAGAATAAGGCAGAAGAGCTTGGGAGAAAAATTCTTTCAGGAGGGTACATTTATCTCTGACTTATTTCATCATGCAGCTTTCTTGATGATAATTTCCAACCATGGATACTGAGATAACATCAACTCTGTGTCACATGGACAAAAATTAGCCCTCAAGATGGGCTGTCTTACAATTAGAAACAGGTGAAAAGAAACTAATGCGTTCACAGTCTTCAGTTTTCCATTGGCCATGTGGTCTTTACACCACTTCTCCAGTGAAGTGAAGGCTCATGTGCAGCCCAGGTGGGTGAACAAGTCTCTCTTTCCTCTGAGCTGTAATCTTGCTTGTTCTTTCCAAGCACTTTTTTCTGCCCATGGCATCAGTGGGAGATCCTCTGACAGATTTACTGCCAAGTATCACCATCTGTGAAAGACTTCTTTGTCCTCAGTTTAAAGGACAGGTATTAAAAATAAATAAAATATTACTGGAAATATTCTTGGAAAGGCTACCAGCTTCTATTTGCAGTGCAACAGATCCTTAACTTCAGCATCAGACTATCTGCAGCTTCTAGTAGTTAATAATCCATTAACTACAGTATTACAGTCATCTTCTTGCACAATATAGGACACAGAATTGAATTTGTCAGTTCCTTTGGCAAGGCTTCCTTCAGCAAGTCCGTAACTTCTGGCTGACCAAAAGCACAACCGTTCAGACAGCCATTCAATATTTACACCAGGAATACAGAAGACCCCAAATAAATACGCCCAGTGGTTAATGAACATGACTGTGAAACATCAGGACATGTTATCATAGACCAAAATGTGTTTTGTCAGGGCTACCAGCTACTAGAACCTGGTAAGATTTCACCAAGCTAAAAAAAATTCTCTGCCATCATAAATCTCCCATGCAGAACAAGAAGGGTTAAGCCTCTTCGTAGCTTTCTCTTTGTTAAAATAAGGGTCACGAATTTATCTGGACTCTCTCAGGAAGTCTAGTTTTCCAGACTCTCTCCCTTCTCTTCTTAGAACCCTATGAATTTGACAATATCCTCTTATGAAACTGGAAATTTTGATCTGAGGTCACATACACAGGTTTACTGACAGCTCAGGTGTCACTTTGAGAACCTGAACGCGGGGGAACACAGCATTGCCTATCTCACCTATAAACATGGGAGACGTGAGCAAAATTCAGAAATTCAGCCTTGTAGCATAGTCAGGTGTTACAGCTACGAATGTAAAAAATTAATTTCCTCTGGTGGCATTTCCAAGCCATCATGTGGCCAGAAAGAATTTTTTTCCTCCCATTTCCTCCCCTTCCCTCCTTTTCTGCCTCTGTGCTGAAAGGCTTCAGCCCTTCAGCTTCATGGATCTGCAAACTGAGGAAAAATGTATTTGGTCTTAAAACACAATCTCAGAGGCATAGCCTCCCTGCGGGCATCTCCCAGAGATCTCGCAGCCTCTCTGCCAGACTGCTCAAGAGCTTCAGCCTCTCACAGTATGCCACCATCCAAAACTGTGCTCTGTGCTGTGAGTGACCCATCCTACAATGGGAGCAAGGGGGAACAAGCTGCTCACACTGTTGAGAAGTTAACACTGTTCTCTTTAGTTGTTTCCCAAATGGTCATCTGGGTATGAGTGCTTGAAGGGGAGTTTCCTGCTGTTCCAGGTGTTTTCTGCTTAGCCCCACTGAGCAAAGCCACAGATATCCAAAGCTTGCAGGGAGAGTATGGTTCTACTTTGGATCCCTGGACCGATTTATGGCTGAGCAGAATTTTGTTCTCACTGTCAAGAAAATTTTAGGAAATAATAAAGGTTAGAAGCTGTCAGAGTGACAGACTAGCTCCAAGTTTCATGTGAATAGCACAGATCCCTGAAATCCTGTTTCCACGGCATTCCTGGAATCACAGGTACTTCTCTCTCAGGACGAAATGCTCTTCAATTTCATAGAAGTCCTCGACCTGATTAGGGGTGAAAATTGTAACTGTGTATGAGTACTTGGTACATGCAGTTAGCTGTTTTGTCAGATTTCAAGAACAATTTAAGTCAAGCAGACATCTAATTAACGTCTCTTGATCCCATGCCTTGGAAAATCAAGCTAGCTAGCTACCTGTGTTAGTATCTATGTGAAGCCTTCACAACTGTGATCTTATGTCCCTAAGCACAGATATTTTGGTTCCCAGATTTATAAATATAAAATACCCTCAAATACAGGTTTTGATCTGCTTTTGTTCTTTAGGAGTCTCAAATCAAATATACGTTTCCTTTTTATCTTAATAGTAGGTATAGAATCAACTGTTTAATGCTGTCTGAATTGTACTTGGCTTACAGGAAACAAGTTACCTTTGGCCTGAACCATTTTTAAGAAGTGTGGAGGGTGAGTAGAGGAGCCAAAGGAATTATTTTGGCATGTAGTGTTTAAGATATATAAATGGGGTGGAGCTTAAATCCCTGAGCTTTTGGAGATTATGCTCAGGAAACCATATTTTATGTGGTCATAAATAAAGCAAGAAAAATATCAACTTAACTGTGGCATGTACCTTTATGTGGGTATATTATGGAATTCTAATTAAAATGAATACAGTAATAAACCAATCCACCCTGAACAGCAAAGCAAAGCAACCCCCTCTCCCCCTTTTCTACCACTTTAATGGTATTCTGAATCCCACAAATAAAACTGGTGAGAATGCACATCCTGTTCTTACACTATTAAAAACTCTAGTTGTGGATTATTGCAGTTTCTTATTGTTTCAGGAGTCTTTCCAAGTTACACTTTATCACACTGAATACCAGGCAGTGCAGGACTGTTGGGATACCAAAGACCATTGCAACAAATGATCAGCGTAGGTGAAGAAAAGGCATCAACTGTCAGTTCACAGTGATGCCAGGCCTGCGCTGGCTCTTCCCTGCCCTCCTACATTGCAGGATCAAGCACATGGAAAACTTCTGCTGTGAGTCCTCACTTCATAGGTCTGCACATACTGGGGAAGTCACAGCTGTATGCATGTGCCATGTGTGCACTCTAGCTCTGTACCCTAATGCAGAATCAGTACTCTGTGCCAGCAGCCACACAGAAAATTATGATGTTCGTTGTCTGGTAGAGATGGTGCAACATATTAGTGAAGTCTGCTGAGTCCTCTCTTTCCAAAAGTGGAAAAAATAATCAAGCAAGTATCAGCAGGATCAAAATACACAATAATTAGTATAGAAACATGACTGGGATTGCCTGTCCAGCAGGTGCTTGTGTGGGATCGCTTCTGGTAGCAGATACACCAGTGGTAACTCTAAAAACCTGAGAACTCAGGGCTCTTTATGCAAGTGTCTTACTACAACTTGTTTTCTTCAGCCAGCATGCAAGCTTCTTCAAACTCCTGTCCTCTGGGGATGTCTAAAATGTCAGTATTTATTGAGGCTCTGCTCTTTGGGAGGAACAGTAATAACCCAGGGCTCACCACCAACAAAAGAACAGTGTCTTCCAGCATTTGCCCTCTTCCCAGCAGTGGGTTATAGAATAGCTATCTATACATTCAGTTCAATGATCATCTATAATATTTACAGCAAACCTTTTTCTCCTGCTTCTTAATTATTCATGAAGTATAATTCTTCTTACAAAACATACTATTGAGCAGTGATTTATTTTCCCGCTGGATGTAAACTTTCTAAAACTTGAAAGATTAATTAAATTCAAAGGAGTATCATAAAAGCATAGAAGGGCATGCTCAATGGCACTGATATCACTTCTGACAGATCTTGGTCTAATAGGTTCTTAAAGGCTACCAGGCATGGAGAATACAACCTCCCCAGGCAACCTATTTCAGTGCTTCTTGGCATTACTCTTGGAAAGGTTTTCTTAATGTCTAACCTGATTCTTTCGTACTGCAGTGCAAGCCCATTGATTCTTGCTTGGTAAAGCATGGACATGGAGAACAGATTATTCCTTTCCTCTTTGTAACAGCCCTTTCTATACTTGACACATAATTTAGTGTGATTTTATGGGACTGTATGTTCAGCAGGGACTATGAGTTAAAATGATACTCATTTGAAGTCACTGGGTAAAAAGCAAAGAACAAATGTACATTTGTTTGCAAACAAAGATAGTGAAGATAAAACTGAGAGTCTACCATATGTATTCACCAGCTGGAATTCATTCAACATTTTGTTAGTTCTGCTCTTATATGTGTCGTGAAGCTTACTTTTGATGTCCTTCTCACAGAAAAAGCTCACTTTTGATGTCCTTGTCACTGGCAAGAAGTCCTCAGTCCATGGATGGCATACTGCAAAGAGGTCGTCAGTAGTTGTCTTAGAGGGGAATGTCACTAATGTGTTTCCCACTCATTGCGCTGAAATCTCCAACACAGTGTTTTGCTTCCTCACGTAAAAGTATTCTCCTGTGATGGACTGAGAGAGTCCCAGTGAGATAAAAGGATTCTTGCAGCAATTTTTGGAAGTGCTTCTTTCGAAGTGTCAGGCTTCTTCAAGCATTGTGGAAAATCTGAAGTTGTCTGGTAGGGGACAAATTAAGAGGAGTCAAACAGGATGTGGAGAATAGCATGAAAGGGCTTGAGAGACTCTGGTCTAAGACTGTGTCTGCACTGTGTTACTCTGTGCAATACAAATTTATTCCTGTAATTCTTTTCATCACTGGGAAAGACACAGGACAAAGAAAGAAGCAGCCAAAATGGAGCCAGGGATTTTCTTTGAGCAAATTAAGCAATATTTGTCTTTGTATGTATACAATTACTATCAAACCCAAATTGTTTGCATGAAGTTGATGTTTCGGTGTCTAAACTGGCGTTCTGTGAAAGAGTGAATTCCTGCTGTGAATCAGTCTAAATTCAGTGAGGATTTTGGCTCAGGACTGCAAAGGTTAAATTATAGCATATAATGCGATATGACTGCAAGGTTACTGCTCCTCAGAAACAGCAGCATAACATGAACAGACACTACATATATGAGAGAAAGAGAATCCTCGCCTTGCCCAGGCCAGATTTAAATATTCAGCAATATTATAGCAAAGTAACTCAATATTCAATATAAGATGGTGGTGTTTTGACTTTGCTGCCAAGAAGTTTGTGCAGCGGGACGGTTTTTGTTGTCTGTGCGCTGCTCTGAATTAGAAGATGTGTCATATAACACTTATCTTAGATAATGCGGGGGCAGTCAGTGAATGGTAACTATGTTCTCCTGGAACAACAAGGATGTCATGTAGCACTTTTGGAGAGATAAGTGAACGTTTGGACTGGGAAGGGTATGCAAAGGATACCAAAGTTCAGCAGCTAATTAGAGTGTTATCACGTGAAAAGTAACATAACTGAATGAATGAAGTCATGGCATCTGGGGAAAAAGCTTGTCATTTGTTAAATTCTATTGCAGTATACGTGAAGCATACAATGGTGACATTCTCAGGAATGCAAAGTAGCAGAAATGGGACAAACAGAGGTTTAGTTTAGCTCCTGAATTTAGGGCATCTGTAAATGTGCATAACCTTATTAACTGGTCACATTGTCATGCACATTGTCATGCTATCAGTAGGAAATCAAGGCTATAACTAAAATTCCAGTAGATGGAGTTTATAATTTGGGAACATGAAGTCATCCTGGCACACTATTCACCCAACAATTATTTGAACTTTTACTAAGAAATTTATTTAGTGAAATTACCATTTCTTCTTTAGAAGGAAACAAAAGATGGATTTACTGTTTGACACAGAATTTTCCATTCAAAGCTAAGTCACATCTTACCCCATCCCAGGCTGGGCCTTAATCTGGTAGCTTGCAAGATATGCAGGTGAGCTCAGTGGGTAAAAGATTTATTTTTCAGTGCAGTGAGTCCGTTTGAGTTAGCTTGACGCAACAGAAAAGCCCCATACAGAGGGAGTCAAGCTCATCTCAAGTCATGCTGGCTGTGCGTGGGAGGGAGGTCCACTCCAGCAGGATCTGGCAGCTCTCTGTGAAAGGCTAGGAGAGCAGAGACACTTAATTTCTCAAAAAAACGTAGGATTACCCAGTAAATCACATAACCTTGGACTGTCCAAAAATGTAACATGAACGTGGTGACAGAATAATCACTACAGCCCATTGACGTAAACAGGACGATGTGCAGGGACATACCAACACTTTGGAGCGTAAGATGCAGAAAAATGACTCCAAGCAAGGAGAAAATGAATGGCTGGAGTCTTATCTAGTGTGATAAGAAGCATTTACTTCTGAAGAAACTATTAAAGAACCAATTCTCTAGCATGCACTTAGTTAGGGAGTACTAATTTGGCAATTATTTGCAGTGAAGAATGTAGCCATTAATGGGCCAGTCTTGGTGCCATTGGAGAAATCTAATAATGGTTGGAAGGGAGACTTGAAGGAAGACATGGAAAGATGCAGCAGGCCATATGAGCTTATGGGAGAGATTTGCAAATCACACAGGAAGCATATGAAACACTCAAGCGATTTCCCTGCTGCTGTAATGAAAGAGGTATTTTTCAAATATGGCTGAGAAACCTCAAACAAGCTTCCCTCAGTCCTAAGTATTTCCCTTACCCTCCATGCATATGGACACGTATTCTTTAGGACAGCTTTCTATCCAAGTGCGGAGGCTTTCTCTGGGATACTTGTCCAGTGCAATGGTCATTCTCTCTTACTGCTTTACTGTTTCAGTCTCCAGGCAGAAAAATGCTACATTGCATCCACAGACTGTTGTGAAGCAGATATTACATCAACTCACAGAAAAGAAAACACAAACAAGAGGTGCATTTTTCAAGCTAACAGGCAAAAATACCCTCACCTGCTGCCCGTCTCTATGGCTATTGAAGTTACAGGAAGATGTCTGCTGCTACCAATGGTGGCTGATGACAATGCATTGCAAATAAGTTTGTGCAAAGCATGGAGACTGATCAGACAGGATACGGGACAGCCGGGATTCTTCTAATAAATAGTTTGTGACAAATGGCCAGGCCACCTTTCAGTCATGCCATGATGAAGTGGGTATTTGCTGGGAGCAGTAGAAAAATGAAGGTGAAGACAAATGGTGAAATTCTAAATTAAAGAAGTAAAAGGAAAAAGAGGGAATGTAATTCATACACACTTTTCTGGACTTTACTCACTTATCTATTCCTACTTACTTATATGAAGAAATAGGAAGTGGCCAGCATAAGATCTGCAGAATTCTTCAGGCAGCCTTTTAACATAACATTGTTGGATCTAAATGGTAGTCTGAAAAACTATTTAGATAATAAAACATGGAATGCAAACTCTGGCAATAAACACATAAAGATATAGTTTGGGGCTAAAATCTTTCCACATTATTAAAAATCCAAGTCATCCAACAGAATATTTTCAAACTCTTCTGCTCTGTGATGTATTACAGAGGCCATCATAATCAATTACTTCTAATTAATAGAAGATGGAAACATTAATTGGTCCTATTTAAGTTTGATTGTATTAAATGATTCTACCAGTGATCAAAAATGTATTTTGAAAGGGAGTTTAGGCTAATATATCAGCAAATGAGGCGCTATAAACATGATTAATATGCACATTAGACATTCCTTATCACTTTTTGTTGGCAGTTTTTATCCGGTCACAGCTGAAATTCCATTGAGTTCTTTCTCCTTTTGTATAAAATACAGATTATGTGGAGACAGCCGTCTGAGCAACTGGAGTTTCATCTTGTATGGCCATTAATTATTATTGCTCCTTTAGTATTTCTTATCTATCACAGAGATGTAGGACTGTATTTTTATAGACATTTGCCAGTAGGAAAAAAACAGGCTTGTGTGTGATGGCGCCTCAGCATTTTTTTAGTGGAGAAAGGATCAACAACACATTTTGCACATCTGTGAAAGGGTGGAATAAGATGTTTACGGCTGTCATCATTGTGTAGGTGTGTATATTTGGTAATACACCAGGGAAGTTCTTGGAAGGTATGGCCAGTCTTTCTTGCAATGTTTTGATCTGGCTTTTTTTTTTTTTTATCCACAATTATTTTGTATTTATTTTAAGGGAATCATAAGCAATGTAAAATTTTTCACTGAATTGTCCCAGCAGTTGGGAAAACTTAAGAACACATTGCTTTCCTGGTAGTTTGCTAATGTGTAAGTGCTGCTCTGCACTGTGCTCAGATTTATTTTCTTACTTCATTTCCTTCTCTCTACTCAAAGGGGAAAACTTGCATTCACTCCTGATTCAAGAACAGAAGTGTTGGGCCAGGCAAGTCAGAGGCCTATTGCTACTGCATCTGTCTCAAACACCCCGCTGCCATCACTGCCATGAGAGAATCAACTGTAGGACAGAGAAAGTGACTTCAGATGCTGAATTTTTGCTCCACTGCTCCCAGCAAGAATCCACCTGCAGAGCTCATTGCTTCAACAGACCCAAACCTTCTTGCTTCCAGCCCAAAGTTGCCCATCACCAGTGTATGCCCTACTTGACCTAGGGCCAACATTTAACAAAAAAGGGCAATATCCTGCTCAGCCTCTTTTGCCAAGGGATGTTTAGTGCAGTGTAGTCACCTCTAACCCAGCCTGGGCTGTGAGCAGCACATGCAACATGCAGAGGTAGACTTGAACTCCTGCATATGCTTGTTTCCATCTGAACTCACAGTCATCAAGTGTTAGTAGCTGTTTGAACTGTCTATGCAGTTCAAATTTTTGGCATAGCCATCTCATGTTGGTGACTCATAGTCATTTGGTGTCTTTCTAATACCCAGGCATCTCTCCTCTTCAGTTGTTCCCTGATGAGGAATTCCCTACTTACATTAGAAATTATTATTAGTCTGCACATGACTTCGCCATTTGCCTTATGTGATATTTGATTCCTCTCTGTACTAGTGGTTCCTCCTGACTCTGTGTGCTCTACTCATCTCATTGGCATACACCGCATTTTTGTGCCAAGTTCACTATTGAACACATTGAGCAAGAACAGCTCCGAAACTGATGCAAGCTTACCAGCAACTTCCTCTGGCTTGCTACACCTCCCTCCCCTGCCAGCTCCTCACACACCCCACAGTTTTTACTGAGCTCTATCTTCTCAGGGTTAACTGAATATTTCTGGTGTTGCTCTGAAACAAATGTGCAATGAAGTATGGATAATTATGGAGAAGTTGCTCCAGATTTAAATCAGCATAGATGGCTCCTCTTTACTCTATGGAGACAATAATTTTCAGTTATGTTCATTCGTTTTTGTTAACCTTTGCTCCTTTGGAAAAAAAGGAAAGCCTTTTTTCTGGGATCTGGCCAAGAGAATACATTTTTTTACTCTTTTCTGTAGTGGGTATTTATAGTAAATACCGGTTCTTTTCTGTACTGAAGTGGTAGCTGGGACATGGTTTCCAGCTGCTCTGGGGAAGCCTTTGGGTGAGGCTGGAGAGCACATGAGAGCCCAGAGGCTGGTGGCATCATACACAGGGGATGGTCTGGTTGCATCTGAGAGGCTTGAGGGTATGTGACTGAGCGTGCAGGGGCCTCCAGGATCCACTGCTGGATGCTGTGTGGGGAAGGGGACCCTACACCCAAAAAGAGATGAGGCAGTCTCTGTCCCAGCCCTGGCACACCTCCTCTTGTGTGGACGCTGAGTGTTACTTATTCATAAAACTATTTTGGAATAGTTATTCTGCCACAAATTTATCCTCTGTCTTTCTCAGGAAAAAAGCCTTCACAGAGAAGCCGTAATGAGATATAGTTGGCTTGCTGCATGTCCAGGGGCCTGATTTACAGCAATGTAAAACAGACGCCCCAAATTAGTGGATACTTTTTCTTTCGGTCTTTGTGTGCCTCCATTTCCTATCTGTGGAATGGATTTTTTTTTGTATTGCTGTCCTTTGGGGCCAGGGTGAAAATCAGATTAGATTTGTAATAGGTTCAAATTTTCTAGGATAATGTTTGAATTTGAACACTGAGGAGGAAAAAATGGCCTAAGACTTCACACAGAAAAAAATGAAAAAAACCCAAATGTTGATTAATGAAGTGAGTAGTGTACAGTCATGTGGGCATTTAGAGGGAATAAATGTCTCCTGATCTTGATGTCTTTTTAACATCATCTGTTGGATGTCATTCAATGCACATTGCCTCACTCTGTTTGAAGAGACCTGCAGTGAACTGCCGAGGGAATTTCAGTCAGAAGTTTAGGCCAAACATTCACTATCCAAATTATTGCCTCAAAAGTTACAGGTGATAATAATTGAAGGATGCAATATTTGCCAACATCTTTTTTATGCTTTTGATTAAGCACTGTGCCAAGGGACACTACACATGTTATTGAAGTCCAAACAAATTTGGTCCAAAATAAAGAATTTTAGAAAATCTCTGAGCAATCCAAACTCAGCTCTAAACATATTCATTACAACATCCATTACAACAGAGTTATCCTTGATTACTGTGTTGCTAATATTCGTTTCTAGCTTATTTTTTCCTAAAGTAAACTGCAGCAAGAATTCAGGCACAGGCTCAGAAACTCACACGCAGGCTACGTCTGCACTAGTAAATTAAACGGTGCCAGGGCACTGGCCAAAGCTTTACCACACAGTCACTATTACATGTCTAGCATTGCTCCTCAGACAGTTTTTGACTTGGACCAGCCAGTGCTCTCCCAAACAGTTCCTGGGTGCTGCTCAGGAATAAGCATGATCCAGACATTATTCCCAATAAGCAGTTTGAAAGCAGCTGCCCTATTTTGGAGGCAAAAGGTTAATAGTATGGACATAACCAAATTATGCCAGTTGGCCTCAGGACAGCCCTGGAACTGGTTAGTTTATTAGGATAGATGAGTTATAGTGTACTTTGTTTGCAGACTTCAGGCAATATAAATAGCATGCATTTGCCAGTGGTGCAAGCTTCGGAGTGGTCCTGTTAGTGAAATCACCTGACATTCAACTGCCAGCAGTCTTCTGAAGCAATTAATAACTGCAGCAAATGTTCTGGACAAAGTTTTCTTTTTCTTAATTGCGTTGGACCGGAGTCTGTCTCCATACTCCATGCACAAAAGTTTGAGGGCAGCCTTTAGCCTAAAGTTTTTCACAACATTATTTTTTTAAGCAGCTTCTATGACTGAAGCTTTTGCTCTTCTCTAAAGAGCAGTTGTCACAGAGATTTGGCTCAGGAAAAGCAAAGCGCAGGAAACAAAAAAATAGCTCTGGAGAAAGATTGCTGAAAGAATTACATTAATACTAAATAATGAAGAAGAATGTAAACAGATTATAGATACAGAGAGCCTGAGATCAGCTAATGGCTGAAAAAATAGATGACAGAGATAAAAAATGATAAGACTTGTCAGAAAGAACAAAGTCTGTGTGTGCACCATTCAGATTAAGGAATTAGAGTCAAAAGGTTAAGTGTGAGCAACAATCAATATGAAAAATGGGGAAAAAAATAAGTAAAAGGCAAGTTTGTTTCATAAATCAGTTCTAGTCTAACATTGATGTAGGAAAAAAAAAGTGTGTTGAAGTCTGTTAAACTAGCAGATAGCTCAAGCTGGACATTAGCATAACATTAGGAAAGGTATTGGTATTTTCAGCAGCAGATAAAAGTGTCCTGTTATAAGTGCTGTAAATATTGGCCTCAGGTCACCTATCATGACGTGTTTTGTCTCGTGGTGGGAGCCAAATTGATCTTCAGTCTTACAGCCCATAAGTCTGGAGAATTCTTTTAACACAACCTCATGCACATCCAGGTTTGTGGATCTAAAGACTCTGGTTACTTTATAGAACAGTGATGAAGAAAAGAGGTTCTACTGAGCCTACAGTAGGTGGATGCTGGCCGTGGGGTACACGTTCACAACATGTAATTACACAGGGTGCACCTGTAACATCTGTTCTCTTTACTGCAGGAAATTCTTCTGAGAGAAGCTCAAAGTGGGTAGTAGATATCTGAAAGCACTTCCAGTTTATTGGATAAATATGGAATGTTTCTAAATCTGCCATTTTTAGAATGAGCAAAAATATATTCTGGACAATTACCAGCAACAATAGCTAAATCTACAGTGCTTTCCTGTTCTAAGTTTAGAGATATTGTTGAAATCTGCTCCTGCTAGTGAGGACAAATCCAATTGGTTACAGTATACATTATGGAGCAGGAGCTCTACATCTGCAATGTCTCCACTTCAGGAACAAGAGTAGGTCACAGTTTGTACAGCAAGTGATTTGATCCTGTCTATTCTTCAAATGAAACCGTTTTCATCCCATCTGAAAAGACTAGCTATTCGCATCCCCTTCATCATGTCAGTAGGGCATAATGTTAAAAAGGCCAATTTATTCTAAAATGGAACTAAGTTCTGCTCGTAAAATCTCCCTCAAGAACTACATGATGACTTGTGCACAGGGGCCATAAAGATGCCTTTTCTGTGACTAACACAGAAAAAAAAATGCTATTCCCTTTCCAAACATCCATAATCCACTGAGATGCACTCGTAATGCTATAAACAGTACCTAAGGTTGGTTATATCAATATTTGGACAGAGCTCCCTCTGTCTCAGCTTCCTATCTCTGGTGGTGGACATCGGTAGATGCCCAAAGCAAGGTGTACCAACAGGGTCAGTGCATACTGATATACCTGTACACCCTCCCAACTTCCAGCTCTTTGTGACACTGAAATTTCATGAGTATCCTTTTACTGTTAATAGGTCTAATTTCTTTTCTGAACCCAGGAAAATTTTGGTATCTGCAGTGTGTTGTGACAACGAGTTGTATAGTGTAATGGCACTCTATATAAAGAGCCAGACCCACTGGTTGGGTGCGTGGAATTTAACTCCAACCCATCTGTGGTGGAAGCTTAGGGAGGATAGAAGTCCTACACATTCCTCTGTGTCCCAAGTCCCCTTCTCCTCTCTGCTTCACTCTTGTCCCCTCTCTCTGCACTATGGTTGGTGCTACATAGTTCCTTTCCACTCTTACAATTAAAATAATTATATTAATTAGGTCTGTATTATGCATGTAGCTACGTAATATGATGTGCAGTTTGCTGAAAATTAGTTTTCTATGCATGGCATGGGATGTAGCATTATTCATTTCTTTGTGGGCTTTTTTTGTAGCATTGCTTTCCTTCATATCCTCATTAACACAAAATAGTTTGTCTTTACAGTGCATCTCTGAAATGAATATTCATGGACTATAATTAGCTGCATTTTACAGCAGAGAAGCTGAGGCACAGAGCATAATATTCACATTTACAAAACGCCTAGCTTGGGGTGGCCAGTTCAAGTCATGTGATGCCTGATTTTTCCAAAATGCTGTATTGGCTTGACTAAAGACCATGCTTGAGTAGAAACAACAGTGCTACACAGCATGACTGCACAACTGTTACTGGCAGCTACCAATGAATCACAACTGGTTTTAGACACTAGCACTTAATGGACGTGCTCTCACTTCTGGGGACAAAAACCAAAGGCAAAGCAAGACCACTACCCAAGCAAGTAAGGCACTTTGCATCTTAGTCCCTGCTCAAAGTGACTCCTACACTTAAGCACCTGGCACTTTTGTAAACCAGGCTTCAGTTGTCTCAAATCCAGGACAAGAGGCAGCGTACAGCTGGTTCCCACCAATGAGCAGGGCGACTCAGGTGAAGCTCGCAGCCTTTCCATAGGAACCCTGCAGTAAGGACTGGTGTGGGACTCCGATGAAGTGCCTTTATTCTGAAGCTCCTCATTCTCTTCTTGCCTGCTCACATTTTCTGCACTGAAGACAATGACCCTGAAAAACCCTGGTTCTCCCTGTGAGTGCTACTAATGAGTACCAAACAAAGTAATATTTTCAGAAAAGAAAACATATTATATGTCTAAGCATTGTATTGTGCAGAAGGGAGGGATTATGGGGTTACTTGGGCAACCATAATTCTGGCATTTCCTAGCTTCTGAGTCTTGACTTTGAAGTTCTTTCTGTCTTTAAACATCCATTCTTGCTCTCTCTCTTCACTATTGAACAGGTTAGTTACACATCTGACTGAGTGTGGATAAGGTGAAGCATGCCCAGTGCAGACCACGTGTTTGGAAAGTATCTACAGCAGATAAGAAAATAGGTGTTTTCAGAAACGTGCCCTTCTGTGACATGAGGATGGACTTTCATAGGAATAATGCAGGATATATCTTTAGCAACAAGGCAAGATCCCTGTCAAATTCTCTATCCCATATTGATGTAAGGCAGAGCTAAGTTTTCTAAACCAGTTTGTTATAAGATTTTCTTTCTTGACAGAGCTACATTTCTTCCTATCTTCATTTATAAAAATAACGGAACTATGTTTGCTGAATGCCTCCCAAAAAGATCAGCCCAAGGCAACAACATCCAGCACAGAAAGTTTCAGGCCAAAGAGTTAAAGTTCAGAAGCATGTAAGCAAGTGAAAATAGGGTCTTGTAAAGGAGAGGTTTGGGCAACTACGGGTGCCAGCTCTAACTATAAAGGACAACACCAACTGAAGTATCAGCTACAAGTCATAACAAAAAAAGGTTATTTCTGGCTTAGAAGAAAGAAGAAAACCATTCAGCCTGCATTCAAGAAAAGCAGGTTGAGTTTCAAATGCTAAATGACAGAAATTGATGATATTTCTGTAATACATGTGTGTTTTGATATAATATTCCAAACAAGAAAGGAAGTGTGTGGAGCAGTTTACCTAATTCTAGAAGGAAAGGGAAGAAGCAGCATCGATGTACACACCACAGGGATCTTTGCTGGTTTTGGAAGCTTGTTTTGAGTGTTCCCAAAGCACTGTGCAGCCTTACAGGACTGGAGGGTGGCAGGGGATTGGAAGGGGAGTGGTACGCCTGAACAAGTGGTTGTTCATGTATTGTCAGCATCGGGCTCTATGGAGTGTCAACAAGTTACTGGGCTGCAAACCAGAGTCAAGATTCATCAAGGAACTAGTCAGTCATTACAATTAAAAGGCATTTTGAGTTGGCATCAATTTGACACAGGCCACAGTCATAAAAGCAGGCAGGGTCCCATTCTTTGCTGTGGCACCACTGAAATCTGGCCAGGTTTTGGAGCAGTGGCCCACCCTTTGCCAGCTACTACAGACAGGGCAAACATGCTCAAAAAAAAATGCTCTGCTTTGGGCAGTTTTGTTGTGACAGGATGGTTTGAGTTCAAGTGATCCTTACAAACAGAGCCCAGGACTGATGTACAATGCAAATAATGCACATTTAGAGACATCCTTTATGGGCACACATCTCTTATCTGGAGACCGAGAAGGAACACTGTCAGGGATATTGTTAATACCTGTGAGCAATTAATAAGAAAGTGTAAGTTATATTTTCATGTATTTTTTAATACTGTTTTATTATCTACCAATTCAGGTACTTGAAATTAACTGCTTCTCTATTTTGTTTTCCTCCAATCTGCAGGTATTACGTTACCCTTTTTATGTAGAATGAAACTGAAAGTTGATGCAACTGATTCTTTCCGCTGTGCATGCTTTGAATGTTTCATCACTTTCTTCCCACATAAATTGGGGAGAATTTGTGGTAAGTGAATTACCATGGCAGAACTAACAGAAAGAGAAAAACTGGTCCATGTGACTGAAACAGGCAGATCAGAGTTTGTTTTTAAGCACTGCAGCTGTACTGTACATATAGAAGCATATGTGCATGCACACATGCACAGATATGTGTTTATATCACACCTTTAATTATTTGGCAGATTTTATCAAAGACTGATTTTACAAATGAATTTATGTTACTAGATGGAGACAAATTTTTGCTTTCAGCTGAAAGTATGAGCAGCAAAAACTGAATACCTTCATATTAAAAAAAAAAAGCTGTACCGTAAACATTCTGAAGAGGATTCATTGTCAGCACCATTAAAGGACATTATTTGGCTCGTTATTTAATACCAGCTGGGCATCTGTGGGCTCAAACCCTCAGTATCTTTGGGTGGGTTGGGATCTCCAGTCTTTGACACTGCTGACAGGCTGAAAGATCATAGTTGCCTGGCATGGGAGTTGGGAAAAAAGCAAAGGGAGTGACCAGAGGTCTAGAAAAAACATGACCCCTAAAGAAAGATGAATGGAGTTGTTTAGTCTTGAGAAGAAAGGACATGCTAATGGTTTTCAAATATGTAAAGCACTGCTGCAAAGAGGAAGAAGGGTTCTGATTTTCACATCCATGATAGGACATAAAATAAAAGGATTAACCACTTGCAGGGAAGGTTGAGGTTAAATACTAAAAAAAAAGACTTGCTACCTGTAAGGATAGTAAAGGACTGGAATAGAGGGTCTTTAAACAAATATTTACATAGTGATGGCCTAGATATGGATAGGAGAATGATTCAGATGATCTCTTAAATTCCTTGCCTTATTTACTGGCCTATGAAACTTTCATTCCCATTATTTTTGCCTTAGGCAACACACACTTGAACTGGTTATCCCAGCCAAATAATGCTTCTGAATACAGGGAAAAAAACGGATTGTTACCCCCCTCTAACAGCAATGAATCTGGCCTAATCCAGGATCTCTCTCTCTCTTCCCTCCCATGCCAATCTACAGTCATTTCTTCTTAGGAAAAGCTATTTTCTCTTGGCAAGTTTTGCTTGTGTGGGGCAGGTACAGGCTGCATCTCTCCTGCCTGAGCTTTGTGGACGCTGCCAGTGCGGTCAAGGCTGTCTGCGGCTTTGCTGCGGGAGCTGGATGGCAACTTGTCCACTGCAACACCTACTGACGTACTGGCACTGTTTAATCTTTGTTCATAGAGCAAGTGACTTTTTGTGAAAGAACAAAGTGTGTCCTTAAAGTTGTGTGAGGGGGAGGTGGAGGTGGGGGGAGGGAACCCC